>NC_044984.1:13004100-13345163 GCF_008728515.1 Papio anubis | reverse complement strand
GGAGAATCACTTGAACCTGGGAGGCAGAGGTTGCAGTGAGCCGAGATCGCGCCACTGCACTCCAGCCTGGGTGACAGAGTGAGACCCTGTCTCGAAAATACATACATACATACATACCGTATGTCTGATACATGCATACATACATACATACCCGTGTATGGCAGGGATAATACACGAGAGTGCAATAAAAACCTATGTTTGGTCGGAGGCGCGGTGGCTCATGCCTTTAATCTCAGCACTTAGGGAGGTCCAGGTGTGCGGATCAGCTGAGGTCAGGAGTTCCAGACTAGCCTGGCCTGGCCAACATGGCCAAACCCTGCCTCTACTAAAAATACAAAAATTAGACTGGGCGCGGTGGCTCACTCCTGTAATCCCAGCACTTTGGGAGGCCAAGGCGGGTGTATCACAAGGTCAAGAGATCCAGACCATCCTGGCTAACATGGTGAAACCCCGTCTCTACTAAAAATACAAAAAATTAGCCCGGTGTGGTGGCTGGCACTTGTCATCTCAGCTACTTGGAAGGCTGAGGCAGGAGAATTACTTGAATCCGGGAGGGGAGGTTGCAGTGAGCCAAGATCATGCCACTGCACTCCAGCCTGGGTGACAAGAGTGAGACTCAAAAACAACAGCAACAACAGCAAAATAAACATGTTTATTGCAGCACTATTCACAATCGCTAAGATCTGGAATCAACCTAAGTGTCCATCAACAGACGAATGGATAAAGAAAATGTGCTGCATACTTACACGATTAAATACTATTTAGTGATAAAATAAAAAAGAATGAAATTCTGACATTCATGGCAATGTGGATGAGCTTGGAGGACATTGTTTTAAGTGAAGTAAGCTAGGCACAGAAAGATAAATACTGCATGTTCTCAAAGTTGATCTCATAGGAGCAGAGAGTAGAACAGTGGCTACTAGAGCCTGGGAAGGGTAGTGAGGAGGGAGAAAAACCAGGGGTTGGTTAACAAATACAAAAGCACAGCTAGATAGAAGAAATAAGTTCATAAATAAAGATTATAAAGTGCATTTCTATAATCCCAGTACTTTGGGAAGCCAAAGCAGGAGTATCACTTGAGCCCAGGAGTTTGAGATGAGCCTGGGCAACACAGAGAGACCTTGTCTCTATAGAAAATAAACCAAATTAGCCAGGCATGCTGGCACAGGCCTGTTTCAGCTATTTGGGAGGCAGAGGTGGATTGCTGGAGCCTGGGAGTTCGAGGCTTCAGTGAGCCACTGCACTCCAGCCTGGGTAACAGAGTGAGACCCTGGCTCCAAATAAATAAATAAATTTCACTTATAAAATAACTCTGCATTGAATGGCAATTTTAGTGAGTAGGAAAATAGGATGGAGTATAGCATGAAAGGGAAAAGTCATTCATTTGATAAACATTTGTTTAGTAACTACTAAGTACAAAGCACTGTTGAAAACTTGAGATCCAATGCTAAATAGTCCTATTTTCTTACCTGGAAGAACTTACAGTCTAGCAAAAAATAATATTATATTCAATCTTCAGTGCTCAACTTTGAAATGAAATGGTATTTTTTGATTGTTTGTTTGTTTGTTTTTGAGACATCTCGCTCTGTTGCCCAGGCTGGAGTGCAGTGGCGCGATCTGGGCTCACTGCAAGCTCCGCCTCCCAGGTTCAAGCCATTCTCCTGCCTCAGCCTCCTGAGTAGCTGGAACTACAGGCGCCCGCCACTAAGCCTGGCTAATTTTTTGTATTTTTAGTAGAGACGGGGTTTCACCATATTAGCCAGGCTGGTCTCCCTCCTGACCTCATGATCCACCTGCCTCGGCCTCCCAAAGTGCTGGGATTACAGGCGTGAGCCACCGCACTCGGCCATTTTATTTCTTAAACTTCACCTATATCAAATATATGTCAATGTGTGGTTTTTTTTTGTTTTTTGTTTTTTTTTTTTTTTGAGACGGAGTCTAGCTCTGTCGCCCAGGCTGGAGTGCAGTGGCCAGATCTCAGCTCACTGCAAGCTCCGCCTCCCGGGTTTACGCCATTCTCCTGGCTCAGCCTCCCGAGTAGCTGGGACTACAGGCGCCTGCCACCTCGCCCGGCTAGTTTTTTGTATTTTTTAGTAGAGATGGGGTTTCACCGTGTTAACCAGGATGGTCTCGATCTCCTGACCTTGTGATCCGCCCGTCTCGGCCTCCCAAAGTGCTGGGATTACAGGCTTGAGCCACCGCGCCCGGCCGTCAATGTGTGTTTTTTTAAAAAAAGTCTATCATTAGGTACATTTACAGAGAAGTGAAGTGCTAGATTACAGCTGCTGCATAGTATGCACCCTAACTTAGTGGAATGCCGCCAGTCACAGGGGAAGCATAGAGTGCAAGATGTCTGTACATTGCAAGTTCTTCTGTTTAGCTCTGTCTGGCCATGGACTCTGTCTTAAAACTGCTTAATGTGAATTCTCCATAGGCTTTGTGCAAACACACAAACACACACAATGAAATAAGCCAAAGTCTCCAGCCTCACCACATTTTGTGCAAAGTCCGCAACAGCTTCTCTAGGTGGAATTTCTGGTAACAATGTAGTTCTGTCCTTGTCTCTGTGATGTAAACTGTTAAGACCTTTCCTTTTAGCTTCTCCTTCATACTACCTTCTTATTTTTTAGTTTTGTTTTTTACTATATTTTCTGTAATATTAATTAGAAACTCAACCTATCTCTTAAACTGTGCTATTATCATTAGCATTTTTGATATTGCTTTTGTTAAAATACTGTGTAAGGTTTGAGTAGTTTTAGTGCACAATTTTGCAAGATTAGACGTTTTTCAAGAATGCGTGTATCTAGTTACAGCAGTAATCCAACTATTTATGGTATCAGTGAGGCAGTAAGGAATAATCCAGAGCTTCCTGCACCACTCTACACATCTTTCAAGAGTTCCATGAATCCAGTTCTATCTGCACTCAAATGAATACCTTTCCCCCACATGAAAATCATCTTGTTAATGTTAATTAGGACTAAAATATAATATCAGTACCATAAGAAATGCCCTAATGAGTAGGACCTGCAATCTACTGACGCTCAGAAATGCAAATTTCTAAGCAGAGATAAGGAGGTTCCTGAACAAAAGTTAGTTATCCCTTGATATAATCGCACATGATAGGAAGAGAAATTTTACCAAGAATTGCGTGTGTTGAACTAGAGTGAATCTGGAGAACAAAAATTCAGTGGGTTCCTAATATTATTTCATAAAAAGATGTTGCTGTGGTTTGACTGTGTCCCCTCCAAAATTCAGGTGTTGCCAATGTGATCTTATTAAGAGGTGAGGACTTTAAGGGATGAAAATGTCATTAAGGTTCTGTTCTCATTAAGGGGATTAAGGATGTTATAAAAGAGGCTTCATGCAGCTTCTAGTTCTCTTGCCCTTCCTTCTACCTTGTACCATAGAAGGACACAGCAGCCCTCCCCTTTGGAGCCTGTAGCCCTTACCAGACAACTGAACTCAGCCTCCAGAATTATGAGAAATTTCTCTTCTTTATAAATTGCCCAGTCTCTGCTATTCTGTTGTAGCAAATTAAACTGTCCCTAAGACAATGGGATTCTCTGTAACTTGCCCTCTTCATATAGAATATGACACATTTATTTAGCTTGTTCTCTAGCTTTTCTGCCATCTGAGGACACAGTTTCAGGTTTGTTGTTGCTGTGTTTTTTGTTTGTTTGTTTGTTTTGAGATAGGGTCTCAGGCTGTAGTATAGTAATGCAATCATAGCTCACTGCAGCCTCGACCTCCTGGGCTCAAGTGATCCTTCTGCCTCAGCCTCCTTAGGAGCTGGGACAACAGGCACGTGCCATCATGTGCAACTAATTTTTAAATTGTTTGTAGAGATGGGGTCTTTCTATGTTGCCCAGGCTGGTCTCAAACTCCTGGCCTCAAGTGATCCTCCTGGCTTGGCCTCCCGAAGTGCTGAGATTACAGATGTGAGCCACCATACCCAGCCACAGTCTCAGCTATTTTATTGTATAGCACAAACGGCTGAGACAACATACGAAAGACTGTAAGAGCTTTGTCAGATTTCTTATGCTATGTAACTGGACCGTATTTGTAGTTTTAGTCACCCTATCTGTTGTTTAGAAATGGCAGTAAAGCCCTTGCTATATTTCGTTTATTGAGGCTTTCCAGTGTGCCTGGTACTCTGCTAGGTACTTTAAATATATTACATTATATAATTTTTTTTTTTTTTTTTTTGAGACAGAATCTGGCACTGTCACCTGGGCTGGAGTGCAGTGGTGCAATCTTGGCTCACTACAACCTCCACCTCCCAGGTTCAAGTGATTCTCTTGCCTCAGCCTCCTGAGTAGCTGGGATTACAGGCATCTGCCACCATGCCCAGCTAATTTTTTGTATTTTTAGTAGAGACAGGGTTTCACTATGTTGGCCAGACTGGTCTCAAACGCCTGACCTCGTGATCCACCCGCCTCGGCCTCCCAAAGTGCTGGGATTACAGGCGTGAGCCACCATGCCAGCCGCATCATATAATCTTTATAATTCTCATAGGTAGGCATAATCTTCATAGTTGAAGAAGTTAAATATCAGAGAGATTAAGTGACAACCACAGAGCTAGCAGGTGGTAGGAACAAGATTTAAATACTTGACTTGATATGCCCTAATTCTTTCAAAACAACAGAGATCCTTCAATCATGGAGTGGAAAAGAACTACTGGAAAGAGAGAGAGAATGAACACTAAGGTCCTATCCTAGATCTGCTGAATCTACATCTCTCTACTCACTGGCCAGTCTTCACCATGCTTCAAACTCCACAGTCCAAATTACAGAGGAAGCAAGAGTATTTGTCTTAGATGTTTACGATCACCCCTACAAGTAATCTCCTAGGTTGTAAGCTAGCTTCTTGTAAATCATGTACGTAGGTACATGATCTAATCAGTGACACTGTAATACATTTCAGAGCAATTTCCCTGAGCAAGGCTTAAGATAAAGAAGCACAGTGGATGTGGCAGCTAGTATGACTTTTATGTCCAATATATTTCCTTTCTTGGGTGTAATGCATAAAACAGTTCTCTGTAATTCCAAAAATGATCTACTGTCATACGAAAGACTACAATATATTCACTACCTCCTTAACAAGCATGAACAATTAGTCTGTCCAAAAATAGCATTAAGAGATGTGAGGACAGATACAGTGGCTCATGCCTGTAATCCCAGCTACTCAGGAAGCGGAGGCAGGGAGAATTGCTTGAACCAGGGAGGCGGAGGTTGCAGTGAGTCAAGATCACAGCACTGCACTCCAGCCTGGATGACAAAGCAATACTCCATCTCAAAAATAAATAAATAAATAAATAAATATGTAGTAGGAGAAAAAATTCCCTCCATATATTCATTTCTTAATCTCCAGAACCTGAAAATACTACTTTATATTGCAAAAGAGTGAATATTATCTAGTATGGAAAATATCTGATTAAGTTAAGGATCTTCAGAGGAAGCATTTATCCTGGATTATTGGATTATTATGTCCTGGATCATTGTCCTAAATACAATTACATGTATCCTTAAAACAGAGAAGCAGGGGAAGATTAGAAAGACGATCTTTCTAAGGAAGAGGAGGCAATATGAAGGCGGAGGCCCAGATCAGAGAGATGTGGCTGTGAGCCAAGGAATGCCGAGAAATGCCAGATAGCTCCCAGAAGAAGCTAAAAGAGGCCAGAAATCAATTCTCTCCCAGTGGCTCTGGAGGGAGCATGGCCCTGCTGACACGTTGATTTTTACATTTCCAGTCTCCAGAACTGTGAGAGACAGATATGTATGTTGTTTAAAACCATCATTGTTTTGGTCATTTGTTATGGCAGCCACTCTAAACTAATACGAGGGGTAATTTTTAAAGTTGATTTTTCTCTTCAGTTCAAAATATCTAGGTATTTTATATTAGCCCTCTAGTTCCTTTGCGGACCTATATCCAGGTTTTATTGTATTTTGTTTTTTGAGACAAAGTCTCGCTCTGTCACCCAGGCTGGAGTTCAGCAGCATGATCTCAGTTTACTGCAACCTCTGACTCGAGGGCACAAGTGATCCTCCTACCTCAGCCTCACAAATAGCTGGGACTACAGGCATGTGCCACCAAGCCCAGCTAATTTTTGTATTTTTTTGTAGAGATGAAGTTTCGCTATGTTGCCCAGGCTGATCCTGAACTCAAGTGATCTGCCTGCCTCAGCCTCCCAAAGTGCTGGGATTACAGGCATGAGCCACTGTGCCCAGCCCCAGGTTTTATTCTTTGCCATTATTTAGTCTTTGGATTAAATTCTAAAGATGAAAAACACAGACATTTCCTATTGATCAGTGGTTTACAAATATTGGTGGCATAAGAATATCCAAAGAGACTTATCATTAGTGGAGAATCCTGGGGTCCCACTACAGACTGTGAGGTAGCAACTAAATTTTGACAAGTAGCTCAGATAGATGCTTTAGATGGCCCTTAGACTGACCACATTTTGAAAAAGTGATTTAAAATAGTGGAAGAAATATGGAATATTAGTGTATTAAGTAGAGCTAGATTGAGTTGTGACATAAAATCTACAATAATATTGACTTTTAAAAAAAATCAGTTTATTTTCTCACACATAAAAAAATATAGGGAGGCAATCCAGGACTAGGACAGCCCATCATAAGAGATCTGGGCTCCTGCTAAATTGTTTCTCATTTCTTCTTCCGTCTTGCTGCTACTCCATCCTCAGCATGAACCTTTCACCTTATGGTCCCAGATGGCTGTTTGAGTGTCAGTCCTTACATCCACATTTGTCATGTGAGAAATTACTTTAGCTCAATAGTAGCCCCTAAGGATACTACCATGCAAGCTATCATAGAAGTCATCAAACAAAAAGCCATGCAGATTAAGTAAAGATGCCTGAATTACGTGGTTTATTGAATCAATTTAAAACGCAGACTGAGGCCAGGCATGGTGGCTCAGGCCTGTAATCCCAGTACTTTGGGAGGCCAACGCGGGCAGATCACTTGAGGTCAGTAGTTTGAGACCAGCCTGGCCAACATGGCAAAACCCCGTCTCTACTAAAAGAAATAAGAAAATTAGCTGGGTGTGGTGGGTGGCACATGCCTGCAATCCCAGCTACTCAGGAGGCTGAGGCATGAGAATTGCTTGAACCTAGGAGGCGGAGATTGCAGTGAGCTGAGACAGTGCCACTGCACTCCAGCCTGGGCAAAAGAGTGGGTGAGAGACTCTGTCTTAAAATAAATAAATTAAATAAAATAAAAAAGACTGGGCCAGGCGTGGTGGCTCACTCCTGTGATCCTAGCACTTTGAGAGGCCAAGGCGGGCAGATCACTTGAGGCCAGGAGTTCAAGACCAGCCTGGCCAACATGGTGAAACCCCATCTCTACTAAAACTTAAAAAATTAGCCAGGCATCGTGCCACATGCATGTAGTCCCAGCTACTAGGGAGGCTGAGGCAGGAGAATAGGTTGAACCCAGAAGGCGAAGGTGGCAGTGAGTCAAGATCGAACCACGGCATTGCCTCCTGGGTGACAGAGCAACACTTTGTCTCAAAAAAACAAAAAAACAAAAAAAAAAAAACAAATCAACAACAACAACAAAAACACAGACTGAGCAACAAGGACAAATGAATGAGGTAGCAGGTGAACATACTTAGGATAGGATACAGGTAGGGTAAAAAGACCACATAATGTGAACTGTGGGTTTTCAACGTGTACAGGTCCTATCTTTGTTTCTGCTACATCAGTCTTCCCTTCAAAGGTATGCTCATGAGGAGCAGAACTGGGATTTGGACAAGGGAGCTTAGCAGACAGAGAGTGCCTGGAACCAACACACTCATTTGCTCTAAAAGCAAAAGGCAAGGAGGACAAGTATGCCTGGCTACAACTGTAGCTCCCTAATTAACCTACTAAACAGCTGTGGGTGTCATCTGTGTTTTTAGAGCACAGACAAGACCAGAATGACATCATAATGAGTATCACTAATGAGTAGCTGCATTTGTTTCCCATTTCTGTGTAACAAACTACCACAATTTTAGCAGCTTAAAGCAATACCCATTTACTAGCTCATGGTTATATAGGTTGGACATTGGGTACTGCATGACTGGGTTCTCTGCTCAAAGTATCACAAGGCTGAAGTCAAGGTTCAGCTGGACTGAGTTCTTGTCTAAGGAAAATCCTAAGGAAAAATCCACCTCCAAGCTCATTCTTCTTGGCAAAATTCATTTCCTTGCACAGGCTGACAGGCTGGAAAGTATTTGTATTTTTAGTAGAGATGGGGCTTCATCATGTTGGCCAGGCTGGTCTCAAACTCCTGACTTCAAGTGATCCACCTACCTTGACCTCTCAAAGTGCTGGAAGCAGGCCTTAGCCACTGCGCCCAGCCAAGTTTCACCTGTATCTTATAAGCTACTAGTTTACCTGATATCCAGGCTTAATACTTCATATAAGTTTCAAATATCTCACTTGTTTGTCCTAGCTTCTATGGACCAATTGAATACTCTCAAATTATACAGCAAACATACATGATGACTTTTCAGTCAGCAAGAAAAAGGAGGAAGTGAAAACGTTTTTTTCTTCCCCCAGCATCCCCCACCCTTTAAGGATTTTCACAAACAATACTTCTGCTTATATTCCACTGGTCAGAACTTAGTCACATGGCCATTCATGGCTTAAAGAGAGATAAGGAAAAGTAATCTTTATTTCAGGTAGTCATGTGCCAAGATAAAAATCTGGTGTTCTGCCCAGGCATGGTGACTCACATCTGTAATCCAGCACTTTGGGAGGCTGAGGTAGGCGTATCGCTTGAGTCCAGGACTTTGAGACCAGCCTGGGCAACATGGTGAAACCCCTCTCTACAAAAAGTACAAATTAGCCAGGCATGGTGGCGCCCCCACCTGTTGTCTCAGCTACTCTGGAGGCTGAGGTGGGAGGATTGCGTGACCCTGGGAGGGGGAGGTTGCAGTGAGCCAAGACCTTGCCATTGCACTCCAGCCTGGGTGACAGAGTGAGATCCTTTCTTAAAAAAAACAAACAAAAACAAAACAAAACAAAACAACAAAAAACTGATGTTCTGTCACAAAAGAAGAAGGGGAAAAAGAAGTGACGAAGGACAATTAGTAATTTTCACAATTACCAAAAACAAAATTAGCAATAATAACCTTGACATAGAGACTATAGCTAGTATTTATGACTTATCTTCCTTTTTACCTGGACTGTGTTCTTTGCCTTCCAGCAACACTTAAGCTTGTATGATTCTGCTCCTCTTCCTTCTCCTCCCTTACCTCCTCACCCCACCCAGAGCAGAGTGACTTATACCTTCAAATCTGAGGGTGATGAATTATTTGTGATGCTTCCAATAGGTCTCAGGTACTCTGGCACCATTAGACAGTAGTAAAAAGAGGTGACCCCAGGTGTTCCCTAGGATTCTTGCTGTATTCTTCATTTCTCCTATGTAATCCAGATCTATAATACAGTTAAAATCATCACGTCCTTTTTGTGTCTTGCTCCAATGGCATATGGAGCCTGAAATAGTTAGGTGGCAGTTTCTACTTCAAATTTATTTCCACTATTATCACACAGTACCATTCTCTTGGATACTGAGGATTGACAGCTGAAAAGCCTGTGGTTACAAGTTGAGGAGACAAAAATTCTGAAAACAGATTATTAGATGCGAACATGAGCAGTGCCCCTCCCAAGTACACTGCTAGTTTCCTGGAGTCTTATTCCTTACTATGGGAGGGAAAGTATCATTGCTGGTCACTGGTTCAGAACATATATCACATTCTGCAAGACAGACCTGTAACTTTGCAAAATGAGGTTCCCAATCTTATACCCTGGTTGAATTTTCAATAAAACGTTCCAGTTTCTTATATGGCTGACTTATAAGCACAAAAAAGTATAATAACAAGAAATACTGGGGGCTTCAGCTTCTTTTCTTACACTATGAAGAATGGTCTAAGGCAATGTCTGAGTGGTGTATAACACATTCAGTAGGTTCATGCATGATGACACTATAACCATGAAAACAAATATACAACCAGAGGGAGTCTAAGTAAAGACAAAACAGTGTCCTCTACATGCCAAGGGGAGCCAGTGAAACTGACTGACCTGCAATCAGATGGAAGACTTCCCTGTAAACTATGGATGGGCTTTCTGTTCACTGATCAGTGTGCTTTGCCAATTTAAACTTCAGCAGTAGGGCCTGGTGGCTCACGCCTGTAATCCGAGCACTTTGAGAGGCCGAGGCGGGCGAACCACAAGGTCAGGAGTTCGAGACCAGCCTGGTCAATATGGTGAAACCATGTCTCTACTAAAAATACAAAAATTAGCTGGGCGTGGCGGTGAGCACCTGTAGTCCCAGCTACTCGGAAGGCTGAGGCAGGAGAATTGCTTGAACCCAAGAGGAGGAGGTTGCAGTGAGCTGAGATCGTGCCACTGCACTCCAGCTTGGGCGACAGAGCGAGACTCCATCTCAAAAACAAACAAACTTTAGCAACGCTAGCAGACAAGTTAGCCTTAGTGAAGACCAGGTGATAAACTCCAGGTGATAAGCCTCCTTCACTACCACCTTGCTACTTTGAGCAAGAACCAGGCCAAGGATGATTGACAACCACAGTGTAGATCATACCATCCAACTAATTAGTCAGCCATCGTGTTTTAAGCAGGGACTATGTGAAACTTCAGGTTGAGTTCAGAATCTGATTGGGCCAAAGGTGCAACAAATTCATATTAGAGTTCCAACTATTATATGATATCTTAAGGACCTTATTCTGGCTAATGAAAATAGTGGTGTCCTGGGTCCTACAGACTTTGCATGTTATTATAGTCAGTATCAATAACTCCACAAAAATTTTGCTATTTTCTTTCTCCCAGTGTGTGATATTATATACTCTTTTCTGTGGGGTTCCCCATCTCTCATTCATTCAAATATTCCACATTTATAAAGGCATTTAAGTCAGAGAACTGTCTAAGAACCTGCCATTCCATTGTGGTGGTTTAAGAACTCTTCATTAGGCTCAGTGTTTTCTGAAATACATATTAAACAACACCTTGATAAGCTGGTTCAATTTTTTCTTGCAAATTCCATTGTCCCAAAGCTAAAATCATTGATATCTGGAGTAAGGCATCCTCTGGCAGGATTCAGATTACTCTGCTTAATTATCTGCTGCTTTTTCTTTTAACCTCTGTAACTCCTATGCCTGGATCACTCACTACACCCATTTTATTTCCTTAAATAGTTGCCACTTAAGGCCGGGTGCAGTGGCTCACGTCTGTAATCCCAGCACTTTGGGAGGCCGAGGTGGGTGGATCACGAAGTCAGGAGTTCGAGACCAGCCTGGCCAATATGGTGAAACCCCGTCTCTACTAAAAAAAAATACAAAAATATTAGCCGGATGTGGTGGCATGCACCTGTAGTCCCACCTACTCGAGAGGCTGAGGCAGGAGAATTGCTTGAAACCAGGAGGCAGAGGTTGCAGTGACTCCAGATCATGCCACTGCACTCCAGCCTGGGTGACAGAGTGAGACTTCATCTCAAAAAAAACACAAAACAAAACAAAAACAATAATTCTATGATAGTTTCTGCCTCTATACCAATCGGTAGAAAGATAGCTTTCCTTCCTTCCTTCCTACCTTCCTTCCTTCCTTCCTTCCTTCCTCTCCCTCTTTCTTTTTTTTTTTTTTTTTTTTTGACACGGTCTCACTCTGTCGCCCAGGCTTGAGTACAGTGGTGCAATCGTGGCTCATTGCAGGCTCAACCTCACAGGCTCAAGTGATCCTCTCACCTCACCCTCTCAAATAGCTGGAATTACAGATGTGTGCCACCATGCCTGGCTAATTTTTGTATTTTCTGTAGAGACGAGGTTTTGCCTTGTTGCCCAGGCTGGTCTTGAACTCCTGAGCTCAAGTAATCTGCCTACCTTGGCCTCCCAAAGTGCTCATTACAGGCGTGAGCTACCACACCCACCCTGGCTTTCCATTTCTATTCCAAAAATGTGTTTTAAGGACCACATGCATAAGAATTCCCTAGGAGGTCTAGGTTAAAATGCAGTCTTCTTAGCTAATCTCAGTTCTATAGAATTAGAGTATCTGAGTGTAAAGCAAGGAATCTTCATTTTAATGAGTTTATTAGATAAGTCTTATGTATAGTAAGAACCATTGTCTGGATTGCTTCTTTTATCAATTAATTCCTAATGGCTGGAGACATGGGTGAATAATTGAACCTTGATGGATGAATTTGGTAGGGCAGTGAAAGAACCAGTATAATATTCCTTCCTGTATTCCCTTTTGTTGTGGGCTAATGTTTGTCTCCACCGACAAATTCATAGGTTGATATCTAAACCCCAATGTGATGGTACTTGGATGTGGGGCCTTTAGAAGGTCATTAGATCATGACCTAATGTGGAGCCCTCATGAATTGGATTACTGTCCTTATAAAAAAAAAAAAAAAAAAAAAAGGCCAGAGCTGGGCGCAGTGGCTCAAGGCCTGTAATCCCAGCACTTTCGGAGTCTGAGGCAGGTGGGTCACCTGAGGTCAGGAGTTAGAGACCAGCTTGGCCAACATGGTGAAACCCAGTCTCTACTAAAAATACAAAAATTAACCGGGCCTGGTGGTGCATGCCTGTAATCCCAGCTACTGTGGAGGCTGAGGAAGGAGAATCGCTTGAAGCTGGATGGTGGAGGTTGCAGTGAGCCAAGATCGTGCCACTGCACTCCAGCCTGCACAATGAGAGCGAGACTCCATCTCAAAAAAAAAAAAAAAAAAAAAAGTCAGAGAGCTAGCCTACTCCTTTTCTGACATGTGAAGATGCAACAAGGAGTTGGCTGTCTGCAGCTGGAAGAGTGCCCTTACCAGAACACAGCCGTGCCGGCACTTTGGTCTAAGACTTCTAGCCCTCAGAACTGTGAGGAATAAGTTTCTGTTATTTATATACAGTCTATGGCACTTTGTTATAGCAGCCCAAACTGCCTAAGAAATGTCTCAGCATAAACCAGGTAAAGAAACTAAGACAAAAAGTGTTAATGTACTTATTCAAGATCACAGAGGTAGCATGAGCTGAGCCAAGATTCACACTGAGATCTTGTTACCACCACTGCCCTCTTAAACACTGTTCTATTCAGAAAGACATAGGGTCTTAAGGTAGACCAGGGAATAAATGCCTCAAGACATGTAGGTTTTACTTGAGTGGAACACCAAAAGGAAGTTTTCCATGTGATACAAACATAAATACATGTGAAAAGAGTATCCATATGTATTTGTGGAAAGGGGGGAAATGTAGGAGTTGTAAGAGAACCTAACCTGCTTTAAATCCCATTCCTATTTTTAGAAACTCAGCTAAAAGTGTTCCCATTGAAGGAAACTGGCATTTATCTGCTTAAAAGGAAATCAAACGTGTTAGAAGCCTTGCCAACAAATGAAGAGAAAATTCTCAGTGAAAGCAATTGTAAATGACCCGCAAGCTCTACCTGGCTTGGGATTCCAACAACCTGCAAAAATGTAGCAGACATAACTAAGATATAAACAGAATTCTAAAGAAGAAATAAATTTGAAGCATTTTTTTCCCACACTTTACCGTGGTACTCTCTCTTATTAAGAAAAACTATCGGCCAGGCTCCTGTAATCCCAGCACCTGGGGAGGCAGAGGTGGGTGGATCATAAGGTCAGGGGTTCAAGACCAGCCTGACCAAGGTGGTGAAACCCTGTCTCTATTAAAAATACAAAAAAAAAATTAACCAGGCATTGTGGCAGGCGCCTGTAATCCCAGCTACTCAGGAGGCTGAGGCAAAGAGGCTTGAACCTGGGAGGTGGAGGTTGCAGTGAGCTGAAATCGCATCACTGCACTCCAGCCTGGGCAACACTCCATCTCAAAAAAAAAAAAAAAAAAAAAAGGAAAGGAAAAATTATCCAGGCTGGGTGCAGTGGCTCACGCCTATAATCCCAGCACTTTGGGAGGCCAAGGTGGGCAGATCACTTGAGGTCAGAAGTTCGAGATCAGACTGGCCAACATGACAAAACCCTGTCTCTACTAAAAATACAAAAATTAGCCAGGCATGGTGGCGCAGCCTGTAATCCCAGCTACTTGGGAGGCTGAGGCAGGAGAATCACTTGAAAACAGGGGGCAGAGGTTGTAGTGACCTGAGATTGTGACCACTCTACTCTGGCCTGGGTGACAGAGCCAGACTCCAAAAAATAAAATAAAAAAAAAAGTACAATTAGGGCTGGGCGCAGTGCCACACACCTCCCACTGAGGTTGGAGGATCACCTGAGGTCAGGAGATCGAGAGTAGCTTGGCCAACATGGTGAAACCCCATCTCCCAGGTTCAAGTGATTCTCCTGCCTCAGCCTCCCAAGTAGCTGAGATTACAAGCACCCACCAACATGCCAGGCTAATTTTTGTATTTTTAGTAGAGATGGGGTTTCACCATGTTGGCCAGGCTGAAATGGAACTCCTGACCTCAGGTGATCTACCCGCCTGGGCCTCCCAAAGTGCTGGGATTACAGGCATGGGCCACCATGCCCGGACTTTAATGTATTTTTTATGTTAGAGTTTTGCTGAGGATTTTTGCGTCAATATTCATTAGTGATATTTGGCTAGTTTCCTTTCTTTTTTTTCTTTTCTTTCTTTCTTTTTTTTTTTTTTTTTTTTTTTTTTTTTTTGAGACGGAGTCTTGCTCTGTCGCCCAAGCTGGAGTGCAGTGGCGCGATCCTGGCTCACTGCAAGCTCTGCCTCCTGGGTTCACGCCATTCTCCTTCCCCAGCCTCCCGAGTAGCTGGGACTACAGGCGCCCGCCACCGCGCCCGGCTCATTTTTTGTATTTTTAGTAGAGACGGGGTTTCACGGTGGTCTCGATCTCCTGACCTTGTGATCCGCCCGCCTCGGCCTCCCAAAGTGCTGGGATTACAGGCGTGAGCCACCGCGCCCGGCTTTTTTTTTTTTTTTTTGGATGTTTCTTTGGTTTTGTTATCAGTGTAACACTGGCCTCGTAGAATGAGTTTGGAAGTTTTCCCTCCTCCTCTATTTTTTACAATAGTTTGAGTACAATTGGTATCAGTTCCATTTCATATGTATGGTAGAATTCAGCAGTAAAGCCATCTGGTCCCAGGCTCTTCTTTGCTGGGAGACTTTTAATTATGGCTTTGATCTTGTTCCTTGTTACTGGTTTTTAGTTATGGACATGTTAATAATATTGAGTCTTCCAATCCATGAACATGGAATATCTTTCTTTTTTTTTTTTTTTTTGATGTCATTTTCATTGTCTTGCATCAATGTTTTATAGTTTTGGATTTCTTCATGGTTCAATCTTGATAGGATTCGTGTGTCTAGGAATTTATCAATTTTTTCTACATTTTCCAATTTACTGGCATATAGTGGCTCACAGTAGCCACTAATGGTCCTTTGAATTTCTGTAGTATCAGTTGTGATGTCTCTTTCTTCATCTCTAAGTTATTTATTCAGGTCTTCTCTTTTTTGTCTTAGTCTGATCAAAGATTTGTCAATTTTATCTTTTTTTAAAAAACCAACTTTTAAATTAATCTTTGCATTTGATTGTTTCAATTTCATTTATTTCTGCTCTGATCTTTATTATTATTTTTTCTTCTAGTTTTGGATTTGATTTGCTCTTGCTTTTCCAGTTCTTTAAGATGCATCACTAGGTCGTTTCTTTGAAGTTTTTCTTCTTTTTGATATAAGTGATTATAACTATAAACTTCCATCTTAGTACTGCTTTTGCTGTATTCCACAAATTTTGACATGTTGTGTTTCCATTATCATTTGTTTTATTTGTTTGGTTTTTCTGTTTGTTTTTGTTTTTTTGAGACAGAGTCTTGCCCTGTTGCCCAGACTTGAGTGCAGTGGCGCAATCTCAGCTCACTGCAACCTCCGCCTTCTGGTTTCAAGCGATTATCCTGCTCCAGCCTCCCGAGTAGCTGGGACTACAGGTACGTGCCACGACGCCTGGCTAATTTTTTGTATTTTTAGTAGAGACGGGGTTTCACCGTGTTAGCCAGGATGGTCTCAATCTCCTTACCTCGTGATCTGCCTGCCTCAGCCTCCCAAAGTGCTGGGATTACAGGCGTGAGCCACTGCGCCCGACTTCGATTTCCTTCTTAATCACTTCATGAACCCACTGATCGTTCAAGAAGATATTGTTTAATTTCCATATGTTTGTATAGTTTCTATTAATCTCGTTTTTATTTGCTTGTCTAATTATTTGTGAACTCAAATTAAATAAGCAAATATTTTGTGCCCACTGAAAAACTGGATATCTGGATTGGTGAGTTTTTGTGCTCTGTGTTAATTTTTTTACCCGTGGCTAACGTTGTGGAATGGAATCTGCAGTTCTTAATGTGTCTTCACGTGTATAGTTTAAAATAGCCTATATGACCAGGTGTGGTGGCTCATGCCTATAATCTCAGCACTTTGGGAGTCTGAGGCAAGCAGATCACCTGGGGTCAGGAGTTCGAGACCAGCCTAGCCAGCATGATGAAATCCCGTCTCTACTAAAATTATAAAAATTAGTTGGACATGGTTGGCACATGTCTGTAGTCCCAGCTACTCAGGAGGCTGGGGCAGGAGAATCACTTGAACCTAGGAGGCGGAGGTTGTGTGAGCCAAGATTGCGGCACTGCACTCCAGCTGGGGTGACAGAGTGAGACTCAGTCTCAAAAAAAAAGAAAAAAAGGCTGAGTGCAGTGACTCAGACCTGTAATCCCAACATTTTGGGAGGCCGAGGTGGGCAGATCATGAGGTTAGGAGTTAGAGACCAGCCCGGCCAAAGAGACCAGCCTGGCCAACATAGTGAAACCCCGTCTCTACTAAAAATACAAAAATTTGCCAGTAATGGTGTCGGGCGCCTGTAATCCTGGCTACTCGGGAGGCTGAGGCAGGAGAATCACTTGAACCTGGGAGGTGGAGGTTGCAGAGAGCTGAGATCACGCTTTTGCACTCTAGCCTGGGTGACAGAGCAAGACTCTGACTCAAAAAAAAAAAAAAGAATGATATGTCTTCTCCTTGATTTGATCAGTAATATATATTGAGTAATATATATTGAGTATAAGCATTTAATATTATAAAATATGTAAAATTATGTATTCAACTAAATTGAATTATAATACTGACAAACTTTCATATCAATAGTAATTATGTTCCATACTCTGTCAGCTTAAACATAATCTCCAGGATTCTTAGTCTTGAGACAAATATCTAAGAACTTTAAGACTCTGAACTACTACCATTAATTAATGGTTCATATTTGAACCTGGATATTACCCAAATGATAGAATAATGAAACATTGGTCATCAAATATAATTTTTATATATACTTTTGCATCTTGTTTTATATGTTGTTAAGCAGCTGAAAGTGTTCATTTTCACCACCTTAAGAAAATGTTAAAATGATGTGTGTGTGGTTATAAGGGTCATCTTTGATATGCTCCACCAATCTGTTAAAATGCTTACATGTGACGGGTATCAACATCCTACTTCCTGGTTCTCTCTGTGAAATAGCAATTAGCTAATTTGATTAAAAATATATATATATAGGCTGGGCATGGTGGCTCACGCCTATAATACCAGCACTTTGGGAGGCCGAGGCAGGTGGATCATAAGGTCAGGCATTCGAGATCTTCCTGGCTAACATGGTGAAACCCCATCTCCACTAAAAATACAAAAAAATTAGCCAGGCATGGTGTCACGTGCCTGTAGTCCCAGCTACTTGGGAGGCTGAGGCAGGAGAATTGCTTGAACCGGGGAGGTGGAGGTTGTAGTGAGCCAAGATTGCGCTACTGCACTCCAGCCTGGTGACAGAGAGAGACTCCGTCTCAGAAAAAAAAAATAGTATATATAATATAGTAACAATAATATATGTAATTGAGACTATAGGCAGTCCTTGCTTTGCACAGTTCTGATATGCACAAATTTTAGTTACCATGTGTATTAGTTTCCTGGGGCCACTGTCACAAAATATCACAAACAGAGTGACTTAAAACAATAAAAATTTCTTCTCTCATAGTTGTAGAGACCAGAAGTCTGAAATCAAGGTGCTGGCAAGGCTCTTTCCTTCCTTTCCTCTTCCTAGTTTCTGGTAGCTCTAAGGGTTTCTTGGCTTATAGCAGCATAACTCCAATCTCGGCCTCTATCTTCACATGGTCTTTTTCTCTTTTATCTTCACATTGTCTTTTTATAGATGTTATTCATGTTGGATTAAGGCCCCACCCTACTCAAGTATGACCTCATATTAACTAATTACATATGAAAGGACCCTGTTTTCAAATAAGTTCACATTCAGAGGTACTGAGAGTAAGGACTCAAATTGTTTTTTGGGGTCACAATCCAACAGACAACACTAAGGTTTAGTTAAATAATACCAGTGCCCAAGGCCAGGTGCGGTGGCTCACGCTTGTAATCCCAGCACTTTTGGAGGCTGAGGATCACGAGGTCAGGAGTTCAAGAACAGCCTGGCCAACATTGTGAAACTGAATCTCTACTAAAGATACAAAAACTAGCTGGGCATGGTGGCGGGTGCCTGTAGTTCCAGCTACTCAGAAAGCTGAGGCAGGAGAATCGCTTGAACCCAGGAGGTGGAGGGTGCAGTGAGCCAAGATCATGCTATTGCACTCCAGCCTGGGCAACAGGGCGAGACTCTGTCTAAAAAAATAATACCAGTGCCCCAACAACATGGCTCAATTTCAGTTATGATGGTATATTAATTGGGAATAATTGCATGAAGTAAAAATTTTGCTGCTGTTTAGTCCAAAAATCACTATGTAAATAAAACATGCACATGATTATCAGGGATCCATCATGTCTCTTCTTCCAAAATCTGTCAGTGATTGATCACTGTGCCTCTGTTCATTTCACCTACAGACACCAAAGCATGTAGTTGTGTTGCTTTCTTCTATCCCAGTGATAAACCCATATAGCATTTTACAAAAATAGATAATCAGAAAAGGAAATTGGCCAACAAAGATGAAAGTGCAGCAAAGAAACTAAAGTTGATGATGCCAGAAGTGAAATGCAAATCAAACATAATGGAGTTATAGAAGAAATAGCTGACTTCGGGGATGTTCACATTGCTTCTGTTCAAGAGATTCTAGATACTCAGCCAGAGGAACTTAGTAAATGTGAATTTATTGACATAATTAAGAAAGTGATTGTGGTAAAAAAAAAAAAGATGGCTATGTCTCAGAGGAAGTGATGCCATCAAAAAAATCTTCATATTAAAATAAAATCTTGGAGATATAACCTTGAAAGCAAAAAAGATAAAATGTTGGAAGGGTATATTACAGTTTTCCAAGGCATGGAAAATATGTTCCTCCATATTGTAAGTTACAAGACAGAAGAAGATGACATGCACTGTAGAAACTACTCTTTTTTTTTTTTTTGTAGCAGATTATCCTTGGATATCAGTTCCTTGTTCAAATTACTCTTGATACTTTTTTTTTTTTTTTTTAGCAAATAAATATAACACTGTAGTTTTTCAATGTTTCTAATATTTTGAAGTATGGTGTACTAAAAATATTTTTCATTTCTTTTTTCCCCTATATACATTTAGATGGACATAAACTTTTTAATGTCTTTTTTCATTTGTTTTTCAGTAGAGACAGTGTCTCAGTATGTTGTCCAGGCTGGGCTCAAACTCCTGGGCTCAAGCAATCCTCCTGCTTTGGCCTCCCAAAGTGCTGGGATTACAGGTGTGAGCCACCACACCTGGCTGTTTTTAACATCTTGATAAAAGTTTTTGAAGGTCGAAAGACAATTGTAATTTTTTCCACTTTTTTTTTTTTATTATGGTTAAAAACACAACAAAATTTATCATCATAACCATTTTTAAGCATACAGTTCAGCAATGTTAAGCATATTCACATTGTTGTGAAGCAATCTCTAGAACTTTTTCATCTTGCTATATCCATTGATTGGTAAGATGATTTTGCTCACTTTTGGCTTCCCCAATCATTTTTATGATCCTGTACTACCATACAAAGCAAGGTCTGTCCTCACATGTATTAAGGTCTGATCAGAAAATAGAAAACTTGAACAAGTAGATTTCATATAAAAAATTACTACGAAGTATGAATTTCTTGACTATCCTGGAAAACGTAAAAAGAAAACTCTGAGATATCATAGAAGTGGCAATTGCAATAAGCAGCTAACACCCCAGCACTAAAACAACAAAGGGAAGAGGTTGGAATTATTAAAACTTAGAAATGTATTTATTTATTTATTGAGGCAGAGTCTCACTCTGTTGCCCAGGCTGGACTGCAGTGGCACTATCTCGGTTCACTGCAGCCTCCACCTCCTGGGTTCAAGTGGTTCTCCTGCCTCAGCCTCCCAAGTAGCTGGATTACACACATGTGCCACCACGTCTGGTTAATTTTTTTGTATTTTTAATATAGACAGGGTTTCACCATATTGGCCAGGCTGGTCACAAACTCCTGACTTTAAGTGATCCAAACGCCTCAGCCTCCCAAAGTGCTGGGATTACAGGCATGAGCCACCGCACCCAGCCTAAAACTTAGAAATTTAAAGGCGAGGTTCTGTAGAGCTAAAATCTAGACTTCTGAAGGGATGCTGAAGGAGTGCCAGTCAGCTGATGCTGATGTCTCTGAGGGTATTGGAGGTACATGGATATTCATTATGCCTCTGTTAGAAAAACTAGAGGGAGTTGATGTTATAGAAACTGCCATTGCAAGTGTAAAGAAGCATTGCTAGAGTGATGGTCACAGGAAGCACAAGCAGATACAAGGGGCAGGTCCTTTCTTCTTCCTCTAGCCTTACAGGCTCTTTATTATTATTATTATTAAGACGGAGTCTCCACTGTCACCCAGGCTGGAGTGCAGTGGCGCAATCTCGGCTCACTGCAAGTTCCGCCTCCAGGGTCCACGCCATTCTCCTGCCTCAGCCTACCAAGCAGCTGGGACTACAGGCACCCACCACCACACCTGTCTAACTTTTTATTTTATTATTATTATTATTATTATTATTATTATTATTATTATTATTTTGAGATGGAGTCTCGCTCTGTCTCCCAGGCTGGAGTGCAGTGGCACTATCTTGGCTCACTGCAAGCTCCGCCTCCCGGGTTCATGCCATTCTCCTGCCTCAGCCTCCCGAGTAGCTGGGACTACAGGCGCCTGCCACCACGCCCGGCTAATTTTTTTGTATTTTTAGTAGAGACGGGGTTTCACCATGTTAGCCAGGATCTCCTGACCTCGTGATCCACCCGCCTCGGCCTCCCAAAGTGCTGGCATTACAGGCGCGAGCCACCACACCAAGTCTGCAGTCTCCGTTTAATACTCTCTATTGACAGAGTCTAAAAAAGAGCCATCTGACAAAGCAGAACTTTTTGAAGAACACAAGCTATAAAGTCACAAAGCAAAACATACAAGTGGGCGTGGGGCTGGGAGACGATAATTTCATAACTGGCACACTATCCTAGAAGCAACAGTGGCAGACTCGGTACACAAGGTAATGGGATGTGCTTTTGCTTATCAAGAGAAATTGAGAATAGTTCTGTTCTAAAGTAATATCCCTGGTTGATCCAGAATGTGAAAGGAGATCTAAAGATAAAGCTGAAATGGCTACAGAAAATTGCAAGTGACACGCAGAACATCAATTTTATTTTGCTGTGGTTTCTAATACCTATAATGTCTGAAAAAGAAGTAAGTCTGACCGGATGCAGTGGCCGTCGCCTGTAAGCCCAGCACTTTGGAGGCTGAGGTGGGCAGATCACATGAGCTCAGGAGCTTGAGACCAGCCTAGGCAAGATGGCGAAACCTCGTCTCTACAAAAATGCAAAAAATTAGCCGGACGTGGTGGCGTGTGCCTGTAATCACAGCTACTGGCTGGCTGAGGCAGGAGAATCGCTTGAACCCAAGAGGTCGAGGCTACAGTGAGCTATAATCGTGCCACTGCACTCCAGCCTGTGCAACAGAGTGATACCCTGTCTCAAAAGAAAACAAACAAAAAACAATAGAAATTTATTTCTCACAGTTCTGGAGTCTAGGAAGTCCAAGATCCAGATAGCAGCAGATTGTGTCAAGTGAGGGTGCATTTTCTTATAGCTGTGAGGACACAATGCCTAATGTTCCATTTCTCAGAATACATCCTTATCATTAAGCGATGCATGACCATGACCATATATAATTTGCAAATATTTTATGTATGTATGTATGTATGTAGGTAGGTATGTATGTATGTATTTGAGACAGAGTTTTGTTCTTGTTGCCCAGGCTGAAATGCAGTGGCACAATCTCGGATCACTGCAACCTCCCTCTCCCAGGTTCAAGCAATTCTCTTGCCTCAGCCTCCTGAGTAGCTGGGATTACAGGCTTGTGCCACCATGCCTGGCTAATTTTTTAAGTACGGATGAGGTTTCTCTATGTTCATGTTGGTCAGGCTGGTCTCAAACTCCCAACCTCAGGTGATCTGCCCACCTCGGCCTCCCAAAGTGCTGGGATTACAGGCATGAGTCACCATGCCCAGCCAGTAAATATTTTCTTTCATTCCATTGGTTACCTTTACACTCTTGATTATTTCCTTTGATGCACAGAAGTTTTAAATTTTGATGTACTTTATCTATTTTTTTTCTTTTGTTGTCTGTACTTTTGGTATATGTATATATATAAACTGCCAAATCCAATGTCATGTAGCTTTCATCCTACATTTCCTTCTAAGAGTTTTACAGTTTTGGCTCTTAGATCTTTCATGGATTTTCTACTAATTTTTGTATATGGGCTAAGGGTCCAACCTCATTATTTTGCATGTAGATATCAAGTTCTACCAACACCGTTTGTTAAAAAGACGGTCCTTTCCCAAATGAATGGTCTTCATATTATCTTGAAAACCATTTGACCTGCCAGGCATGGTGGCTCATGCCTGTAATCCCAGCACTTTGGGAGGCTGAGGTGAGCAGATCACCTGAGGTCAGGAGCTCAAACCTGCCTAGTCAACATGTTGACAACTCGTCTCTACTAAAAATGCAAAAATTAGTCAGGCATGGTGACGCATGCCTATAATCCTAGCTATTAGGAAGACTGAGGCAGGAGAATCATTTGAACCTGGGAGGTGAAGGTTGCAGTGAGCCGAGATCATGCCATTGCACTCCAGCCTGGGAGACAACAGCGAAACTCCATCTCAAAAAAAAGGCGGGCGCGGTGGCTCACACCTGTAATCCCAGCACTCTCGGAGGCCAAGGCAGGCGGATCATGAGGTCAGGCATTTGACACCAGCCTGGCCAACAAGGTGAAACCCTGTCTCTACTAAAAAAAATAAAACATTATCCAGGCATGGTGGTGCATGTCTGTAATCCCAGCTACTCAGGAGGCTGAAGAAGGAGAATTGCTTGAACCTCGGAGGTGGAGGTTGCAGTGAACTGAGATCACACCATTGCACTCCAACCTGGGCAACAGAGCAAGACTGTGTCTCAAGAAAAAAAAGAAAATCATTTAACCGTATACTTCTGGGTTTTTATTTCTGGCCTCTCTATTTTATTCCACTGGTCTATATGTTTGCCTTTATGCCAATGTAAGTTAAGTATCCCTAATCAAAAAAATCCAAAATCCTAAATGCTCCAAAATCTGAAACTTTTTGAGTGCCAACATGGTACTCAAAGGAAATGGTCATTGTGGATCTGCATTGTGGATTTTGGATTTGGGTTAGGGATGCTCAACCGGTAAGTACAATGCAAATATTCTCAAATATGAAAAAATATGAAACACTTCTGGTCTCAAGCATTTTAAATAAGTGATACTCAACCTGCACCACACTGTTTTGATTATTATAGCTTTATAGTAAGTTTTAAAATCAGGAAGTATGAGACCTTCAAATTTATTTTTATTTTTATTTATTTATTTATTTTTTGAGATGGAGTCTCACTCTGTTGCCAGGCTGGAGTGCAGTGGCATGATCTTGGCTCACTGCAACCTCTGCCTCCCAGATTCAGGCGATTCTCCTGCTTCAGCCTCCTGAGTAGCTAGGATTACAGGCACACACCACTATGCCCAGCTAATTTTTGTATTTTTAGTAGAGACAGGGTTTCACCATGTTCGCCAGGATGGTCTCGATCTCTTGACCTCGTGATCCACCCACCTCGGCCTCCCAAAGTGCTGGGATTACAGGCATAACCCACCACGCCCAGCAAATTTCTTCCTTTTTTAAGATTGCTTTGGCTACTCAGGGTTCCTTGACATTGCATGTACATTTTTTCTTTTTTTTTTTTTGAGATGGATTTTGGGACGGGGTTTCTCGCTGTCGCCCCGGCTGGAGTGCAGTGGCCGGATCTCAGCTCACTGCAAGCTCCGCCTCCCGGGTTCACGCCATTCTCCGGCCTCAGCCTCCCGAGTAGCTGGGACTACAGGCGCTGCCACCTCGCCCGGCTATTTTTTGTATTTCTTAGTAGAGACGGGGTTTCACCGTGTTAGCCAGGATGGTCTCGATCTCCTGACCTCGTGATCCGCCCATCTCGGCCTCCCAAAGTGCTGGGATTACAGGCTTGAGCCACCGCGCCCGGCCAACATTTTTTCAACTGATACATGATAAATGTACATATTTTCAAGTTACATGTGGTAATTTAATACATTCATTTAATTTGTAAAGATCAAATCAGTGTGCTTAAAATATTTATCACCTTAAATATTTGTTATTTCTTTATGCTAGAAACATTTAAATTCTTCTAGTTATTTTAAAATGTACAGTTGACTACTGTAAACTATAGTGACCTTACTGATCTCACACTAGGCTTTATTTTTTTCTATCAAACCGTCAATTTATACCCACTAGTCAACTTCTCTTTGTCTTCCCCATGTGAATTTTAGGATAGATTTCTATTGCTAAAAAAAATTAAAAAGTGTAATGAGATTTGGCATCTCTCCAAAATCATGCTCTGTGCTTTGTGCTGTCTTATTTATTATTATTATATTTTTTAGTTTCTCTGCTGTGGTTTCAATGTCCCCTCCAAAACTCATGTGGAAATTAAATTACCATCATGACAGTATTAGGGGACGGGACCTTCAAGAGGTAATTATGTCATGATGGTTTATGCTCATGAGCAGATTACTGCCATTATTGTGGAATTGGGTTTTTGTGGAAGTTCAGCTACCTTTTTCTCTGTGTGTGTCTTATGCTTCTTTGCCATGTGATGCCTTCTGCCATGTTATGACATGGCAAGAAGTCCCTGATCAGATGTGGCCCTAGATCTTGGAGTTCTCACTTCCAGAACCATAAGCCAAATAAATAAATTTCTTTATAAATTACCTAATCTGCACTATTCTGTTATAGCAGCAGGAAATGGACTAAGACATCACCCTGAAACCGCTATGTTTTCCTGCAATTATGTTATCTTCTGTCATGTTTAAATGATTTCATTGTCACTTTGATTAATAAGCAACCAAGCTAAAACCATTTATTTTCTTTTTTTAATTTTTATTTATTATTTATTTATTATTATTATTATTATTATTATTTTGAGACGAAGTCTTGCTTTGGCACCAGGCTGGAGTGCAGTGGCACCATCTCAGCTCAGTACAACCTCCGCCTCCTGGGTTCAAGCAATTCTTCAGCCTCAGCCTCCTGAGTAGCTGGGATTATAGGCATGCACCACCACACCCAGCTAATTTTTGTATTTTTAGTAGAGACAGGGTTTCACCATGTTGGCCGGGATGGTCTTAAACTCCTGACCTCAAGTGATCCTCCCGCGTTGGCCTCCCAAAGTGCTAGGATTACAGACATGAGCCACCATGCCCGGCCATGGGATTTTTTTGTACAGATTATTTCATCACCCAGGTATTAAGCCCAGTACCCAACAGTTACCTCTTCTGCTGCTCACCCTCCTCCCACCTTCCCCCATCAAATAGACCCCAGTGTCTGTCGTTTTCTTCTTTGTGTTCATAAGTTATTATTTAGCTCCCACGTATAAGTGAGAACGTGCAGTATTTGGTTTTCTGTTCCTGCATTAGTTTGCTAAGAATAGCCTGCAGGTCCATCTATGTTCCTACAAAAGACATGATCTTTTTCTTTTTTATGGCTGCATAGTATGGTGTACACGTACCACATTTTATTTATCCAGTCTGCCATTTATGAGCATTTATGTTGGTTCCATGTCTTTGGTATTACAAATAGTGCTGCAATAAACATTCATGTGCATGTGTCTTTATGGTAGAATGCTTTATATTCCTCTGGTTATATACCCAGTAATGGAATTGCTGTGTCAAATGGTAGTTCTGCTTTTAGCTCTTTGAAGAATTGCCATACTGCTTCCCACAGTGGTTGAACTAATTTACACTCCCACCAACAGCATATAAGTGTTCCCTTTTCTCTGCAACCTCTTCAGCATCTGGGTTTTTTTGTTTTTGTTTTTTGAGACGGAGTCTCGCTCTGTCGCCCAGGCTGGAGTGCATTGGTGCGATCTCGGCTCACTGCAAGCTCCGCCTCCTGGGTTCACGCCATTCTCCTGCCTCAGCCTCCTGAGTAGCTGGGACTACAGGTGCCAGCCACCACGCCCAGCTGATTTTTTTTGTATTTTTAGTAGAGATGGGGTTTTACCATGTTAGCCAGGATGGTCTCCATCTCCTGACCTCATGATCCGCCCACCTTGGCCTCCCAAAGTGCTGGGATTACAGGTGTGAGCCACTGTGCCTGACCAGCATCTGTTATTTTTTGACTTTTTTATTTTTATTTTGAGATGGAGTTTTGCTCTTGTTGCCCAGGCTGGAGTGCAATGGCATGATCTCAGCTCACTGAAACCTCCACCTCCTGAGTTCAAGCGATTCTCCTGCCTCAGTCTCCTGAGTAGCTGAGGTTACAGGCGCCCACCACCATGCTCGGCTAATTTTTTTTGTATTTTTTTTTTTTAATAGAGTCAGGGTTTCACCATGTTAGCCAGGATGGTCTCGATCTCCTGACGTAGTGATCCGCCCGCCTCGGCCTCCTAAAGTGTATAGTTTTAGTTTCTACATTTAAGTCTTTAGTTCATCTTGAGTTGATTTTTGTATATGGCATAAGGAAGGGCTCTAGTTTCAATCTTCTACATATGGCTACACAGTTATCCCAGAATCATTTACTGAATAGGGAGTCTTTTCTCATTGCTTGTTTTTATCAACTTTGTTGAAGGTTAGATGGCCATAGGTGTGTGGCCTTACTTCTGAACTCTGTATTCTGTTCCATTGGTCTATGTGCCTTGTTTTGTATAAGTACCATGATCTTTTGGTTACTGTAGCCCTATCATATAGTTTGAAGTCAGGTAACATGATGCTTCCAGCTTTGTTCTTTTTTGCTTAAGATTACCTTGATTATTTGGGCCTTTTCTGGTCCCATGTGAATTTTAAGGTAATTTTTTTCTAGTTCTGTGAAGAATGTCATTAGTAGTTTGATAGGAATAGCACTGAATCTGTAAATGGTTTTGGGCAGTATGGCCATTTTAATGATATTGATTTTGCCTATACATGAGCATGGGATGTTTTTCCGTTTGTTAGTGTGTTCTCTGATTTATATGAGCAGGGTTTTGTAATTCTCATTGCAGAGATCTTTCACCTCCCTGGTGAGCTGTATTCCTAGGTATTTTATTCTTTTTCTGGAAATTGTGAATGGGATTGCCATCCTGATTTGGCCTCTTGGCTTGGCTGTTGTTGGTGTATAGTAACGCTAGTAATTTTTGTACATTGATTTTGCATTCCGAAACTTTGTTGAAGTTTTTAATCAGCCTAAGGAGCTTTTGGGCTGACACTATGGAGTTCCCTAGGTATAGAATCATGTCATCTGCAAACAAAAATAGTTTGACTTCCTCTCTTCCTATTTGGATGCCATTTATTTCTTTCTCTTGCCTGATTGCTAGGGCTAAGACTTCCAATACTATGTTGAATAGGAGTGGTGAGAGAGGGCATCCTTGTCTTGTGCCAGTTTTCAAGGGAAATGCTTCCAGCTTTTGTCCATTCACTGTGAAGTTGGTTGTAGGTTTGTCATAGATGGCTCTTATTATTTTGAGGTAAGTTCCTTCAATACCTATTTTATTGAGAGTTTTTAACATGAGGGGATGTTGAATATTATTGAACACCTTTCTTGCATCTATTGAGATAATCATGTGGATTTGTCTTTAGTTCTGTTTATGTGATGAAACACATTTATTGATTTGTATATGTTTAACCAAGCATGCATCCCAGGGATGAAGCCTACACAACTGTGGAGAATTAGCATTTTAATATGCTACTGGATTCAGTTTGCAAATATTTGTTGAGGAGTTTTGCATCAATCTTCATCAAGGATATTGGCCTCAAGTTTTCTCTTTTTGTTGTGTCTCTGACAGTTTTTGTTGTTGTTTGTTATTTACTTTTATTCTGCCAGATTTTGATATCAGGAAAATGCTGGCCTCATAGAAAGAGTTGGGGAGGAGTTCCTTCTCCTCAATTTTTTGGAATAGTTCTATAGGAATGGTACCAGCTCTTCTTTGTACATCTAGTCGAATTTATCTGTGACTCCATCAGGTCCTGGGCTTTTTTGCTTGGTAGACTATTTATTAGTGATTCAATTTTGGAGCTCATTATTGGTCTGTTAAGGGAATCAATTTCTTTCAGGTTCAGTCTTGGATGGGTGTATGTGTTCAAGAATTTATTCATCTCTTCTAAGTTTTCTAGTTTGTGTGCATAGAGCCGTTTGTAGTAGTTTCTAATATATACATATCTTTTTTTTTTTTTTTTTTTTTTGAGATGGAGTCTCACTTTGTGGCCCAGACTGGAGTGCAGTGGCACAATCTCGGCTCACTGCAAGCTCCACCTCCCAGGTTCACATCATTCTCCTGCCTCAGCCTCCGGAGTAGCTGGGACTACAGACGCCCACCCTACACCTGGGTAATTTTTTGTATTTTTTTTTAGTAGAGACAGGGTTTCACTGTGTTAGCCAGGATGGTCTCCATCTCCTGACCTCGTGATCCGCCCGCCTCGGCCTCCCAGAGTGCTGGGATTACAGGCGTGAGCCACCGCGCCCGGCCAGTCTAATAAATATTTTTATTTCTCTGGGGTCAACAGTAGTATCACTTCATCATTCCTAATTGTGTTTATTTTAACCGTTTATTTTCTAAGGAGCTGTGACGGTTAATACTGAGTGTTAACCAACTTGACTGGATTGAGGGATAGAGTATTAATTCTGGGTGTGTCTATGTGGGTGTTGCCAAAAGAGATTAACATTTCAGTCAGTGGGCTGGGGAAAGCAGATCTGCCCTTAATCTAGTGGACACAATCTAATCAGCTGCCAGCAAATATAAAGCAGGCAGAAAAATGTAAAAAGGAGAGATGGGCCTAGTCTCCCAGCCTACATCTCTCTCCCATGCTGGATGCTTCCTGCCCTCAAACATCGGACTCCAAGTTCTTCAGTTCTGGTACTGGGACTGGCTTTCCTTGTTCCTCAGCTTGCAGACAACCTATTGTGGGACCTTGTGATTGTGAAAGTTAATAAACTCCCCCAATAGGATATACATATACAAATTTTGGTACCAGGAGTACTTCTAGAGGAACAGAATATTAAGGATGGAGTTCTTTTATTGGTTTTGGAGTTTCTGGAGTTGGCTGCTTAATATGATTAGACCCAAAAATGCTAAGGACTCTACTTCTAATAGTGTGGAGAACACTAATAGACCTTGGAGAAAACTATTTAGAGAGTTACGCAGAGTAAATGCATTTGACACTCCTTATTCACCACTCGTGAGAGGCAAGGAGTTTTGTGACCCTATACAGAATACCTTTGACCATATGTGGAGAACCGAGGAACACAATGAAGCTGGTTGGTTGCTCCTAATTTCAGTGGAAAAAGTGATGAAAGAAAATGACGAACTCTTCCCACCACTAGGAGAGGCCGAGGCGGGCGGATCACGAGGTCAGGAGATCAAGACCATCCTGGCTGACATGGTGAAACCCCGTCTCTACTAAAAATACACAAAAAAATTAGCTGGGTGTGGTGGCGGGCGCCTGCAGTCCCAGCTACTCGGGAGGCTGAGGCAGGAGAATGGCAGAAACCTGGGAGGCGGAGCTTGCAGTGAACTGAGATCGCACCACTGCACTCCAGCCTGGGCAACAGAGTGAGACTCTGTCTCAAAAAAAAAAAAAAAAAAAAAGAAAATGATGAACTCAGGGATTCTGTCTCTGACTTCAGAAGCAGATACTGAGAATCAAATCTGCTAAGACTGCCCTGAGTGAAAGTCTTATCTCCTGTAGAAAAAGAGCTGAAATTGTGCAAACACAGACACAAACTCTTGTCATGCGAGTGAATGGCTGACCTGAAACGAAAGATGCATGCGCAGCCTCGCCAGGTGTCTACTGTTAAAGGGAGGGCATTAATTGGAAAAGAATAAGACCCTGATACTTGGAATGAGGACATGGGAGAACCCTGATGAAGCTGAGGACACTGAGTTTGTAAACTCGGATCAACCTTTTTTCCCAGAAGGAACAGCTTCCCCATCCCCAGTAGTGGCAACCTCCCCTCCCTGACCCACGCTGTCTTTCTACCTTTGTCTGAAGAGATAAACCTGTGCTTCTGTACAACAGTGACAGCCTCCCCTGAGGCAGTTGCCAGGCAGGCAAGATAATGTTGAGTCCCCTCAGAAGCCACCCTAATATGTCTGTTTGCTTCTAGACCTATAACTAAAGTCGCAGCAAGGCCCTAGAGGTGAGGTTGAGAGTGTGACCCATCAGGAGATGTACTACACGCCAAAAGAAAAGAACTGTTTGAGTTCTCTAATTTATATAAATAGCAACCTGGGAGAACAGGCATGGGAATGGACTTTTTTGTTGTTGTTTTTTTAGAAAGAGTCTCGCTCTGTCACCCAGGCCAGAGTGCAATGGCACAATCTCGGCTCACTGCAACCTCCACCTCCCTCCACCTCCCAGATTCAAGCGATTCTCTTGCCTCAGCCTCCTGAGTAGCTGGGAATACAGGCATATGCCGCAAAGCCAGGCTAATTTTGGTATTTTTAGTAAAAACAGTGTTTCACAATGTTGACCAGGCTGGTCTCAAATTCTTGACTTAAGGTGAAATGTCCACCTCAGCCTCCCAAACTGCTGGGATTACAGGCATGAGCCACCGTGCCTGGCTGGGGATGGACATTAAAGGTATGGGGTAATGGTAGAAGGAACATAGAGCTGGATCATGTTAGGGAGTTAAAAAAGATTCTAAGAGTTTATTTGCTTGGTTAGCTGAAATATGACTTACAAGAAGGCCCACTGTGAGGAGCTGGAAGTGCCTGATCTCCCTTGGTTTAATGTACAGGAAGGGATCCGAAAGCTTAGGCAGATTGGGAGGATGGAGTGGATTAGTCATCTTAGACCTGCTCATCCCAGCTGGGAGGGTCCAGAAGATACACCCTTGACCAATGCCTTGTGAAACAGATTTGTGCAGACAGCACCTGCATCTTTGAAGAGTCCTGTAATTGCCCTTCACTGTATGTCACATCTAACGGTGGCAGCTGCAGTCACTCGACTGCAAAATTTAAATACAATGGGAATAATTGGATCCTGAGGTAGCAGGGGCCAACTGCCAACCCTCGAAGGCAAGGTGGGTGTAGCTACCATAAAGGAAAGCAGAGGCAAAGTGACAATCAGAATAGACTGACTCCTGTAGAGCTCAGGCATTGGCTAATTAATGTCGGCGTACCTAGAACTTAAATTGATAGGAAGTCTACTGCATTCCTATTTAAATTATACAAACAGAAAACTTCTAGGTCAAAGGGACAAGACTTATTTGAGTTATAAGAGCAGAGAATCATGGCCCCTCAATCAATTTTCAAACTTGAGCCAGTTTACAGACCCAGAACCCCTTGAATGAAGGGGAGCCTGGGTCCTCTTGAGGAAGGACTGCACTATATTACCAACACTTTATGCAGTGAATCCTTCTCCCATCCTTCCCTAAGGAGACCTCTGGCCTTTCACCAGGGTAACTGTGCTTTGGGGAAGGGAAATGATCAGGCATTTCGGGGATTATTGGACACTGGTTCTGAACTGACTTTGATTTCAGGGGAACCAAAGCATCACTGTGATCCTCCAGGTAAAGTAGGGGCTTATGAAGGTAACATAATTAATAGGGTTTTAGCTCAGATCTGACTTACGGTGAGTCTAGTAGGTCCCAGACTCATCCTGTGGTCATTTCCCCAGTGCCAGAATACATCATTGGCACAGACATACTTAGCAGCTGGCAGAGCCCCCATTTTGGCTCCCTGACTGGTAGGGTGACAGCTATTATGGTGAGAAAGGCCGAATGGAAGCCATTAGAGCTGTCTCTACCTAGACAAATAGTAAATCAAAACAATATTGCATCCCTGGAGAGATTGCAGAAATTATTGCCACCATCAAGGACTTCAAAGATGCAGGGGTGATGATTGCCACCACATCTCTGTTCAACTCTCCCATTTGGCCTGTGCAGAAGACAGCTGGATCTTGGAGAATGACAGTGGATTATCATAAGCTTAAGCAAGTGGTGACTGCAATTTGAGCTGCTGTACCATGTAGTTTCATTGCTTGAGCAAGTTAACACATATCCTGCTACTGGTGTACAGCCATTGACTTTGCAAATGCCTTTTACTCCATTCCTTTTCATAAGGCCCACCAGAAGCAATTTGCCTTCAGGTGGCAAAGACAGCAATATACTTTTACTGTCATACCTCAGGGGTTTATCAACTCTCCACTTTGTGTCATAATCTTATTCAGAGAGACCTTGATAGCTTTTCACCTCCGCAAGATATCACACTGGTCTATTATATAGACGACATTATGCTGACTGGATTCAGTGAGCAAGAAATAGCAAACTCGCTAGACTTATTGGTGAGACATTTGTGTGCCAGAGGATGGGAAATAAATCTGTCTAAAATTCAGGGAACTTCTACCTCAGTAGAATTTCTGGGGGTCCAGCAGTGTGGGGTCTGTCAAGATATTTCTTCTAAAGTAAAGGAGAAGATGCTGCATTTGGCCCCTCCTACAACCAAGAAAGAGGCAGATCTAGTGGGCCTATTTAGATTTTGGAGGCAACACATTCCTCATTTGGGTGTGTTATTCTGGCCCATTTATTAAGTGACATGAAAGGCTATCAGTTTTGAGTGGGGTTCAGAACAGGAGAAGGCTCTGCAACAGGTCCAGGCTGCTATGCAAGCTGCTCTGCCATTTGAGCCATATGACCCAGCAGAGCCAATGGTGCTTGAGGTGTTAGTGGCAGATAGGGATGCTGTTTGGAGCCCTTGGCAGTCTCCCATAGGCCTGAGGCCTCTAGGATTTTGGAGCAAGCCCCTGCCATCTTCTGCAGATAACTACTCTTTTTTTTTTTTTTTTTTTTTTTAGAGAGAGCTATTGGCCTGTTACTGGGCTTTGGTGGAAACTGAACATTTGACTATGGGTCATCAAGTAAGTCACCATGCAACCTGAACTGCCTGTCATGAACTGGGTGCTTTCTGACCCATCTAGCCATACAGGGGGTCATGCATAGCAGCATCCCATCATCGAATGGAAGTAGTATATATGTGATTGGGTTTGAACAGGTCCTGAAGGCACAAGTAAGTTACATAAGGAGGTGGCTCAAATCCCCATGGTCTCCACTCCTGCCACCCCGCCTTCCCTTCCCCAGCCTTCACTGATGGCATCATGGGGAGTTCCCTGTGATCAGTTGACAGAGGAAGAGAGGACTAGGGCCTGGTTCATAGATGGTTCTGCATGATATGGCGGCACCACGTGAAAGTGGACAGCTGCAGCACTACAGCCCCATTCTAAGACATCCCTGAAGGTCAGTGGTGAAGGGAAATCTTCCTAGTGGGCAAAACTTTAGCAGGGCACCTGGTTGTGCACTTTGCATGGAAGAAGAAATGGCCAGATTTGAGATTATATACTGATTTCATGGGCTGTAGCCAGTGGTTTGGCTGGATGGTCAGGGACTTGGAAGAAGAATGACTGGAAAATTGGTGACAAAGACATTTGGAGGAAAGGTATGTGGATCAACCTGTCTGAGTGGTCAAAAACTGTGAAGATATTTGTATGCCACGTGAGTACTCACCAACAGGTGACCTCAGCAGAGGAGGAGTTTAATAATCAAGTAGATAGGATGACCCGTTCTGTGGACACCACTCAGCCTCTTTCCCCAGCCACTCCTGTGATTGCCCAGTGGTCCCATGAACAAAGAGGCCATGGTGGCAGGGATGAAAGTTACAAATGGGCTCAGCACTGTGGACTCCCACCCACCAAGGCTGACCTGGCTACGGCCACTGCTGAGTGCCCAATTTGCCAGCAGCAAGAGACCAACTCTGAGCCCTCAATATGGCACCATTCCTTGGGGTGATCAGCCACCTACCTGGTGGCAGGTTGACTATATTCAACCACTTCCATCATGGAAAGGGCAGAGGTTTGTCCTTCTTGGAATAGACACTTACTCTGGATATGGGTTTGCCTATCCTGCCCCCAATGCTTCTGCCAAGACTACTATCCACGGACTCACGGAATGCCTTATCCACTGTCATGGTATTCCACACAGCACTGCCTCTGACCAAGGCACTCACTTTATCGCTAAAGGAGTGTGGCAGTGGGCGTATGCTCATGGAATTCACTGGTCTTACCACGTTCCCCATAATCCTGAAGCAGCTGGATTGACAGAATGGTGGAATGGCCTTTTGAAGTCACAATTACAATGCCAACTAGGTGACAATACTTTGCATAGCTGAGGCAAAGTTCTCCAGAAGGCTGTGTATGCTCTGAATCAGCATCCAATGTATGGTACTGTTTCTCCCACGGCCAGGATTCATGGGTCCAGGAATCAAGGGTTGGAGGTGGAAGTGGATTGATCACTCACCATCACCCCTAGGGATCCACTAGCAAAATTTTTGCTTCCTGTTCCTGTGACATTACGTTCTACTGGCCTAGAGGTCTTAGTTCCAGAGGGAGGAATGCTGTCACACAGAGACACAACAATGATTCCATTACACTGGAAGTTAAGATTGACACCTGGAGGCCAGGCAGGGTGGCTCACGCCTGTAATCCTAGCACTTTGGGAGGCCGAGGTTGGCGGATCACTTGAGGTCAGGAGTTCGAGCCCAACCTGACTAACATGGAGAAACCCTGTCTCTACTAAAAATACAAAATTTGGGAGGCCGGGCATGGTGGTGTATGCCTGTAATCCCAGCTACTCGAGAGGCTGAAGAAGGAGAATTGCTTGAACCTGAGAGGCGGAGGTTGCGGTGAGCAGAGATCGCACCATTGCATTCTAGCCTGGGTAACAAGAGAGAAACCCCATCTCAAAAAAAAAAAAAAAAGGATTCCCACCTGGACACTTTGGGCTCTTCCTACCTTTAAGTCAATAGGCAAAGAAGGGTGTTACAGTGTTGGCTGGGGTGACTGGCCTGGACTACTAAATAAATCAGTCTACTCCTCCACAACAGAGGTAAGGAAGAGTTATGCATGGAATACAGGAGATCCATTAGGGCGTCTCTTAGTATCAGCATGCCCTGTGATTAAGGTCAATGGGAAACTACAACAGCCCAATTCAGGCAGAACTACAAATGGCCCAGATCCTTCAGGAATGAAGGTATGGGTCACTCCACTAGGAAAAAAACCACGACCTGCTGAGGTGCTTGCTGATGGCAAAGGGAATACAGAATGGGCAGTAGAAAAAGGTAGTCATCAAAACTAGCTATGGCCACGTGACCAGCTGCGGAAATGAGGACTGTAACTGTCATGTGTTTTTCTTTCTTCTTTTGTTAAAAACATGTTTGTGCATGTAGACCCTTGTACTAAAATATCTTCATTTTATTTCCTTTTCCTTTATCATGTGACATGAGATTTATTGACTTCCTGTCAGCATTTACGTAATGTTAACTTTATGTAGTACTACTTGGGTTGGGGATTGGTGCATTTCTGGTTGTACAAACGATAGTTGTATTATGTTAGGTGTAATTATGACCTTATTATTGTCTTTATTTTAAGATTACGTATGCTCTCAGGAGATGTGTGTGGGTTCAAGTTGACAAGGGGTGAACCTGTTTTGGTTAATACTGTCAACTTGATTGGATTAAAGGATACAAAATATTAATCCTGGGGGTGTCTTTGTGGCTGTTGCCAAAAGAGATTAACATTTGAGTCAGTGGGCTGGGGGAGGCAGATCCACCCTTAACTTGGTGGGCACAATCTAATCAGCTGCCAGTAAATATAATAATGTAGGCAGAAAAATGTGAAAAGGAGAGAGATGGGCCTAGCCTCCCAGCCTACATCTTTCTCCCGTGCCGGATGCTTCCTGTCCTCAGACTCCAAGTTCTTCAGTTTTGGGACTCGGACTGACTCTCCTTGCCCCTTGGCTTGCAGACAGCCTATTGTGGGACCCTGTGGATCCTATAAGTTAATACTTAATAAACTCCATGTATATATCTTATTAGTTCTGTCCCTGTAAGAGAATTTTGACTAATATGGGAGCATATAATTCTACTTTTATCAAGTGGCCAAGTCTCCTCCGTTTTTTAATTCCCAAGATTAGAGCCTAAATTAAAAATAATAATAATGTCAGGAAGTCTTTTTCAGGAAGTCTTTTAAACTTCTACCATCTTAAAGTTTCCCAGAGAGTCCCTTGGCAATCACAAAGATGTGTTTTTTTTTTACCTATTAGACGGGAAGGCCAGAATGGAAGTTTGTCTGGTATCCTTTATATTTTGTAATTATTTCAACACTATTTTAAGAAGCACATAGTAAGAATTGTCAAATCAAAACAGAAGTGTGACTTTCTGTTGGTTAATTTTGAACAGGTAAAATATTACTAAGACAAATATGAGGCCACGCATGGTGGTTCACTCCTGTAATCCCAGCACTTTGTGAGGCTGAGGCAGGAGGCTTGCTTGAGCGCAAGAGTTCAAGACCAGCCTAACCAACATACAAAATACCCATCCCTACCAATTTTTTTTTTTTTTAATTAGGTGAATGTGGTGGCGTGCAACTGTGGTCCCACAGTACATGGAAGACTGAGGTAGGAGGATTGCTGGAGCCCGGGAGGTGGAGCCTGCAGCAAGCCATGATTGTGCTACTATACTCCAGACTGGGTGACAAAATAAGACCTTGACTTAAAACAAACAAAGAAACAAACAAAATACATAAATACATTTCAGGTACCATGTATATACTTTATATGGTAGGAGAATTGGCAGTGCTCTCACTGTCCCTAACATGTTCTTATCTTCAAGAAAATGTTTATTAATATTTAATATAATTGTTATATATTTTTTCCTATAAAGAATTGTATTCTCCGTCGGGCATGGTAGCGCATGCCTGTAATCCCAGAATTTTGGGAGACTGAGGCAGGCAGATCGCCTGAGGTCAGGAGTTTGAGATCAGCTTGGCCAACATGGTGAAACCTCGTCTCTACTAAAAATACAAAAATTAGCCGGGCATGGTGGTGGGCGCCCATAATCCAGCTACTCAGGAGGCTGAGGCTGGGGAATCACTTGAACCCAAGAGGTGGATGTTGCAGTGAGCCGATATCACGCCAGTGCGTTCCACCCTGGGCAACAGAGTGAGACTCCATCTCAAAAAAAACAAAACAACAGCAACAAAGAATTTTATTCTCGGCCGGGCATGGTGGTTCACGCCTATAATCCCAGTACTGTGAAAGGCCAAGGTGGGTGGATCACCTGAGGTTAGGAGTTCGAGACCAGCCTGGTCAACATGGTGAAACCCCGTCTCTACTAAAAATACAAAAATAAGGTAGGTTTGTTGGCACTTGCCTATAATCCCAGCTACTCGGGAGGCTGAGGCAGGAGAATCGCTTGAACCTGGGAGGTGGAGGTTGCAGTGAGCTGAGATCAAGCCACTGCACTCCAGCCTGGGTGACAGAGTGAGACTCTGTCTTAAAAAAAAAAAAAAAAGAATTTTATATTCCATTCTGATATTATTCGCTACTCTTACTAATTAATCAGAGTCCATTCAGTCTTACCACCAACATGTGGTTCTTTTCTCTCATACTCGTTTAAATGCTCTGTCATAAGCTATAAGTAAAAATTGGGTCCTCATCAAAGAACATCCTCAGAGCCTTATGAACAAGACTGTACCAGATACTCTAATTATTAATACTGCAGTGAATAAACTCATGGGTATAGGCTTCAAGCTGGCATTGCTTATACTCTGTCTCACTGTATCAGGGCACTTAACTGTGGTTTCAAGATTATTTTTAGATCAGAAGCAGATGACTCTGTGGAAACCCGCTAACCCAATATCCTGTGGAGCAAGATTTACATAGAACTGAAAATCTAAGAGTGACCATTTGTTTGATGAGGAATATTGTCATATTATTCCTTATGTTCTAGTTTCTGATGTGTATATGGGAAGCCCTTTATTTTCCTTCAAATTCTATCTCCAACTCTGAATGTAGAAAACTACTTTTTCAAGCTGGGTGTGGTGGCTCATGCCTGTAATCCCCACAATTTGAGAGGCCAAGGAGGAAGGATCATTTGAGCCCAGGAGTTTGAGACCAGCCTGGGCAACATAGCAAAACCCTGTCTCTACAAAAAATGAAAAATTAGCCAGGCATGATGGTGCATGCCTGTAGTCCCCATAACTTGGGAGGCTGAGGTGAGAGAATTGTTTGAGCCTGGGAGATGGAGGCCACAGTGAGCATGTTCGTGCCACTGCACACCAGCCTGGGTGACTAAGCAAGACTCTGTCTAAAAAAAAAAAAAAAAAAAAAGAAAAGAAAACTTTGAAGTTTTATCTCAAACCTAGCAAATATATTTCTCTATGCATTACATATTTCTTGTTCTTATAATTCTTCTTTAAGCTAACTTATTATGATTCATTAATGATTTAAGTAATAATCAGTGACATGTGTTCATTCTATATTTGTATGAAAGCCATGCTTTTAAAACTTATACACTTTTAAAATTATACTTTGACACTTCTTAACAGCTTCTCTGATTTCTCTCTTCTAATTCAACCTACATACTGCTGTCAGTGTGGTCTTCCTAAAATATCACTTATGTCACTAACTGCCTTTTTTGCTGAAACCTCCTATCAACAAGATAAATTTCCAAAAGTCATCAGTCACAGTCCTTGACTATTGAGCTCCAAGCACCTTTAGAACCTTATAGTCTACACAAATCTCTTTTATGCCAAGCAAAAATACTGTAATTATTTTATTTTACCAGTTTATCATATTAAAAAAATTTTTTTGAATCTCATCTGAATGGCATTCTCTCTTCTTTTTCCTTCTTGGAATGTCTATTCCTTCAGGCCAGTTCATTTTATCTCAGCCAGTAGCCCCCAATGGAAAGTGGGTACCTGAACACTTACAGCATTTACTACAATATAAAGATATATTATGGTATAATAAAGAGTATATCTGATCTTTGTCTCAGTTCTTGGCATAGAGCTTCAAAAATTGTTGGAACTTCCAGAGTGACAGAAATGTCTTTGTAATACTAGGGGGATGACTCATTTTAGGCCACTAGCCTCAAGATGGGTGAGTGGTCATCAGAAAGATCAACCATGTGATTAGAGGATTAGATGCTTGGGACTTTGAGCCAGGCTGACCTGATTGAGTTCAATCACAAGGTCAACGAATTACTCAATTAATCATGCCTACATAATGAATCTCCAATAAAAACTCTGAATACTGGAGCTCAATGGAGATTCCTGGTTGGTGAACCTTGATGTACCAAGAGGACAACTCATCCAAATTTTTTTAGAAGAGGTGACCAAAGCTCTGCATTCCCTCCCAGAACTTTCCTTATGTGTGTCTTCAATTGACAATTTTTGAGCTGTATCTTTATAATAAAGCTAATCATAAGTAGATAATTTTCTTGAACTGTTTTAGTAAATTCTCAAACCTGAAGGAGTTATTAAAAACCTGAAATGTGAAGCCAAGTTAGTCAGATGTATGGGTGGCCTGGGGACCTCTGGAATTTGTGTTGGCATCTGAAGTAAGGACAGTCTTAAGGAAGACTGAGCCATGAACCTGTGACATGTGCACTACCTCCAAGTGGTTAGTGGCAGAACTGTTTGGCACTATACTCCAGCTGGGACTGAAACACAGTACATATTGAACACTATATTATTTAAGAAGTCTACGTGTTATATATGAAGAAAACATGTTACTTCTTTTGTCTGCTTTATCCAGCCATCTTGGGAATTCTCTCCCATAGCAGTGGACTATGTAATTTTCCCCCCTGGGCACAACCATTCAGAGTGCACACATGACCTAGCTGTAGCTGAGATACAAAGATTCTTTCAGAAATGTGTATAGGAATACTGAAAAGTTCATATATTGGCTGGTGGTACTGGAACAACAGGTATCTCACATAGTAAGTATCCAGCAGATTTTTGCTGAACGAGTAAATGAAAGAAGTGTCTGTGGCCGGGCACGGTGGCTCATGCCTGTAATCCCAGCACTTTGGGAGGCTGAAGCAGGTGGATCATGAGGTCAGGAGTTCGAGACCAGTTTGGCCAACATGGTGAAACCCCACCTCTACTAAAAATACAAAAAATTAGCCGGCGTGGTGGCAGGTGCCTGTAATCCCAGCTACTTGGGAGGCTGAGGCAGGAGAACCACTTGAACACGGGAGGCAGAGGTTGCAGTGAGCCAAGACCGTGCCACTGCACTCTAGCCTGGGCAACAGAGCAAGACTCTGTCTCAAAAAAAAAAAAAAGAAGAAGGAAGTGTCTGTAACTTCAGGGCTTTGATAGCCATTTCTCCTATGTACATGGAAAAGCAGAGAAAATCAGTCTTCTGAAAGAGAAGAGAATAAAGCATGAATGTTTATATCCCCCCAAAATTCATATGTTGAAACTCAATCACCAATGTAATTATATTAAGGGTTAGGGCCAGATGTGGTGGAGCACACCTGTAATCCCAGCACTCTGGGAGGCCAGGTTGGATTACTTGAGGCCAGGTGTCCGAGAACAGCCTGGGCAATGTAGCAAGTTCTTGTCTCTACAAAAAATACAAAAATCAGCCGGGCATGGTAGCAGGCTCCTCTGGTCCCAGCTGCTTGGGAGCCTGAGGGAGGAGGATTGCTTGAGCCCAAAAGGTTGAGGATGCAGTGCACCGAGATTATGTCACTGCACTCCAGCCTGTGTGACAGAGCAAGACCCTGTCTCAAAAAAAAAAAAAAAGACTTAGGCCCTTTAGGAGGTAATGAAATCATGAAGGCAGAACCTTCACAAAGAAGTTCAAGTGAGTTGTTTACCCTTTTTACCATGTAGGGACACAGAGAAGATGCCATTTATGAAGCAGAGAGCCCTCACCAGACACTGAATCTGTTGATGCCTTTATCTTGGACTCCTCAGCCTCCAGAACTATAAGCAATAAATATCTGTTGTTTATAAATTTCCCATTCTAAGATTTTTTTTTTTTTTTTTTTTTTTTGAGATGGAGTTTCGCTCTTGCTGCCCATACTGGAGTGCAATGGCATGATCTCCACTCACTGCAACCTCCGCCTCCCAGGTTCAAGTGATTCTCGTGCCTCAGCCTCCCGAGTAGCTGGAATTGCAGGCATGCACCACCACATCCGGCCAATTTTCTATTATTATTATTACTATTTTTAGTAGAGACGGGGTTTCTCCATGTTGGTCAGTTTGGTCTTGAACTCCTGTTCTCAGGTGATCTGCCCGCCCCGGCCTCCCAAAGTGCTGGGATGACAGGCGTGAGCCACTGTGCCTGGCCCTAAGATGTTTTGTTATAAGAGTCCAAAAGGAGTAAGACAAAGCAGATGCAAAGTGAGATGCAGAGACAAAAGATCATATAGCTTTGGAAAAATGATAAGATAACTTCTTGGGGGCTCCTAAAGATTTTTCTATTCTAGATCTAGTGAAGCCTTGATGCATCCTGCCTTAGTTTCCCTTGAAATGGGTCTGTATATTCCCATTACATTTCTCCATTTGACCAAGTTATTTTGAGAGTTTTTCTGCTCCTAATGTTAAAGGATTTTTTCTAATGACAAAATCATGAGTCTCAGCCAGGTGCAGGTGGCTCACACCTGTAATCTCAGTGCTTTGGGAGGCTGAGGCGGGCAGATCACTTGAGGTCAGGAGTTCAAGACCAGCCTGGCCAACATGGTGAAACCCTGTCTCGACTAAAAATACAAAAAAAAATTAGCCAGGTATACTGGCGCACGCCTATAGTCCCAGCTACTTGGGAGGCTGAGGCAGAAGAATTGTTTGAAACAGGGAGGCGGATGTTGCACTAAGCCGAGATCGCACAACTGCACTCCAGCCTGGGTGATGGAGTGAGACCCTGTATAAATGTAAAAAGAATGTGTCGAAGATTTTACTAACTCTTTGGTTAAATGAGGAAAACAGTAAGATATTACAACAGGTCCAAAGGGGAATCCAAACAACAGATAATATGTACAAATCATGAAGATTAAATTTCCAAGTGGGTGTAAAACTGACTTCTGGGAGAGGAGATTTGTCCCCTCCCTAGACAGAATTCATCCGCATGGCTATGGAGAAGAATGATTTGCATTGCTACTTGTTTTCTGCAAGTTAATTTTAGTCTCTAAGGAGTTGTAAAACTGTGCAGTCAAAGCCAAGTAAATATCCTTAGATGGTTGGATAATCCAAGCATTGTACCATTCCACTGAAAGTATATCTAGAAATCTCTCTCTATTTTTGAGACAGAGTCTCACTCTGTCACCAGGCTGGAGTGCAGTAGCATGATCTCAGCTCACTGCAACCTCTGCCTCCCAGGTTCAAGCGATTCTCCTGCCTCAGCCTCCTAAGTAGCTGGGATTACAGGCACGCACCACCACGCCTGGCTAAATTTTGTATTTTTAATAGAGATGGGGGTTTCGCCATGTTGGTCAGGCTGGTCTCGAACTCCTGACTTCATGATCTGCCCGCCTTGGCCTCCCAAAGTGCTGGGATTACAGGTGTGAGCCGCCACGCCCGGCCTGAAATCTCTTTCGTTTATTACAATGTTATGTGTTTCATTATACCGGTAAACGAATGATCCTTGCCTAAAGCGAGTGTTTCTCCTATCTCTATGAGAAACTCATCTGCTTTGTGAAAGATCTGCACAGGTGGAGAGAGAAAAGAAGGGAACTACTGCTGCTAACAATGGCTGAATCAATCCTAGCAACCAAAGGATAATATAATCCTTTGAATCCAATCTCTCTAACCAGCTGGGTGCCTGGCTCACACCTGTAATCCCAGCACTTTGCACTTTGGAAGGCCGAGGCGAGTGCATCACTTGAGACCAACCTGGCCAACATGGCAAAACCCCGTCTCTAAAAATAGCCTGTAATCTCAGCCACTTGTGAGGCTGAGACCAACAGGCGGAGGTTGCAGTGAGCCGAGATCCTGCCATTGCTCTCCAGCCTGGGCGGCAAGAGTGAAACTCCGTCTCAAAAAAAAACAAAAAAACAAAAAAAACCCTCTCTAACCAAATATTAAGCCACCTAACGCAGAAAACTTGCCTTATGCCTAGCTTACTCTCACAAAGTACGTGGTAAAAAACGGGTTAGAAAAATACTTGCTGCCAGGCGCGGTGATTCACACCTGTAATCCCAGCACTGTGGGAGGCCAAGGCAGGCGGATCACGAGGTCAGGAGATCAAGACCATCCTGTCTCTACTAAAAAAAAAAAAAAAATTAGCCAGGTGTGGTGGCGGGCGCCTGTAGTCCCTGCTACTCGGGAGGCTGAGGCAGGAGAATGGCGTGAACCCGGGAGGCGGAGCTTGTAGTGAGCCGAGATGGCACCACTGCACTCCAGCCTGGGCGACAGAGAAAGAAAAGAGAGGAGAGGGGAGGGCAGGGCAGGGCAGGGGAGAGGAGGGGAGGGGAGGGGAGGGAAGGAAATAAAAATATTTGCTAATTGATTGCTCAAAGTCAGCAAATTGAAACAAGAAACTTGTGATCCCGGTTGAAGATTTAAAACAGGAAAGATAAAAACACACAACCTAAAAACAAATATTTTTCCTAGCCTGCAGTTAGTCAGGAATTGAAGAGTCTTGTCATCTAATGAGTGCCGATAAACTCATATCAAACCTTAGAGGCTTTTTGTCATTATCATATTTCAGGAACATTAAAAAATCCCTGCAACACATATGACCAATTATACAACAAATGTCACTTATGTGGTATGCTTTTATATGTATAAAAGAAAACTGTCTGTAAAATGCCTGTAAAAATGTCGCAAGCTGCACGTACAAAGTGCTAGGAAAAGTGGGCTGATTGTATCATTCTTGTTCTTTTTCTCAACCATCTCTCCCATCCCCAGGAAGCTACTGCTAGCAGGAAATGATAAAAGATACCTGATAGTGGAGGCAGCTAAGCACCCACCGAAATACAGCTAAGAATGAGACCTTGAAAAGGAAGGAGGAGTTCTTCCTGGGAGCTGACTGTTGGGGTCAGGAAAGCGTGGCCTCCACGGAGATTCGCTGGCCCAGTTTGCATGAGGAGGCCAATCACTGACCAGGGTTCCACCATCTCCAACAGCTGCATGAATGCTTAGGCATGCTTGGGGAGATAAATATGAGACTAATGACCATAGATAATACATTCAGAATGTTATGACAGCTAGTTGAGAACTCACACATGGGCCTGAGGACTGCTCAGCCAAGGGCCCTGTCTCAGTGCCGGCTGCATTCTCCTTCCCTCCTGGTTGTATAGGCTGTGGACTTCCTTCTCGCCCTAAGGTGCTGCCGCTGTGCGCACAACTCCTGTCTTCTCGTCTGACCACACGGTCCCTCTGAAGGAACCCAGATTATTTCATCCCAAATATGCTTCTTTGACATAAACATTATTTTTGAGCTGAAGGCAATTAAGAAGCAGCAAACGGGGAAAAAACTCTGTGTCCTCCAGCTTTGCTCCCTGAAGACAGGATATAGAGTCTCCCTTACTGGAGACAACTCTACATTCCGATCAGCCCTGAGAGGCCCCGGGGAATCTGCAAACAAACTGGACTCCCATGTTATTTACATTCCTAGAGTTTCCCCTGGTTGGAAACCTAAAACCACTTTTCTTTGTCCTGTCATTTCTCTACACATTTGTTTTCCCTTGTTGAAGATGCCTTGTGAGTGGGGTTCTAAGCCACCATTTTGAGTTACTTTTCATTGACGTTTCTCCCTTGAGGTGTGCGCTGCATGCGTTAATAAACTGTTTTTATCGTGTTAATGTGTCTTTTGTTACAGACGTCTATTCCAACAAAGAGCTCAGGAGGGTTGAGGAAAAACATTTTCTTTCCTCCCCTGCATCCCCATCCTTCACTTTTCTTTCAGGCTCTAAAGACAAACCCATGACAGGAGGGTTTTTTTTTTCTGTTTTTTTTGTTTTGTTTTGTTTTGTTTTGTTTCTCTTTAAGAGTTCTGTTGTTAATCACCACCACCAGGAACCAATGAGCGTGAAAAACCATGACAGAAAAATGAGAAGTTGCAGTATTCTCACAATAGCCCCCCAGTTTCCGACTTAGTAAATGACAAGTGGAAAACAATTTTAGAATTTTTTCCCTCTTACCTTCATTTCTCCAATGGACGAAAAGGTGGAGTTTTCCTTCTGCATCACTCTCTTGCTCCACATTTAGATGTAAATTAGGCCTGAAGAAACAATTCCGGTCCAACGATAAGCATCCCTTTGGTACATGTGGCAGTTTACATCTTTCAAAACCCCTAGAACTTTTTCTTGCCCAGGGGGAATCTTCTGTGCAAAATTGGGACCAGTATAATCTCAAATGGGTTACTTGCCTCCTTTTGGAAAGAGTAGAAGAAAAACTTCCGTTTGATATTTGGAATTGCAAATTTTGTTATTCAGGAGAAGTCTGTATGTAAAGACCTGGCTCCCTAAAACAAGTGCGATTATAAGGAAATTTGTAATTTTTTAGAAGTTTGGTTTCAGGAAAACCTCTAAACATCTTTAAAATTAAAGATTTAAGGAACTAAAGAATTCTGATTTTGGAAAATTTTGCTCAGTAATACGAGAATTATTTTAATAAGTTCTTCACAAATTGAGGTGAAGTTGGGTTATAAGAGCCTAACCAGACTAGCAGTTCCCTTGGGGAAAAGGGGGCCTTCTTGGGTTGGAATCAGAGAAATCCTTTTTCTTCTGTGACTAAAGACATTACTTTAGCATTAAGTTGGGAATACGACCTGATACTTGACCAACATAAAAACAATGCTTTGTGTGATTTTATAGCAGAGTAAATTTAGTCATTCAAGACTGTAACTTTTGTTTTCTTTTTTTTTTTTTTTTTTTTTTGAGACGGAGTCTCACTCTGTCCCCCTGGCTGGAGTGCAGTGGCGCAATCTCGGCTCACTGCAAGCTCCGCCTCCCGGGTTCCTGCCATTCTCCTGCCTCAGCCTCCCAAGTAGCTGGGACTACAGGCACCTACCACCGCGCCCGGCTAATTTTTTGTATTTTTAGTAGAGATGGGGTTTCACCGTGGTCTCGATCTCCTGACCTTGTGATCCGCCCGCCTCGGCGTCCCGAAGTGCTGGGATTACAGGCGTGAGCCACCGCGCCCGGCCAACTTTTGTTTTCTTTCCAACGTTTATTTTAGGTTCAAGGGGTGCATGCACAGGTTTGTTACATAGGTAAATTGTGTGTCATGGGGGTTTGGTGTACAGATAATTTTGTCACTCAGGTAATCAGCATAATAACTGATAGGTAGTTTTTCAATCTTTACCCTTCTCCCACCCTCCTCCCTCAAGTGGGCCCTGGTGTCTGTTGTTCCCTTCTTTGTGTCTACGGTACTCAGTGTGTAGCTTCCACTAATACATGAGAACGTGCGTTATTTGGTTTTCTGTTCCTGAGTTAATTTGCTTAGGATAATGGCTTCTAGCTCCATCCATTGTTGCTGCAAAGGACATGATTTTCTTCTTTTTTATGGCTGTGTAGTATTCCATGGTGTGTATATATCACGTTTCCTTTATCCAGTCCACTGTTGATGAGCATCTAGGTTGATTCTACATCTTGGCTATTGTGAATAATGCTGCAATGAACATACTCATGCATGTGTCAATACTGCAACTTGGCCGGGTACAGTGGCTCACACCTGTAATTCCTAAGTTTTGGGAGGCTGAGGTGGGCAGATCACCTGAGGTCAGGAGTTGAAGACCAGTCTAGCCAACATAGTGAAACCACATCTCTTCTAAAAATACAAAAATTAGCGGTAGTGGTGGTGGATGCTTGTAATCCCAGCTACTTGGGAGGCTGAGGCAAGAGAATCACTTAAACCTGGAAGGTGGAGGTTGCAGTGAGCTGAGATCACACCATTGCACTCCAGCCTGGGTGACAAGAGCAAGACTCTGTTTCAAAAAACAAAAACAAAAAAAACCCTCACAACTTAACTACCAGGAGAGTTGTAGATTGGATCATGAAATAGGTGAGGCTTATGTTCTTCACTTTCTAATGCTTTCATCCCTTTCATGTTTCCCTACTTTCAAACATCTTTATTTTCCAAGTCCTTCTCAGTTAGCTAATCTCTAGTGATGTTATTTTTATAATTTAAAAGTGGATTCTTAAACACCTGAGGGTGTAAAGGAAAGACTCCTGGCAGAATCGAAGCAACATGATCACCTATAGAAGCGATATCTGTAAGTGAATGCCTCATGTTGTGATATGCATCTGGTTTCTACTTAGATGCTTAGTCACTGCCACACAATCTTCTACAATTGCTATTGCCTCACTTACAGTTTGAATTATAGAAATGTTGTTAAATTCTTGTTTTCCTTTCTTATCTTCCAAACGAAATATGGTAGGATCTGGTCGGGCACAGTGGCTCACACCTGTAATCCCAGCACTTTGAGAGGCTGAGGCCAGCGGATCACGAGGTCAGGCATTCAAGACCAGCCTGGCCAACATGGCGAAACCCCGTCTCTACTAAAAATACAAAAAAAAAAAAAAAGCTGGACGTGGTGGTGGGCGCCTGTAGTCCCAGCTACTCGGGAGGCTTAGGTAGGAGAATCACTTGAATCGGGTAGGCGGAGGTTGCAGTGAGCTGAGATCACACCACTGCACTCCAGCCTGGGTGACAGAGCAAGACTCCATCTCAAAAAAAAAGAAGAAAGAAATACGGCAGGATCTATGATCCGTTATTTATACCTTGACTGAAACTTTCACTTTATTCTGCCACTCTCAGCTTCAGTTTTCTTTGTTTTGTACTTGTGATAAACTTTCACCTAATAGACCTGGACACCTGGCCTGCCAACCCTCTTTCAGACTTGACTGAGTCAAATAATCCCAATTTATGTTAAAGGAAAGCTGGGCACTCTGATCTCAAGGGAGTCCTCACGTACTCAGCCAAGGCAGGTGGATGCCATAATCCTGAGAGGGGCACCAAATGCTCACAACAGACCACTTTCAACCAGCTCTGGGTTTGTATAACTCATGAACCCATGAATCAGTAGCCAATTACATCATTCAGAGACCTTGCTTTCTTAATATGGGATAGATCCAGTTTACTGTATTTTGACTTCAAAGACTATCTCATTTTTTTCTCCCCTAAGCCTCATTCCCAAGTCTACTTGAAGAGCTAAAATGAACTCTCTGGCAGTAAACACCTTTTCACTAAGCTCTCCGTCTGTGCTCTCTAATAGTCATATGTTTTTCTTCAACATCTTTGTGAAATAGAAGCCTTTATCTCTTTTCAAAGAAATTTCAGGTGTCAAGGGACAGAGAGAAGAGTATTTGAGGAGTGGAATAATGAGTAGGATAACCTTTCCATGGGCCATGTTACTTTTCTGACTCATGGCATCATAGCCAGTTGAGAATCACTAAATCTTTTTTACCATTAGCAAAGAACTGGTCATTTTTTTTTTCTTTTTTGAGACAGTCTCGCACTGTTGCCCAGGCTGGAGTGCAGTGGCATAATCTCGGCTCACTGCAACCTTCGCCTCCCAGGCTCAAGCTGCTGTCTCAGACTCCCAAGTAGCTGGGATTACAGGTGCCTGCCAAGACGCCCAGCTAATTTTTTGTATTTTTAGTAGACATGGAGGTTCACTGTGTTGGCCAGACTGGTTTCAAAAACCTGACCTCATAATCCACCCACCTTGGCCTCCCAAAGTGCTGGTGTAAGCCACCACGCCCAGCCAGAACTGGTCAAATTTTACATGTTGTTCTTTGTGTTATTGATATGGCTTGGCTGTATCTCCACCCAAATCTCATGATGAATTGTAGTTTCCATAACCCCAATGTGTCATGGAAGGGACCTGGTGGGAGGTAATTTAATCATGGTGGGGGATTCCCCCATGCTAGTCTCATGATAGTAAGTTCTCAGAAGATCTGATGGTTTTGTAAGGGGCTTCCCCCTTTTCTTGGCTCTCATTCTCCTTCCTGCTGCCATGTGAAGAAGGGCGTGTTTGCTTCCACTTTCTCCATGATTGTAAGTTTCCTGAGGCCTTCCCAGCCATGCTGAACTTTCAGTCAATTAAACCTCTTTCCTTTAAAAATTACCCAGTCTTGGGTATGTCTTTATTAACAGCATGAGTACAAATTAATACAGTTATTAAAGTCATATTAATTTTTATTTGCTCCCTAAATAGAGAAATTAGCATATAGAATATACTTATTCATACTGCACAAATCCTCAGTGGTACAACAAATATAGTATTGATCTGTGCTTGGCTTTTCTTGGTTAGCATTCAAGAAATATGCTAATAATATAAATTTAAGAAAGTATGCAGGACATAGATTTTTTTTTTTGAGACGGAGTCTTGGTCTGTTGCCCAGGTTGGAGTGCAGTAGCACCATCCCAGATCACTGAAACCTCCGCCTCCTGTGTTCAAGCAGTTCTCCTGCCTCAGTCTCCAGAGTAGCTGGGACTACAGGCGCCCACCACCATGCCCAGCTAATTTTTTGTATTTTTGGTAGAGACGGGGTTTCACCATGTTAGCCAGGATGGTCTCGATCTCCTCACCTCGTGATCCACCCAGCTCGGCTTCCCAAAGTGCTGGAATTACAGGTGTGAGCCACCGTGCCCAGCCCATAGATTTTATTCTGTAAAAGTCCATTCCAGGCCAGGTGTGGAGGCTCACTTCTATAATCCCAGCACTTTGGGAGGCCAAGGTGGGAGGATTGTTTGAGTCCAGGAGCTCGAGACCAACCTAGGCAACATAGTAAGACCCCATCTCTACCACACACACACACACACACACACACACAAATATATATATACAAGCCAGGTGAGGTGACACACACCTATAGACCCAGCTACTTAGGAGGCTGAGGCAGGAGGATCATTTGAACCAAGAGGTAGAGGCTGCAGTGAACCGTAACTATGCCACTGCACTCCAGCCTGGGTGACAGAGTGAGACCCCGTCTCAAATAAAAGTCCATTCCAGTTTTCTGTATGTATGTGGTTTATTCTCTAAGGTTTCTTTAAGTCACAGTGAAGTAGCTTCATACTCAAAATATCAACTAGATTTCGTGCTGGTGATGACAGTGAAGGACTACAAAGAATTAGAAGGCTAGGTTTCACTTCTATATGGTGATTATAAAAACTTATCCATAGAAGGTAGGGAGGCTGTGCGGGTGTGGGGGCAGAGGTACATGGGAACTCTCTGTACTTTCCACTCAATTTTGCTGTGAACTAAAACTGTTCTAAAAAAAGTCTATTTTTTAAAAAAATGTTACCCAAGTCAGAGTGAAACAACAAAGAACTGACTGTGTAGGCTCCTGCCTGGGCCACATTTTGATACAAAAGATAGTTAACACAGTGAATTGTTAAAAATATGATGGATACTGTGCAATGTGATTCACCTGCTAGAGCCAAGACTGCTATTTATGACTAAATATGTGTTCTTGCCTCCCCCTTAGTAATAAAACCTTCAATTTTTAGTTGGACATTTGGCTTCCTAGTACAGAGGCTTCATTTTGTAGCTGCTCTTTCAGGTAGGTGTGCCAAGTGACTAAATTTCTGGCACAAATATACGACACAACTGGAATTGGTGAGTATTTTTTCTGGGCAGTGTACCCAAAGAGACAGAGCATACTTATTTTTTCTTTTTCTTCTTCTTCTTTCTTTCTTTTTTTTTTTTTTTTTTTTGCCTTTTCTTCCTAACAGCTTGGCAGTTCAGCTGTATTCCCACAATTGGCTGAAAGCATCCCTTTCAGCTAGGTGTGCCATAGGGTTAAGTTCTAACCAATAGGTGTAAACAAAAGTACTATCATGTATACTTCTGGAAAATTGTCTTTAAAGGGAGGTAACATACATAGTCTTCCCAACTTTCTTCTTTTTACCAGCTAGAAGCTTCAGCAGATTTGAGGAATATTTTTGAGGATGGAAAAACAATAGAAGACTGAGTCCTGGAGGACGGCTGAGCTGCTTTCAGGCCCTGCTTTATTTCCTTCCACTTTAGTACACATGAAAGAGAAAAACTTCCATCTTGTTTAAATAAGTGTCATTTTTAGGTTGCTGTGTTTCATGCTAAATGGATTCCTAATGGATACAGGATTAAGAACTCGGAAGTGGAGTACTAAGAAAAACCAAAAACATGATACTAGGCTTAGAAGTTGAGTGGCAGGTGGTATAGACTCAATATCACAGGCTGGTCATTTTGTGGCAAACATTTCCCTGCTTTAACTTGAAAAGGGGACCACATGCTGACTGAGGCTGTAGCTTTAGGGGAAATCATAGGAAAGATTAATGATTTTTGTGGGTATTGGCTGCCTATTGATGCTTTCAGAAAGCCTTACAGGCAAGCAGGCAGTGGAGAAGCAGAGATAGAAGGGACTACAGCTTTGCTAAAAGAGTGCTATTTTTCTCAGGTCTACAATCAAAGTTGATAATTTGGACCCTTGCAAGAATAAAAGGGCAACTGCTTTTGCACTCAAAATTGAACCAGTTATAAGCAGTGGTTGAAAGCCTGCAACCTCAGTAAGAGAGAAAACTAGTGACCCCTCATACAAAAGCACTGACCTGCTGGCAAAGAGTAGATCAAGGGTACTTCTCTCCCATCCAAGTGTGTTTTAAACAACTTTCAAGGTAGTTGCCATTAAATTGAGGGATAAGGCCGGGTGCAGTGGCTCATGCCTGTAATCCCAACACTTTGGGAGGCCCCGGCAGGCGGATTGCTTGAGCACAGGAGTTCGAGTTCAGCCTGAGCATCATGACAAAACCATGTCTCTACACAGAAATAAAACATTAGCTGGGCATGGTGTGTGTGTGCCCGTAGTCCCAGCTACTCAGGAGGCAGAGGCAGGAGAATCACCTGAGCCTGGGGAGGTTGAGGCTGCAATGAGTCTGGGCATAGAGTAAGACCTTGTCTCAAAAAGTTTAAAAATTGAGAGTAAAGCTGGGCACGGTGGCTCACGCCTGTAATCCCAGCATTTTGGGAGGCTGATACAAGTGGGTCACTTAAGGCCAAGAGTTCGAGACCAGCCTGACCAACATGGTGGGAAACCTCGTCTCTACTAAAAATACAAAAATTAGCTGGGTGTGGAGACTGCAGTGAGTCAAGATTGTGCCACTGCACTCTGGCCAGGGCAAGAGACAGAGACTCTGTCTCAAACAAAACAAAACAAAAAAGATCTGTCTTCAGGCTTTAAACAAGCAAAAACACTATGGCTAGATAAGATCTTTGGCTGTAATTATAAGGACAGAGAATTGAATGAAAGTAAATTTTAAAAAATTATATTTGAAATAATTATATTGCCTGCAAAAATCTGTAGCTATTATACCCCTATACCAATCCCCAAGCCTGTACAAAAATGAAGTGGATTTAATAAACAGTGTATCTCCCAAGAAAGGGATGACTCTACAAAGCCAGTCTCAGATATGGCCATGGAGGATGCTGATGAAGCAGGAACTTCTGAGAGAGCAGAGCTAGGGACCAGGAACTGCATCAGTCTTCTATGGTTGCTATAACAAAATACCAGATTGGAGGTTTAAACAACTCTTTATTTTTTCATGGTTCTGGAGGCTGGAAGTGCAAGATCAATATATCAGCAGGTTAAGTTTCTCCTGAGGTCTCTCTCCTTGGCTTGCAGATGGTCACCTTCTTGTTGTGTCTTCACATGGCCTTTCCTCTCTGCATGTACATCCCTAGGGTCTCTTCCTCTTCTTCTTAGGACACTAGCCATATATGATTAGGACCTCAGCCTTATGACATCATTTAACCTTAATTGCCTTTTTAAAGGCTCTATCTCCAAACAAACAAACAAACAAACAAACAAAACAAAAACAGTCCCATTGGGGGTTAGGACGACCACATGTGAATTTGGGGTAGAACCCAATCCAGTCCACAACAAAGACAGTGATTGAAAAAGCTCATCTCAGAGAGCAGAACCAAGGACTGCCTGGTGAGCCAGCTAATCAAGGAACTCCCTTCTCAGGCCAGGGGGTTCTCTGCAATTACTGCTCAGCAGGGTTTGATAACTTCTATGGACCAGTACCAGTGAGTGTTACATGTTTCCTGCTTTCCTGTTCTTCAGTTGAAATTTTAATTAACGTTTCTGTATTTCTGTTTCACCACTATACAGTTTATTGAGTATGACCAAAAAGGCAGGACAAATAACTTTCTGTTTATGAGTTTCTGGAGCACGAGCCACTACATCTAGACAAGATGGAGATGACTCCATATCACCCAGTTTCTGGACTTTGAGCTTAAAGCAGTAACTAGAGGACACTTTGGAGTTACCTCTCCTAGAGAGAAGGGCTCTATGTAAAAAGAAGGAGCTTATGGATGAGAGGACTGTGGTGAGGACTGCTACTTCTCCCTTGATATGTTCTCTCTTCCTCTTTCAAGTTTTAGCTGGATATAACAATGCCTAAAATAAAGGCTACACTTTCCAGCATCGCTTGCAGCTCTGTGAGATTTCTAGGACCTGTTGTTTAAAAAAATGTGTGAAGGCGGCCGGGCACAGTGGCTCATGCCTGTAATCCCAGCACTTTGGGAGGCCAAGGCAGGCGGATCACGAGGTCAGGAGATCGAGACCATCCTGGCTAACATGGTGAAACCCCGTCTCTACCAAAAATACAAAAAATTAGCCGGGCATGGTAGCGGGCGCCTGTAGTCCCAGTTACTCGGGAGGCTGAGGCAGGAGAATGGCGTGCACCTGGGAGGCAGAGCTTGCAGTGAGCACAGATCACACCACTGCACTCCAGCCTGGGCAACAGAGCAAGACTCTGTCTCAAAAAAAAAGAATGTGTGAAGGCTTGGCATGGTGGCTCATTCCTGTAATCCCAGAACTTTGGGAGGCTGAGTCAGGTGGATCAACTGAGGTCAGGAGTTCGAGATCAGACTGGCCAACATGGAGAAACCCTGTCTCTACTAAAAATACAAAGATTAGCCAGGCGTGGTGGCTCGCACCTGTAATCCCAGCTACTTGGGAGGCTGAGGCAGGAAAATCGCTTGAATCTGCAAGGTGGAGGTTGCAGTGAGCCGAGATCATGCCGTTGCATTCTAGCCTGGGAGACAAGAGCAAAACTCTGTCTCAAAACAAAAACAAAAACAAAAACAAAAAAAAACGATGTGCGAGCCCAACTTTACTCTTTTCTTTTTCCTGCTGGTTGGAATGACGACATGATTTTTGGAGCTCCATTGGCCATTTTAGACTATAGAGTAAAGCTGCTTGCTGTGGATATTAGTGCAAAGAGATCTAAAGAGCTAGGTTCCTGTCACTGTAGAATGACTTCGTCTAGACTTTTATTGCATGAGACAGAAATAAACTATACTTTTAAAGCCAATATTATTTGGGGTGTGCTGGATTGTTCTGTCGTCAACGTGACTAATCTAGGCAGAATGTTTTCTGGAATCCCCCATATGACCTAGGTTAGAGTTGACCTCAAGAGGAGCTTGCTCATACTTTGCAAGGCAGAAGTGAAACAGCAGCCATGCCTCTCCAAAGATCGTCATTGTGCCGCATGGTGATAGGCAGATATTAAGGTGCCCAGTGAGTCCAGCTTGTCCACTTTCCTCTGTTCTACACCAGGCTGTTCTTCCCAAATGCTAGCCCTGCTGGTCAATAGCAGCAGGTCCACCACCAGACACTTAGCATACACGGAGGTGTCTTAAGAGAGGCATAGTTTCCCATACAGTGTTTAGCAAGCTCCCTTTTTGCAGTCCCACTTTGGCTGATGAATGTCCTGGATTTCTCAGATTTCCTTGCAAGCTTCGACTTGTCTACTCACCCCAGGGCTTTAGGGGACTGCTTAGTGACTATTTCTCCAACTTCCCCTTCCGGATCTTTACTTTCTCAACTCCTCCCACAGTTGTGTAAGTACTAGTTCCTATAAGAAATCCCTTGCCTAATAACACTCACAGGGGCTCTATTCCTTCACTGAACCCTGACTGATATATTGGATTTTATGATATGTAGATCACCTGTATTCTAACAGAGTCACATACATTATCCTGCTAAATCTTCCTAAGAGCCATGGGACGGTAGCACTGTCGTTATCTCTATTTTACAGACATGGAAATGGGTTTAGAAAAGTTAAATAATATTCTCACTGGCATACAGCAAGTAAGTGGGGATTCCAAGTTTGTAACTCAATCTGCCTCCTGCCAGAGCCTGAGAGCTTAACCACAATACCTTAATGCATATGTACTTCTTATCCAGAAGTTCTACTCTAATTCATATTCCTTCTTGCTTTAGTCTTTTTGTGTTTAAAGTCAATCATGCTACCTAATCAGACAACCATAATGTACGAACAACAAACAATAAAGATTGCTAGTATCAACAGGGTTTACTTAATAGCTTTGGAAAGTGTCAGTGTTACTGACAGTCTCTTTGTTTATTTCCACTACGGCTCTTTAAAAGTAAAACCCTTGGCCAAGTAGCGCTGCACTTCAGGCAAGCACCAGGGTCCATTTGGGAGGCTTCTTTAATATTTAAAAGCTGAGGAAAGATTAATATCACACCCTTGGCATATGCCTACTAAAGCAGAGACTGTAGGCTCAGATGCCTACAATTAATTCTGAAGGAACAAAAGAACAGGTCGGAGCTTAATATTGGGGTGTAAATGAAAATGAAGTCAGGGCCGGGTGCGGTGGCTCACACCTGTAATCCCAGCACTTTGGGAGGCCGAGGTGGGTAGATCACCTGAGGTCAGGAGTTTGAGACTAGCCTGGCCAACATGGCGAAACCCCGTCTCTACTAAAAATACAAAATTAGCCGGGTGTGGTGGCGCATGCCTATAATCCCAGCTACTCTGGAGGCTGAAGCAAGAGTATCACTTAGAACCTGGGAGGCAGAGGTTGCAGTGAGCCGAGATTGCACCAGCAGCACTGGGCAACAATGGGAGACTCTGTCTCAAAAAAAAAAAAAAAAAAGAAAAGAAAAGAAAAGAAAATTAAGTCAGACCTAGGGAACATTTTCAGGATTTACTAAACATATACCCACAGGGAAGGAAGAAAGAAGGTCAGCTATAATACACTTTTGGATTCTCTTAGATCTCAGCACTTTATAGGGAATCAGAGTCCTCATTTTTTTTCAGCCAGTGTGGAAGATCCTGTCGGTGCCATGCTCATATCCCTTCAATACTTACTGTTTCTGTATGTGCAGACGGTATCCTACTGCTAGTACATGATGCTACCCGAGGGCTTTTTCTCACTTCAGTGAAAGTTCTCAGCGCTGTAGAGTTAGCACCCCGGAAGCAATTATAGACTAATGACTGATGGGAATTAGAGGACAAACTCCAGCTTCCTCTCCCACTCAGGTGGGACAACTCCCAGAGATTCCCAGCATGATTGACCCTCGGTTGCCCCCATTGGTAACGTAATGGTCTAGGCTTCCCTCAATTCCCCGTCTTACTTCCCGTTTCCCCTGTCAGTGCTTCCTATGATCACCTCTCAAAGTACTTAGTTTAAACTTTTTGCTTAGGGTTGGCCCCTGAAAGAATCTGGCAGAAGACAGCCCAATTATGGGGAAAGCACTCCTTCCCAAAATAATTGGCTAAATTTCTCAATTTTTTCAAGTTTCAAATTCTATCCATTAGGGGTGCATATCGGGGGCCAGTCATGGTGGCTCAAACTATAATCCCAGCACTGTGGGATTATAGGCTGAGGCGGGTAGATTGCTTGAGCCCAGGAGTTCGAGACCAGCCTGGGTAACATAGTGAGACCTCATCTCTGCAAAAAATACAAAAACTAGCCAGGTATGGTGGTGCATTCCTGTAGTACCAGCTACTAAGCAGCTGAGGTGGGAGGATCGCGTGAGCCTGGGAGGTCAAGGCTGCAGTGAGCTGTGTTCATGCCACCACACTCTGACCTGGGTGACAAAGTGAGACCCTGTTTAAAAAAAAAAGAGAGATGCATGTGGGGTGTCAGGTATCAATTTGGGAAATTTAAATACTCCTTGCAGGGTTATGAAGCAACTATCATTTTTTTCCACTGTATCTTAGGGAAAATGGTTGGTGACATTGCTTTCTTCTTATTACTATTTAATCTCACCCAAAATAATTGGCTAAAATTATTGGCTAAAATAATTGGCTGCTCAAAAGAATCATTAACCATCATAAAGTAAGTCAATTCTCACTGCCTCATTCTGGAGCAGGCTTATGTTTGAAGGAGTGTGATCTCAAGTGTACATCTGCAATTCGGAATTGAAAGACTGCAATTTGAAGTTGAAATACAAATGGGCAGTGGCTGAACCATATATAACAATGGAACTCCGACCCATGAAGGGGATCAGAACATGTTGCCCCCAAATATGCTGCTGTAGCATATTGATTAATTTGAACTGAAGGCAATTGAGAAACAGCAGATGGCCTCTGACCTCCACTTTTCTTTTCTTTTCTTTTTCTTTTTTTTTTTTTTGAGATGGAGTCTCACTCTATCTCCCAGGCTGGAGTGCAGTGGTGTGATCTCAGCTCACTGCAAGCTCCGCCTCCCAGGTTCACGCCATTTTCCTGCCTCAGCCTCCAGAGTAGCTGGGACTACAGGCGCCGCCACCAAGCCTGGCTAATTTTTTGTATTTTTAGTAGAGAAGCAGTTTCACGGTGTTAGCCAGGATGGTCTCAATCTCCTGACCTTGTGAACTGCCCACCTCAGCCTCCCAAAGTGTTGCGATTACAGGTGTGAGCCACTGCACCTGGCCTGACCTCCACTTTTCTTAAAAGCAGGACATACATTTTCCATGAGAAAGGTGCTCTCCCATAAGCAGAAATAAAGCATTCTTATCAATGGAAATGGAGAATTGACACTGATTGTCTGCACAAACAAACCTTACTAATATAGCCCTTATCTTCCATTAGTTTTCCTCATATACTTCCTAGGTACTTTCCAACAACTTACCACCTCTAGAAGCCCAAACCCCTGTCCTTTATCTACCTATGTCTTCACAATTTATTGCCTTTTGTTAAAATGGTATATAAGCCTCCGTATCCACGTTTCGAGGTTTTCACATCTTCTCTGTAAAGCCCTGTATGCCATATAAAAATATTAACATCAAATGAAATTGCATATATTTTTCCTTTTATTATAGTATTTGTCAGTTTAATTTGCAGGCCCCAGGTACCTAATAACATACGAGGGTAACTGGCCGGGTGCGGTGGCTCAAGCCTGTAATCCCAGCACTTTGGGAGGCCGAGATGGGCGGATCACGAGGTCAAGAGATCAAGACCATCCTGGCTAACACGGTGAAACCCCGTCTCTACTAAAAATGCAAAAAACTAGCCAGGCGAGGTGGTGGGCGCCTGTAGTCCCAGCTACTCGGGAGGCTGAGGCAGGAGAATGGCGTAAACCCAGGAGGCGGAGCTTGCAGTGAGCTGAGATCCGGCCACTGCACTCCAGCCCGGGCAACACAGCAAGACTCCATCTCAAAAAAAAAAAAAAAAAAAGAGGGTAAAGTTCTTCCTTCCTTCATTGACAACATGCAGCAACCTATCCAGGAAACTAATCACTTATTTTCAATAGCCAACCAGCAAGACAGTCTGCTATAAGTCAGATTTGTTGGGAGTCACAAATCTTTAGTGACAGTCGAAGAGGCTAGACAATAACAGTTGTTTCCTGTGACAATAAGCCAGTATCGCCAGGACTTGATTAATAACTGACCGCTTTTCTAATTTTTGTCCCTGCTTCCAAATTAGGACCAATCAGAGAAAGCTGGCCGGGCACAATGGCTCATGCCTGTTATCCCAGCACTTTGGGAGGCTGAGGCAGGTGGATCACCTGAGGTCAGCAGTTTGAGACCAGCCTGGCCAACATGGCGAGACCCTGTCTCTACTAAAAAAAAAAAAATACAAAAATTAGCTGGGCATGGTGGCGCATGTCTGTAGTCCCAGCTACTTAGGAGACTGAAGCAGGAGAATCGCCTGAGCCTGGGAGGCAGAGGTTGCAGTGAGCCAAGATTGCATCACTGCACTCCAGCCTGAGGACAGAGTGAGACTCCATCTCAAAAAAAAATTAAAAAATTAAAAAATTTAAAAAAAATCAGAGAAAGCCAATATGCACCCCTAACCAATCACATAGAAATTCCTGTTTCTAGTTCACCTGCTTACAGCTTCCTCATGTCAACAGCCTCCAACTGGGGCATAGTTGAAGCCTTTCCTTTTTCCTACAGTAAAACTTTCCTACTCCTCTGCCTGCCTTGGAGTCTCTGCCAGAATACAAGTGACAGTGGTTGACCCCCTTGCTATAGCAATCTCTGAATAAATAGACTTTGCTTGTTCTCATTTGGTTTGTCTTAGTTTATTTCCACATTCTGTCCACCCTCGTAACTTTCTATTTGGGGGGCTTATCTCTCCATCCACTTTGTGCTGAAGTGGATGACATACTATTTTAGAGTTCCAATTGTAAAGATGCCTTTTATCCCTGGATAAGATTGCATTTTGATCTGTTTAATCTCAATGAGCTAGAAGTTTTAGGGCACCAAGATAAAAAGGCTGGAGGGTTTCATATGTCCTTTTCCCCACTATCAAATGCAATCACAAAACAATATTTCAGTATTATCAGTACTGCTTTTGTTCCTATCCCTTACCTGAAGGCGAGAATCTTCAATCGTTTAAAGTTTCCTAGAACCTTCACATAGCACCGCTCTTTAGGTGTCTGATAATACTGAAATATTGTTTTGTGATTGCATTTGATAGTGGGGAAAAGGACATATGAAACCCTCTTGACTGCCTACAAGTTTACCATTGAGTCTCTACAGAGACTCTTCTTGGGAAGGCGAGTGAGTGTCTTGGCCTTGTTAGGGTCCATGAAATGCAGTGTAACTTTCTTACGACTTACCAGACTGGTTATTTATTTGTTCTTGTGAACCTTGAATATCTGAGATAGGTCTCAGTCGATTTAGTAAGTTTCTTTTGCCAAAGTGTCACCCATGACACAGCCTCAGGAGGTTCTGACGACATGTGCCCAGGGTGGGAAGAACACAGCTTGCTTTTCTTTCTTTTTTTTTGAGACAGAGTTTCACTCTTTAGCCCAGGCTGGAGTGCAGTGGTTTCAAGCGATTCTCCTGCCTCAGCCTCCCGAGCAGCTGGGATTACAGACGCCTGCCACCACACCTGGTTAATTTTTGTATTTTTAGTAGAGATGGGGTTTCACCAAGACGGCCAGGCTGGTCTCGAACTCCTGACCTCATGATCCGCCCGCCTCTGCCTCCCAAAGTGCTGGGATACAGGTGTAAGCCACCACTCCCAGCCCACAGCTTGGTTTTATACATTTTGGGGAGACATGAGACATCAATCAACATACGTAGGAAAAGGCGGGACCACTGGCCAAAAAGCAAAAGCAGGGAGGAGGCTTTCAGGTCATAGGTAGAGAAGAGACAAATGGTTGCATTCTTTTGAGTTTCTAATTAGCCTTTCCAAAGTAGGCAATGAGATATGCATTTATCTCAGTGAGCAGAGGGATGACTTTGAATACAATGGGAGGCAATTTGCCCTAAACAGTTCCCAGCTTGACTTTTCCCCTTAGCTTAATGGTTTTTGAGACCCCAAGATTTATTTCCCTTTCACGTTTTCAACCTTCATTCTCACACTTCTGTGCTCTGCTGTGTGTTAGATTCTGTATTCTACATTTACAAACATTTACAAACTACGTTTACAAACTGCATTCTACATTACAAACTTTTGGTCAGACTCTGCCAATGGAAGGAGATTAAAAGGCAACAGGGAGGGAATCGTGACTCTCTTTTTCTAGTTTTGAGCAGTTGAAAAAGCAGCTGTTTCCAGCAGTTCCAGCACTACACACCAGTGATAAAAGAACAGAGGCGGCAATAGCACTGATGGCAGAGGCAACATTAGTAGTGAAGTCTGGGGCAGACGAAGCCACAGGGACTCCGACAGCAGCCTCCTGGGCTCCAGTTCAGGTAGCTGGGCTTCACAGAAGCCTTAGCTGCACACACCCTTGGCCTCTGCTCAGTGATTTTTGCTTCCCCAGTCTAGAAATGGTTAGTAGTTGCTACTCATCGAGTAAGCTTCTCACCCTCTCTGGACTTTCCAACATTAACTCATTTCTTTATTTAAATCTCTACTGGTTGAAATGCCAGGAGTGGGTTTTTATCCACCTTAATTTCATAATGAATGACAGGATCCTTTCTTGGTGAAATCCAGTTAAAATTCCACCATAGTAGAATCTCAGGGTATCTTTCTTTGTTTTGTTTTACTTGAAATATAAAGGAACAAGTTTCCCTCTTATTTCTTTGGGAAGATATCTGCCTTAGAGAAAAAAACCACTGGCAGTGGATTTGCATAGATTATTCATTCTCCCTGAGCACAGATATGCAAATATATTCCAAGAAGGGGCTTGGTGACCTTGATCTACTCTATTTAAGATTCATAGCAGCCCAGTGAGGTGGCTCAAGCCTGTAATCCCAGCACTTTGGGAGGCCAAGGCCGGTGGATCACGAGGTCAGCAGATTGAGACCATCCTTGCTAACACGGTGAAACTCTTGAATCTGGGAGGCAGAGGTTGCAGTGAGCCAAGATCCTGCCACTGCACTCCAGCCTGGGCGACAGAGTGAGACTCTGTCTCAGAAAAAAAAAAAGTCCTTTGGGTAGGCAATAGTGCCAGCTACTCTGGAGGCTAAGATGAGAATATCCCTGGAGCCCAGGTGTTGGAGGCTACAGGGAGCTATGATCACACCACTGTATTTTAGCCTGGATGACAGAGTGAATAACAATCCTGATATTTTAGTACTCTTTGTTTATAAATTTAAAAAACACAGATAACAGAATAAGAAATTAGAAAATAATAATTACATGACCAGGACCAAACTTCACATGGAGACCTTCCAAAATATCTCACAAAATACACGTTTTTCCCAATGAGCAATCTGAGATGTGGTGAAGGGTTTGCGAAGGTAAATGAATACGTATCATCCACAAACACAAGGCTCCTTCTGCGTCAAGGCGTGTTTTGCACTAGTGTGGAAGCACTGTATTTTTGTTTGTTTGTTTGTTTGTTTTTGAGACAGAGTTTCGCTCTTGTCGCCCAGGCTGGAGTGCAATGGCGCGATCTCGGCTCATTGCAACCTCCACCTCCCGGGTTCAAGCAATTCTCCTGCCTCATCCTCCCATGTAGCTGGGATTACAGACTCCCACCATCACACCTGGTTAATTTTTGTATTTTGTAGTAGAGACAGGGTTTCACCATGTTGACCAGGTCAGCTGGTCATGAACTCTTGACCTCAAGTTATCTGCCTGCCTCAGCCTCCCAGAGTGCTGGGATTACAGGTGTGAGCCACCATGCCCAACCCTTCTGTTTTTTTCAAGTACTTTTTTTTTTTTTTTTTTTTTTGAGACAGAGTCTGGCTCTGTCTCCCAGGCTGGAGTTTGGTGGCACGATCTTGCTCATTGCAACCTCCGCCTCCCGGGTTCAAGCGATTCTCTTGCCTCAGCCTCCCGAGTAGCTGGGATTACAGGCGAGTACCACCACACCCAGCTAATTTTTATGTTATAAGTAGAGACGGGGTTTCTCCATGTTGATCAGGCTGGTCTTGAACTCCCAACCTCAGGTGATCTGCCCGCCTTGGCCTCTCAAAGTGTTGGGATTACAGGTGTGAGCCACTGCGCCCATCCTTCACTGAATGACTATTGATTGAAGACATTAACATTGATTTTATTAATAAAAATAAAAATTAACACCTCCATAGTACCTTCTCTGTATGGTTCTCTTCTAAAAGGATATTAGCCAGGTGTAGTGGCTCAGACCTATAATCCCAGCACTTTGGGAGGCCTGAGCTCAGGAGTTCAAGACCAACCTGGACAACATAGTAAGACCCTGTGCCTACAATTTTTTTTCTTTTAATTTGCCAGGCATGGTGTTGTGTGCCTGCTATCCCAGTTACTTAAGAGGCTTAGGTGGGAGATCCCTTAAACCGGGAGTTTGAGGCTGCTGTAATATATGATCACACCACTGTACTCCAGCCTGGGCAACACATTCTGTCTCAAAAATAAATAAATAAATAAATATCAATAAATAAAAGCATATTAACTCATTTGTGAATTTAAATTATCATCACCAACCGTACCCTATTTTACAGATGAAAAACCTAAGGCACAAAAGAATTATTTAAAATGTATCTGGTGGCTGAGCACAATGGCTCATGCCTATAATCTCAGCACTTTGGGGGACTGGCTGATTTTGTATTTTTAGTAGAGACGGAGTTTCTCCATGTTGGTCAGGCTGGTCTCGAACTTCCAACCTCAGGTGATCCGCCTGCCTTGGCCCCACAAAGTGCTGAGATTACAGGTGTGAGCCACCACACCTGACCACACCAAAGGTTTTTTAAAATCAACAAATTATTTGGAAATTATTAGAATAATTTTTTTTAAATTGCACAAAACTTTTATCGTATGGTAAGCAGTTTTATACACACACACGTATAACTATATATGTAATTGAATAAGCAGTTTTATACATATATAATTTAAATAATTTAGAAATGGAGATCATATTTTTCAAATGTTTACATTTATATATTGATATCTAGGTGAATTTACAAAATGTATTGTGGATTAGATACGTTGATTTCATTCCCTAGAGGAAATATAAGCAAGCCCCATTCAAACAGACTGAAATGGTAAGGGAAGAAATGTGGTTTTTTTCACATAACTATAAGTAGTCCAGCGTAGGTTCCAGGCATGGTAAGATCAGTGGCTCAGTGATGTCATCAAAATTCTTTCCATGTCTGTTCTGCTTTCCTCTCTGTGAGTGTTTACCCTCAGGCTAGAGCCTCGTTACTCAATATGGCAACAGCACTTCCTGCTGTCACATCTGTGGTGGTTTAAAACGTGTCCACAAATTCCTTACTATTCCTCCTTCCCTGCAAAAGTGTAGCCTAATTCCCCTCCTCTTAAATGTGGGCTAGACTTAGTGACTTCCTTTAATGAATAAAATGAAATAGAAATGATGGTGTGTTGTTCCTAAAATTAGAATATAAAATATAATGGTTTCCTCCTGTTCTTTTTATTGGGATCACTCTGGGGAAAGCCAGTTACCATGACAGGAGGACATTCAAGTAACCCCATGGAGTCGATTCACAGGGTAAGTAACTGTGGTCTTCTACTAAGAGCCAGCAATAAACTGAGAACTTATGCCAACAGCCATATAAGCCATCCTGGAAGTATATTCCCTAACCCCAATCAAGCCTTCAGATTAATGCAGCCCTGACAAATGTCTGGAATGGAACCTCATGTGAGAATCTGAGCCAGAACTGTCCAGCTAAGCTACTCCTGAATTCCTGACTCACAGAACTGTGAGATAATAAAATAATTGTCATAAAAACATCCAGAGGAGGCCGGGCGCGGTGGCTCAAGCCTGTAATCCCAGCACTTTGGGAGGCCGAGACGGGCGGATCACGAGGTCAGGAGATCGAGACCATCCTGGCTAACACGGTGAAACCCCGTCTGTATTAAGAAATACAAAAAAAACTAGCCGGGCGAGGTGGCGGGCGCCTGTAGTCCCAGCTACTCGGGAGGCTGAGGCCGGAGAATGGCGTGAACCCGGGAGGCAGATCTTGCAGTGAGCTGAGATCCGGCCACTGCACTCCAGCCTGGGCGACAGAGCGAGACTCCGTCTCAAAAAAAAAAAAAAAAAAAAAAAAAAAACATCCAGAGGGAGAATGGTGCATCCTTTCTCTCTCTCTCTCTCTCTCTGAGAAACTGCTAAGACTTCCTGGCAAACGTATTAAACCAGTTAGTGATTGGGAACTAATATTACCATGATTCTTATACTGAACCACCCTGCGGAGCTGGAGCTGGAGTCAGTGTCTTCTGAAGCCTAGGACTGTGTAGAAGACACAGTTTCTGATGGGAAGAAATGAGGGTACAGAAACAGATATCGACAGGTGACTAATCAAGATAATCTAGGTTGTACTGTATAACAAATATCCACCAATTCTCTCAATGGCTTAACACACCAAAGGTTGTTTCTTTCTGTTACTGCATGTCTAATGTGCCTTGGCAAGGAGACCTTGGCTCAAAGAGGTTTCAGCTCAACACTTGCTTCCTTGATCTCTCCAACAGTAACACATTGTTTATTAGATCTTAAAGTTTTTTCCTGGAAGTTACACATATCATATTACCTCCTCTTTTACCTTATTGACAGAAGGTCTAATTTCAAAGAAGTCAGGTAACACAATATTACACTGTGACCAGAAACGGATTTTTTTTTTTTTCCTTTTTTGAGACAGTCTCACTCTGTCACCCAGGCTGGAGTGTAGTGGCACAATCTCGGCTCACTACAACTTCTGCCTCCTGGGTTCAAGTGATTCCTGCCTCAGCCTCCTGAGTAGCTGGGTCTACAGGTGTGTGCCACCACGCCCGACCAATTTTTGTAGTTTTTAGTAGAGACGGGGTTTCACCATATTGGCCAGGCTGGTCTCAAACTCCTGAGCTCGTGATCCCCCTGCCTTAGCCACCCAAAGTGCTGGGATTACAGGCGTGAACCACCGTACCCGGTCCGAAAACTGAAATATTTTAACATCACTGATGAGTACCAGCAAGGGAAAATCAGGGTTTGGATCCGGGTGTGGTGGCTCACGCCTGTCATCCCAGCACTTTGAGAGGCTGAAGTGGGTAGAGAGCTTGAGTCAGGAGTTTGAGACCATCTGAGCAACATGGCCAGACCCTGTCTCTACCCAAAAAATAGAAAAATTAGCCAGGCATGGTGGCGCATGCCTGTAGTCCCAGCTACTGTGGAGGATGAGGTGGGAGGATTGCATAAGCCTGAGAGGCAACTGCAGTGAGTTGTGATTACACCACTGCACTCCAGCCTGGGCAACAGAGCCAGATCCTGTTTCAAGAAAAAAAAAAAAAGAAGAGAAAAGAAACAAAGAAAAGAAAATCAGGGTCTGGAAAATGTGCTTACTAAGGGACTGGAAATTGGGATGTTACAGTAACAACAAACTTTCTCTACTTCAGCCCCTGCAAGTCCTCTATCTCTTAAGGAATGTCTCTCTCTTCTTTGCCCTTTAAGAGTTGAAGTGGGAGGCCGAGGCGGGCGGATCACGAGGTCAGGAGATCGAGACCATCCTGGCTAACACGGTGAAACCCCGTCTCTACTAAAACTACAAAAAATTAGCCGGGCTTGGTGGCAGGTGCCCGTAGTCCCAGCTGTTCAGGAGGCTGAGGCAGGAGAATGGGGTGAACCCAGGAGGCAGAACTTACAGTGAGCCGAGATCATGGGACTGCACTCCAGGCTGGGCAACAGAGTGAGACTCCACCTCAAAAAAAAAAAAAAAAAAAAGAGTTGAAGTGGTTAAATAGATTGGATGTTAGGGCATATGGTACTGGGATAAGTCCTAGCTTAATTGCTGCTAGATTTTAGCCTAGCATGTGTGAACAGGTCTTAGCAGACTACTTGAAAACTTTAGTGAAAACATTAGTGCTGACTCATGATCATGTATCTGATAATTACTCTTCTGATATTAGGTCCAATAATGTGTAGTTTTGCTAATAATTCTAAAGTTATAAATAATATGTTGAAATTTTAAAGTGCTTTGGATGTTGAAATCTGCATGTCAATAGCTCACCTTTTCTCAGGGTTTTCGTCCTTATGGCTTAGTTATTATTATCCTGATGGGATGCTTGGACGCTTCTGGGTAAGGAAACATCAATTCTCCTGCTGGGCTAGTCCACCTGTTTCAGGTCCTGAAAAGCTACTGACCTAGTGGACTTCAGACTCCTTGCTTTGTCTTAGCGTTTGAGTTCTTTTATTTCTGACTGGTAGCTGACCTGTTTGTTAATACATCTGGAATGAAGTCTGTTTTTCTGGCCGGGTGCGGTGGCTCACGCCTGTAATCCCAGCACTTTGGGAAACCGACGCGGGTGGATCACGAGGTCCGGAGTTCAAGACCAGCCTGACCAATATGGTGAAACCCCGTCTCTACTAAAAATACAAAAAAAATCAGCCGGGCGTGGTGGCGGGTGCCTGTAGTCCCGGCTACTTGGGAGGCTGAGGCAGGAGAATCACTTGAACCCGGGAGGCAGAGGTTGCAGTGAGCCGAGATCGTGCCACTGCACTCCAGCCTGGTGACTGAGCGAAACTCCGTCAAAAAAAAAAAAAAAAAAAAATGTCTGTGGGATGGACAACATATTTAGGCCTTAATTTAATATCGATAGTTCATCCAATTAACTCCTTCCAAGGCTTCTCTGGCAGTGGTTCTCAACTTAGTCCCTGGGGGTGGAAGATGGGCAGGGACCGCATTTCCTATCACCAAGTGACCTTAGAGCAACAAAATCTCTAGCGTAGACTGGAAAGTGTGGCACCCATGACTTCCCCAGTCATGAGGGGTCCTCCCTCCTTCATCACTGCACAAAGGGACTGACGCAAAGGTGTAGGTCTAGTTCTTTTGGCTTTTCCGATTTTGTCATGGATTGGCCTCCTCGGGGACACCCAGACACAGAGAGCAGAACTTTTATTGCCACGAGGTAGCTGAACTCTTAACCTTTCTGGTTTACGTAACTATTTTAAAATGGCATTATTTGTAAGTGTGGACATTTATGGAAAATCGTCGGTTGTTAGGCATACAGTAACTGCTGTTGTTCCTGGTCTTGCAGGTGTGGACTGACTACCGCGATGCTACCCTCATCTTTAAGGGCTGTCACACCCTAGCTCAGAGGGAGCAAGGGACAACCTTCAATGCGCAGGGTGTAGTCAGGCTGTAGATCATGTGAAAGCCTGGAGGAGTACAGTCACCAGCTGGTTCACTGTCTTCCTTGCAGCCCACTTAGCAGTAGTTTCAGAACGCGCTGGAGGAGGCTTGCGGGGGTGGGGCTGGAATGCCTCCTGCATTCCTCCTCGCCTCTTCCTCCTGGCTGCGTTTGCGGGTGCGGGGGAGGGGCGAGCGCAGGGAACAGAGCGCAGCGGCTGAGTCCAGCCAGCGCTGGTGGCTCCCAAGGCCCCGAGCACGTGGACACCAACTCTCTTCACATTATCTGGTAGGTTTATCACAAAGAAGGCAAAGGCGGGGCCTCCTTCACAAAGCCTTCTAAAAGACGCCCTGGTTTTCAAATTATAGTTTTGCAGAGGTCAAGTTCATTCATGCTTACTAATCTCTCATCTATAAAATGGGGATAAAAGAAAAATTACAGCAAATATTATTCAGAAAAAGGAACCTTGCCTAACAATACAGCGTTCATTTCCTGTGAAGAGTGGAGAGGAACTAAGTAATTGCACTTTGTTGATTTTATTTCAGCCAGATAACAAAGAGAGATCTATACAACAAATGTTTCCCCTTTGTTCCCGCCTTGTAAAGAGCCATTTCTCTACGGAGAAAGAATCCCTCTTGTGCATTCCCTGGCCCGACAGGCCACGGAGATTATGAAGAGCCAGCTCTCTGGAGCTGTTTTCCTGGTTACAGACATTGTTCTGGAAAGCAGGCTGGGTTGCCATGGTGACGGCTCCCGGGGCCTCGCCCTGCCCCTCTCCACCCCGCTTGCTTGTGCTGCCTGCTGGTACCCCGCCAGGCCCGATTTCAAATGTTCCTCCCCGCACAGCACGGAAATGGCAGGGAAATTCTAAACTCTTTTTCCCAGATGGCCTCTGAGGCCGAAAGGCAGGGGGAAAAAAAAAAAAATCCCTGTCAGACTGTTCTGAATTGTCCTTGAAAAAAACAGTCATTAGATTGAAAGCTTGTTGAAGGCAGGAACCAACCATGTTCTCATCACTGAACCAATTCTTCCCCTCTGGCTATGACCATCTTCCCCCAGCCGGAAGTAGGCTGACACGTAGTAAGATCTGAAAAAGGGTTTATAACCCGTTGCCAGTGAGGTGGCGGGTATAGCATCAGCTTAGATGTATGGATTTTGGAGCCAGAATCTTTGCCTGCCACATTAGAGATGTGTAACGTTGGTAAAGTACCAAATCATTCCAAACTTCATTTTCCTCATCTCTGAAATGGGGACATTAATTCCTAACTCGGAAATGTACGGTGTGTGTGTTATAATTTAAGATATGAAACACTTGGTACTGCCTGGTTTATAGTGAGCTCTCAGTATTATGGTTATTACTGTTTTTTTTTTAAAATTTATTTTTGTTTTAATTTTTTTGAGATGGAGTCTCACTCTGTCGCCCAGGCTGGAGTGCTGTGGTGCAATCTTGGCTCACTGCAACCTCTGCCTCCCTGGTTCAAGCAATTCCCCTGCCTCAACCTCCCGAGTAGCTGGGATTACAGGCGAACACCACCACGCCCAGCTAGTTTTTGTATTTTTTTTAGTAGAGACGGGGTTTCACCATGTTGGCCAGACTGGTCTCAAACTCCTGACCTCAGGCAATCCGCCCGCCTTGAACTCCCAAAATTCTGGGATTACAGGCGTGAGCCACGGCACCCGGCGGTTATTACTGTTATCCTCTCCAGCCTACTGCATCTTCATGTGGGGCAATTCATTGTCCCCTACCAAAAAAGAAACAAATCCTAAAAGAAAGACCTAGCAGAAACCCCAGCAGTCCAGGTTTAATAGTGAGTGAAATAGATGTAGAAGAGCTTCATGAGTTACTTACTTGTGTAATAAACATTAAATAGAAAATGTCAGCAACATGTTTCGTGTGTTTGATTTTCGCACATTAATAATGCAGAGTGGATTGTGTTCCAATTTTCCATCTATGTATCTATGGTAAAGGAATAAAATAGCATTTTCACATCTTTCAGCTGACCTTCTTCCTTTTCCCTTCCCCAGTCTCTTAGGAGTATTTCTGAAACCTACAGTCCTGCTTGTAATTGAGCCTGTGCATGGGAGAGCTGTAAGCTCCATGCCCTGCCCCCCAGCTCGCACCAGGGCTGACTTCCAGTCAGAGAAGCCCTGGGTCTGGAGGCACTTAATTAGTGCCTCTGGAAGATTCTAAACATCTTTGGACACTTAGGGGAGAGGGAATTTACACACACACATTGTCCCACCAGGCCGACCTGGACTTTGTGTAGAACTCCTAGGAATTTTTGGTGGGGAAGGGCTGTACTGGTTCGGGAAGGTTCTGAGCCAAACTTGGCCGCAGGCAGTGCACACCCTCCACAGCTGCAGGCCACAGTTCAGTCTACTAGACAGTGTTAGAGGAGCCATTTCAGGGTGGGACTGATCAGATCTTGGGAGCTTCTGGCACTTGGGGGAAGGGAGCGGAGGACAGGATTATCATTCCATTGTTACCTAATACTGCTGTGTCTCTCAGTTGAGAAAGGCATGTGCGGCTTGTATGTATTTCTGGACGCAGGTGAAAAGAGAATGTTGACAGTATTGGGTATGGCTACTGCCATTTCATGCATAGGGCTGAAGGAGGTCTGATAATTACTTGTACAAGTGCCACTTGTATGTGGGGCGCTCCCACAAAGCCTATGTTCAGTGTATTTTGAGGTTGTGCAATAATGCAGCAAAGCTGTTGGAAAGGTGGTGTGAACTGCAGGGTGTGAAGTGCTGTTCCCTCTCCTTCAGACCCTCTCGCACATTTCCCCCCCTCCCCCCCACCAGGCACACACATTAAACTACGGGAGACACATAATCTTCCCCTCCCCCAACATTGCAGCCAGCTTTCTCTGAAAACTGATACCCTGAGGCCCTTTTTCCCTTACCAGCCACAATTAGGAGCAGCAAGACAGAAAATGCGGACTGGATTCTGGCACAGAGACAGTGCTGTGTGATTTCTCTTTCTGGAAGAGGCCACTGTCCATGCTCCAGGCCTTATATTTTATCTGACTTTGCCACTACAGGAAGCAGCTTTAGGCTCCAGCGAGTCCAGGCCAAATCCAGTTCTTTCTGTGAAGTCCATGCTGGATTTTCTGTTTCACCCTAGTGAAGTCTCTGCCGAGGCTGTTGTTCTCAATCCAGCTCAGAAACTGGCTCAAACCGCCCTGAACTGGATTTGGTGACTGTTGAGACACAGTTTCTGCCTCTTTGTTAGGGCGGATCCGGCCTCATTCGCGCTTCAGTTTCCCTCCCTCCTGTTTTCCCAGAGTCATCTACAGCCATTCCCCTCCCCCGGCCTCTCCAGTTTGGCATTTCTTTTTTTTTTTACCCTTCCCTGGGCCAAGACCCCATAAAGCAGATTAAATTCTTTAATAAAAAAGTGGATTTAGATTGTAAACCTTCTGCTTTTATTACATTAAGTTCTGCTTTCCTCAAAGTTGTTATCTAACCAGTTGACATGGTGCCCTTAAAATCTTGGCTCGCATCCCAACCTAGAAATAACTTTAATTTTCACTCTGGATGGGAATAACTTTAAATTTCCCATCAAAGACTGAAGGGCTTTGGTGTAGTACATTGTTCATTTCCGTTTTGTAACCATATTTAAATTAAAACAATTTATTCATTCCTTTGCTGAGAAGTGACAAACATAGTATGTATAGAATTTTTAAAAGTCACCTATACTGGCTTGTCTATTGCAACTGTGCAATTCCTAGAGGAAGAACTAAAGGATTGGGATGTTTTTGGTTTTCGAACCTGTAATTGTAACCCTGAATCCGAGTCTATGAATTGTACAGTGACGAAGGCTGTTGGGGGAACGCATGGGGACAATTCCTGACAGAATGCCGGTGGACACAAAACTGGGAATGTGACGAAATAAGGAGGATACAACAGGCCTGGGCTTTTGCAAGTTCTCTTTATAGAAAATTTAAGCATTTCTTACGTTTTGGAACTAGATAGAGGTGACGGTTCCATAACACTGTGAATGAGGTAAATGCCACTTAATTGCACCCTTTAAAAGGGCTAGTTTTATGTTATGTGGATTTTGCTTCAATAAAAAAAGGGGCTTTGTTTCAAGAATGTCTCATTTTCTTTTTGTGTTTTTTGAAAATTCAGAGAAGAGACAGATAATAAGCAACCCTAATCTGGGTGTGGCTTCGTTGGGAGCTTCACGACTCTCTGGTCTCCCTCTGCTGGCCAAACTGCGCAACATGTCACCATGTCCCAAGGCCTCTTGAGAATGTCTCCATTTTATGTCGAAGCACAAATGCAAGGCTACGTTACTAAGAATCACTCTCCAAACCTGGTTTCATGTTCATTTTATGTGTGCAATGTACTGAAAAAGGAATCACATGTTTTGCTTCTATGATGTTACATAGGATTAATTATATATTAACGATTTAAAATTTGCCCCAAAGTCTCAAAACAGAAACAAAACCGTTGTCATTTCCCCTGAGCTTAAAACTAGAGTGAAATTGCTCATTTAAGTGTTTAGTTTCAGTAGAGCGTAAAGCCCTGGAAAAAAACCAATTACAACAGTAGATCTGGAAAAGCTATTTTTATATGCAGGAGGGGAGGAGTTGGCTTTGTCTAGTGAGTCAGTACGCTCAGAAGGATGTGGGTGCAGGTTTGGGCTAAGATAATCTTCAAAATGTATGTTAAAAAGATGTGAATTCATCAGTTGAATTTGTTTTTGTGAGATTTAAGAGTCATAAATGATTGTGGGAAGGCATGCAGTATATGCTACATGGGTTTTTCCAAAATGTTTGGTATCAAAGGGGATTCAAGAGGGGTAGAGGTCAAGCCATCCAAACTGGCCCTCTGATTCTTAGAGTTGCTTTTAGTTTAGGATCTTAGCATTTTTCACTCCACGTGCTTGAAATCTCCCCACCCCTGCCCCGCCGATATGCCTTCCTCCTTTCACTGTTCCCTGAGTTCCTCCTACCCTCTGGTCAAGATTTGCTTTCCTCAGAGGCCTTCCTGAACGCTTGGTCCAAAGTTAATTCTTGTATCTTCTTTTTTTTTTTTTTTTTTTTTGAGACTGAGTCTGGCTCTGTCGCCCAGGCTGGAGTGCGGTGGCCGGATCTCAGCTCACTGCAAGCTCCGCCTCCCGGGTTCACGCCATTCTCCTGCCTCAGCCTCCCGAGTAGCTGGGACCACAGGCGCCCGCCACTTCGCCCGGCTAGTTTTTTGTATTTTTTAGTAGAGACGGGGTTTCACCTTGTTAGCCAGGATGGTCTCGATCTCCTGACCTCGTGATCCGCCCGTCTCGGCCTCCCAAAGTGCTGGGATTACAGGCTTGAGCCACCGCGCCCGGCCAATTCTTGTATCTTCTTATCATCTTACATGGCAACCTCTTTTTTTCTGTTATAGTACCACTGTAACTTACAATTACATATATTTGTCTTCTTGTATATTGACTCTCCCCCTTTACTGGCAACTAGCTTTTCAAGTCCCCTAAGGCCATGTCTATCTGGTCAAAACTGTATAACAAGCACAGGACCTGGCAAAATGTTAGCAAGGAGCAAATATTTGTTGAACAGATGAGTTAAATTCAAATATTATTTCTCTGGTCCCAGTCTACTACTTTCTGGATTCTTCTTTTATACCATGTAGTTCTTTTAAGACTCAGTCTGTTTTCTTTTCTTTCTTTCTTTCTTTTTTTTTTTTTTGTTGAGACGGAGTCTTGCTGTGTCTCCCAGGCTGGAGTGCAGTGGTGGGAACTCGGCTCACTGCAAGCTCCGCCTCCCGAGTTCGCGCCATTCTCCTGCCTCAGCCTCCCCAGCAGCTGGGACTACAGGCGCCCGCCAGCATGCCTGGCTATTGTTTTTTTGTATTTTTAGTAGAGACGGGATTTCAACGTGTTAGCCAGGATGGTCTTGATCTCCTGACCTCGTGATCCGCCCACCTTGGCCTCCCAAAGTGCTGGGATTACAGGCGTGAGCCACTGGGCCTTGGCCTCCCAAAGTGCTGGGATTACAGGCGTGAGCCACTGGGCCCTGCCAGCAAGACTCAGTCTATTTTCTTACTCTTGTGAACTTTCAGGAACAACTGATTTATTTCAAGATTTCTCTTTACATAATGAGAGCTACTAAGTAGAATGGAATCTTCACAACTTCTGGGGGGTACCAGAACAGATGCCCAGAAAGGGAGTACCATGGCCATTACCAGCACCTCAGACAAGGGCAGGGTTCAAACAGGGAGGCCTGTGGCAATCCCTCCCCTATGTCTGGAGCTGAGGGGACAGGGGGAGCTGAGAACAAAGGAAAGAAGAGAAAAATGGCTGCAGAACAGGCGGGGAGCATGGTCTTCTTGCCCCATCTTCCTCAGGGGTTGCGGGGTACAGAGTTGGTGGTGGCCCATCCCGTCAGGTCTCACTGCCCCTCGGAAGAGGCCACAGTCCTTCAGGTTGTTCTTGATGATCACATCGGTGATGACATCAAACACGAACTATGTTCTTGGTATCGGTGGCACATGTGAAGTGTGTGTAGATCTCCTTGGTGTCTTTGTGCTTATTCAGGTCCTCAGACTTACTCTGGATGCAGCTGGCTGCCTCATCATACTTGTTGGCCCCTGTGTACTCAGGGAAGCAGGTGGTCAGGGGTTGTGTGTGATCTTCTCCTCGAACAGTTCCTGCTTGTTGAGGAAGTAGATGATGGACGTGTCGTGAACCACTAGTTGCAGACGCTGTCAAACAGCTTTTATCCCCTAAGAGAAGACACGCTGGTCCTATAATTCTTAAGAGTCTGTGTTTTCTCATCTGTAGTACTTGATTTTACTCTGAGAGGGAATTCAGCTTGGGTTTTGGTTTCTGAGTCTGGAGTCATGCACATGGTTCTCCCCTTCCCACCTTTATCAAAACTGCCCCTATCACCACAGGGAAAGAATTTACCAATTCCTCCTTTAAGAAAGTGTCCTGGCAGCCAGGCCCAGTGGATCATGCCTGTAATCCCAGCACTTTGGGAGGCCGAGGCAGGTGGATCACCTGAAAGTCAGGAGTTCAAGACCAGCCTGGCCAACATGGAGAAACCCTCGTCTCTACTGAAAATACAAAAATTAGCCAGGGGTGGTGGCAGGCGCCTGTAATCCCAGCTACTCAGGAGACTGAGACAGGAGAATTGCTTGAACCTGGAAGGTGGAGGTTGCAGTGAGCCGAGATCATGCCATTGCACTCCAGCCTGGGCAACAAGAGCAAAACTTCATCACACACACACACACACACACAGACACAGGCTGGGCATGGTGGCTCACGCCTGTAATCCCAGCACTTTGAGAGGCCAAAGTGGGCCGATCACGAGGTCAGGAGATTGAGACCATTCTGGCTAACACAGTGAAACCCTGCCTTTACTAAAAACACAAAAACTTAGCTGGATGTGGTGGCACGCACCTGTAGTCCCAGCTAGCCAGGAGGCTGAGGCCAGAGAATTGCTTGAATCCAAGAGGCAGAGGTTGCGGTGAGCCAAGATCGTGCCACTGTACTCCAGACTGGGTGAGAGAGTGAGGCTCTGTGTCAAAAAAAAAAAAAAAAAAAGTATCCTAGCGGGGCAAGGTGGTTCATGCCTGTAATTCCAGCTGAGGTGGGTGGATCACTTGAGGTCAGGAGTTTGAGAACAGCCTGGCCAACATGGCAAAACCCTGTCTCTACTAAAAATACAAAAATTAGCTGGGCATTGTGGTAGGTGCCTGTAATTTGAGCTACTAGGGAGGGGATGCAGGAGAATCGCTTGAACCCGGGAGGCAGAGGTTGCAGTAAGCTGGGATCGCGCCACTACACTCCAGCCTGGGCGACAGAGCAAGACTCCGTCTCAAAAAAAAAAAAAAAGGATTCTACTTCTGGCCAGAGGCTCATCTGAGCAGAGATTTAATGCCACAGAATTTCAAGTAGGCAATTTACATCCCTGAAAACCTTCAGGAGAGAGAGAGAGAGAGAGAGAGAGGCTACCAATTCACTGGATTTCAGCCCAACACAAGAGTAATGTCTTTGGGGCTGTTTTTCTTTTTTCTTTTTTTTGAGATAGGATCTCACTCTGTCACTGATGCTAGAGTGCAGTGGCCTGATCCTGGTTCCCTGCAGCCTTGACTTCTGGGCTCAAGCGATCCTCTCACCTCAGCCTCCAGAGTAGCTGGGACTATAGGCATGCACCACCACACTTGGCTATTTTTTTCTATTTTTCTTTTTGAGACAGGATCTCACTTTGTTGCCCAGGCTGGAGTGCAGTGGTGCAATCTCGTCTCACTGCAAACTCCACCTCCCTGGTTCAAGCGATTCTTCTGCCTCAGACTCTCGAGTAGCTGGGATTACAGGTGCCTACCACCAAGCCTGGCTAATTTTTGTATGTTTAGTAGAGATGGGGTTTCGCCATGTTGACCAGGCTGGTCTCGAACTCATGACCTCAAATGATCCACCCCCCTGGGCCTCCCAAAGTGCTGGGATTACAGGCATAAGCCACCACACTTGGCCTATTTTTTTTTTGTTTTTCACAGAGACAGGGTCTCTCTGTGTTGCTCTGGCTGCCCTCAAACTCCTGGCTTCAAGTGACTCTCCTCTGCCTCCCAGTGTGCTTGGATCACAGGCATGAGCCATTGCGCACTGCCTGGAGCATTTCTTCACATAAACAAATTAGCTGTTCTAAAAGCTATGCTAGGTGTTGAAGGACTTTTGAAACACAGCTTTATTGTGTATTTATTGCAAGGTTTTGATTGACTCGTTGTGAAACTGGTAGGATTTCCCTAACTGACTGCAAAATTCTGTGACTTTCACTTCTTTTTTTTTTTTTGAGGTGGAGTTTTGCTCCTGTTACCCAGGCTAGAGCGCAATGGCACGATCTCAGCTCACCACAACCTCTGCCTCTGGGGTTCAAGAGATTCTCCTGCCTCAGCCTCCTGAGTAGCTGCAATTACAGGCATGCGCCACCACACCCGGCTAATCTGTATTTTTAGTAGAGACAGGGTTTCTCCATGTTGGCCAGGCTGGTCTCGAACTCCCAACCTCAGGTGATCTGCGCACCTCAGCCTCCTAAAATGCTGGGATTACAGGCGTGAGCCACTGGGCCCGTCCAACTTTCACTTCTTTTAACTGGTACAGGGGTAATCAATAATTGAGAGACTGAATATTGAGGTCAGAAAAACTCAGAGCTCTGAAGCCATGGTTTCCTCATCTATTTTGTTTTTTCATCTATAAAAATATCATGATAAAGTTGTAATAAATTTTTTTTTTTTTTTTGAGACGGAGTCTTGCTCTGTCGCCCAGGCTGGAGTGCAGTGGCGCGATCTCGGCTCACTGCAAGCTCCACCTCCCAGGTTCACGCCATTCTCCTGCCTCAGCCTCCCGAGTAGCTGGGACTACAGGCGCCCGCCACCACACCAGGCTAATTTTTTTGTATTTTTTAGTAGAGACGGAGTTTCACCGTGTTATCCAGGATGGTCTCAAACTCCTGGCCTCATGATCTCCCACCTCAGCCTCCCAAAATGCTGGTATTACAGGCGTGAGCCCCCGCGTCCAGCAAGTTGTAATAATTATAATAGCAATTACAGAGCAATACTTTGTGCCAGTTTGCTGTTATGATATATATGTATATATAGTATGTATAAACCACATTGTATATATAAACCATCATCCTCATAGCCACCCTTTGGAGAAGGTACCATTGTTCCCATTTTATTTTTATTTTTTGTAGGTAGGATCTCTCTCTGTTGCTCAGGCTGGAGTATAGTGGTGCAGTCATAGCTCACTGTTGTCTGGAACTCTGCGGCTAAAGTGATCTTCCTGCCTCAGCTTCCAGAGTAGCTCGGGCTACAGGCTTGTACCACTGCTTCCGGCTAACTTTTAAATTTTTAGTAGAGATGAAGTCTTGCTATGTTGCCCAGGCTGGTTTTGAACTCCTGGACTCAAGTGATCCTCTTGCCTCAGCCTCCCAAAGTGCTGGGATTACAGGCGTGAGCCACTGCGCCTGGCCCATTGTTCCCATTTTCTGCTGGGGACAAGGAGACACAGAGAAGTTAGGTAACTTGCCCCAGGTCACACAGCTAGTAGAAGGCAGAACACAAACAAACCCAGGATGTTTGAGCCTGTGCTTTAAAAATCCTAGTGCTAATTACCTGGCACAAGGTAAGTGTTGATAAATCTTAGTTTATTTTTATAGCCTCCCTTTAACTTTCATGAAAAATAGTTATTACTTCTTCAAAGTATCTTAATACAAAATTTGAACCTTCCAACCCCCCTGCCTTTTCAGATGAGGAAACGGAACTCCAAAAAGCTCGAACCATGTGTTTTGTGTGGCCAGATAGGACTAGATCCTAGCTCTCCTGCCTAACCTGGGAAGGAATAATGGTTCTCCATATTATCGTGTTCCATCTACTTCCTTCCTTAAGTATGGTTTTGTTGTTGTTATTTTTGTACCATTTTTGAAAAGAAAGGAGACTAATTTCCTTCCTGAATCTCACTCTTATCTCCAACTTGTTTTCTGCAATTAAATAACACTCACCACGCTAACAGAGGCATAACTAAATGGAATGTGCTGCTTCTCTACCAGAGTGCACAAAGGGAGTGAGCAAGAGTTTATCACTACCAAAGTGAGGAGAGGAAGACTAGTTGGCATTCATTTTTTTCTCTCCTTTCCATCTTCATCCCTTCCCTCCTTGTTTCTGGCTGCAGCTCTCTCTCCCCTTACCTGGTTTAGGAGTATAGGACTGTTGCTGGTGTCACCCTAATAAAAATTCAAAGATAGGCTAATAAGAGATACTGCCCAGAGATGGGTAGTAAGGTAGGGTGTCAGTAACTGCCGCCTGGTCTCTTTTTTTTGAGACAGAGCCTCACTCTGTCACTCAGGCTGGAGGGTAGTGGCACGATTAAGGCTTACTGCAGCCTCAACCTCCTGGGCTCAAGCAGTTCTTCTACCTCAGCCTCCCTAGTAGCTGGGACTATAGGCACATGCCATCATGCCCAGCTGATTTTTGATTTTCAGTAGAGATGGAGGTCTCACTATGTTGCCCAGGCTGATCTAAAACTCCTGGGTTCAAGTGATCCTCCCATCTCAGCCTCCCAAAGTGTTGAGATTACAGGTGTGAAACACCATGCCCAGCTTTGCTGCCTAGTCTTTTGTTGCCCCTGAATGAAAACAGAGAAAGCCACGAATTCCTGTCTTTATTGTGTCATTACCTCGATACATGCCTTTGCATAATTTAGTTAATCTGTACTAGTCATCCATAATTTTCTCACCTGTGTATGGAATACTATCTTTCCTATTAGCCTCTCTGAAAGAATTTTGGCTTGGCCATGAAAACATACAGTGACAATGGCAACGTTCAAGAGATAATGGTGTTTTGCTTTATTTTATTTGGCTTAAATAAAAATTCTCAGAAGTATCACATATATGTCTATAGTTGCAAAAGTGCAACATAGCTTTATAGTCTTTGAATAGCACTATTCTAAAAGGCCTCATGATTTTGGAACTTATAGCTAAATAATATATTTGATCATCCTGAAACATCTATTGCACAAAAATGAAAGGAAAACAGGATTACCACAGTAAAAAACTACCGTTTTCAAAAGAGAAGAAAGAACGCTTGCTTCAACAGCACATATACTAAAATTGGAACCACACAGAGATGATTAGCATGGTCCCTCTGCGTGGATTACGTACACATTCGTGAAGCATTCCAGCATTCCATATTAAAAAAAAGAGAAAGGTTTGAGGCGGCCATTAGAATAGAGTTCCCCTCTTTTTTAGGCTCCGGGTGTTTTTTGTTTTTTTTTTTTAAAGGGAGTTTCGCTCTTGCTGCCCAGACTGGAATGCAATGGCGCGATCTCGGCTCACTGCAACCTCCACCTCCCAGGTTCAAGTGATTCTCCTGCCTCAGCCTCCTCCCGAGTAGCTAGAATTACAGGCATGCACTACCACGCCCAGCTAATTTTGTATTTTCAGTAGAGAAGGGGTTTCTCCATGTTGGTCAGCCTGGTCTTGAACTCCCAACCTCAGGTGATCCACCGACTTCAGCCTCCCAAAGTGCTGGGATTACAGGAGTGAGCCATTGCGCCTGACCAGGCTTAGGGTTTCTAAAGCAATACAACTTATGTATAATGTTAGTACTTTTTTGTTTTCTATTCACATTCCCCAAGCTTATAACCAAAACCAGAATTATTTTTATCTTGTTTTTTAAAACAAACTTTGGTGCTTGGACCATCCACTACATTGTAGCTTGTTGACTTCTATCATGGCCCTATCCGAAGTGGAGAGGCAGAGTGAGACAGTTGCTTCTTTTCTGGCTACATTCTTTTGACTGGTTCTTTGTAATGAGAACAATTGTCCTCTTTGTCATCCAGGGCATGAATAACAGGAAGTAACTGGGAGTGATCTGTGGATATCAGTATCCTGGCCTCCTTAGCGTTCACTTTATTTTTGGGTATAGAATTTTGACATTCTAATCCCGGAAAGCCAGAACTGATTCTTGGCCATCTTGGATTATTAACCATAGGCAAAACTGTGTTTTTTATATTTTCTGTTTTTGGATTAGCTAGGTTCAAACAAAGTGTGGCTCACGTCCAGCCTTGTTATTGTTTAATACATGAAGAGTCCTAATATAAAATCGGCAGCAATCTAGCCAGGCATTTTTCTACCAAAAACCAGTAATTGCTAATCATTCCTAACTGGGGAGTGGGGAACTTCTCACTACCTTATACCTCACCTCAATTAGCCGATTCCACGTTTTAGGGGCTGTTATTATTTATTTATTTATTTGAGATGGAGTCTTGCTCTGTTGCCCAGGCTGGAGTGCAGTGGTGCGATCTTAGCTCACTGCAACCTCCACCTCCCGGGTTCAAGCGATTCTCCTGCCTCAGCCTCCAGAGTAGCTGGGACTACAGGTGTGTGCCACCATGCCTGGCTAATTTTTTGTATTTTTAGTAGAAACAGGGTTTCACCAAGTTAGCCAGGATGGTCTCAATGTACTGACCTCGTGATCCACCTGCCTCGGCCTCCCAAAGTGCTGGGATTACAGGCATGAGCCACTGTGCTTGGCCTCATTATTATTATTATTATTATTTTGTGTGTGTGTGTGTGTGACGGTGTCTTACTCTGTTACCCAGGCTGGAGTACAGTACTGCAATCGCAGCTTACTGCAGCCTCCGCCTCCTGGGTTCAAGTGATTCTTGTGCCTCAGCCTCCTGAATAGCTGAGACAACAGAGTACGCCACCACACCTGGCTAATTTTTGTTGTTTTCTTTTTGACACAGAGTCTTGCTCTGTCGCCCAGGCTGGAGTGCAATGGCGTGATCTCAACTCACTGCAGCCTCCACTTTCCGGGTTCATGCCATTCTCCTGCCTCAGCCTCCCAGGTAGCTGGGACTACAGGCATGTGCCATCATGCCCAACTACATTTTTTTGTATTTTTAGTAGAGATGGGGTTTCACCATGCTGGCCAGGCTGGTCTCGAACTCTACTTCAAGTAATCTGCCCACCTCGGCCTCCCAAAGCGTTGGGATTACAGACATGAGCCACTGCGCCAGCTGTATTGTTTGTTTTTTAGTACAGACAGGGTTTCGCCGTGTTGGCCAGTCTGGTCTCGAACTCCTGACCTCAGGTGATCCACCCGCCTTGGTCTTCTAAAGTGTTGGGATTACAGGCGTGAGTCACCGCACCCAGTATGACCTCTTTAAAGGCTCTGTCTCCAAGTGCACTCACACTGGGGGTTTGTGCTTCAACATATGAATTTTGAGGGGGCACAATCTAGTCTGTAATAGCACTATTTCTGGATGCATTTGGATTCAGGACCTACGTGAAATCATTGAGACTCTGTCCAATCCTTATCATGTTAAATAGGCTTTCATGTGCTTGCCTTTCACAACTCTAAATTATATTCTTATTATTTAATAACTCCAATGCAAAGAAAACATCTTTTTCTCAATGATTCTAGCAAAGTATTCCGCAGTTGCTCCTCCTTGGCCTGGGGAGGAACATGTGCGTATCTTTGGAATAATCATTAGATCCAGGGAAATGGGATATGTTGATTGTTCGTTCCTGGGTCATATGTCCACTCCTGGACCTAGGATGGGGGTGAAGTGTTTCATTTGAACTCCGCCCGGCGCGGTGGCTCATGCCTGTAATCCCAGCACTTTGGGAGGCCAAGGCGGACGGATCATGAGGTCAGGAGATGGAGACCATCCTGGCTAACACAGTGAAACCCCGTCTCTACTAAAAAATACAAAAAATTAGCCGGGCGTGGTGGCGGGCGCCTGTAGTCCCAGCTACTCGGGAGGTTGAGGCAGGAGAATGGCATGAACCCGGGAGGTGGAGCTTGCAGTGAGCCGAGATTGCGCCACTGCACTCCAGCCTGGGTGACAGAGCAAGACTCCGTCTCAAAAAAATAAATAAATAAATAAAAGAAACACAGGGACTCAGAATAGGGAAGAGGGCGTCCTCCAAAGGAAAATCAAGGTGTTGCTATCAAGAGAATGAGGAACAGATGATGGCAGACAAAATGCAGTAAATACTACTTCGTGATGTCTACATTTTCTTCTAATGCCAATATATTATGCTTTAATCTTGAGTCACTGGGTATCTTGAAGGATACTGGTTCATTGTTTTATAGGACAGTGCTGGCATTGTTTATACAATTCAGCATTCTTTCCATCATCTCTGGAAGAGTAAAAGAAATATGTTATTAATTTTGAAGAATGAAGTGTATGGAAGTACATTTCTCTACTAAAAATGCTAAATTGAACCCCCAAAGAACTATGCACCAGCCATCATCTTAAGGAGTACAAAGTTGAACTTCACTGCAAAGGATTATTTTGAGAGGTTTGCTTTCTTTTCTTTTCTTTTTTCTTTCTTTGTTTTCTTTTTTTTTTGAGATGGAGTCTCATTCTGTTGCCCAGGCTGGAGGGCAGTGGCGCAATCTTGGCTCACTGCAAGCTCCGCCTCCTGGGTTCACGCCATTCTCTTACCTCAGCCTCCCAAGTAGCTGGGACTACAGGTGCCTGCCACCACGCCTGGCTATTTTTTTTTTTTTTGTATTTTTTAGTAGAGATGGGGATTCACCCTGTTAGCCAGGGTAGTCTCAATCTCCTGACCTCATGATCCATCCGCCTTGGCCTCCCAAAGTGCTGGGATTACAGGCATGAGCCACCGCGCCCGGCTGGATAATGCATTGTTAATATATTGTTTACCTCTGGAAATTAAGCCTAGAGGCTAGACCGGGTGCAGTGACTCATGCCTTTCATCCCAGCATTTAGGGAGGCAGAGGCGGGAGGAAAGCTTGCGCCCAGGAGTTTGAGAGCTGCCTGGGCAATACAGCAAGACCCCGTTCTCCACAAAAAGCGGGGGGGGGAAAAGAAAAAAAAAGACTAGAGGTTAGGGTGCCTTGGAAAGTTGGAAGTACTATTTATTTATTTATTTATTTATTTATTTATTGAGACAGGGTCTCGCTCTGTCACCCAGGATGGAATGCAGTGGCATGATTTCAGCTCAGCTCACCCACCTCAGCCTCCTGAGTAGCTGGGACCACAGGCACACACCTCCACGCCCAACTAATTTTTTATTTGTAGAGGTGGTGTTTTGCCATGTGGCCCAGGCCAGTCTCCACCTCCTGGGCTCAAGCGATCTGCCTGCCTCAACCTCCCAAAGTGCTGGGTTTACTTATAGGCGTGAGCCACGTGCCCAGCTGGAGGTATCTTTTACATTATAAAATAAACTTTCCATTTAAGCATAGTTTATACTGACTAAAGTACATACATTTTAAGTATATAGAGCAATGATTTTATGAATTTTGACAAGGGGAACACATTCTGACCAAATCCCAAGTCAGGAAATAGAACATTAACAGAACCCCAAGCTCCCTTTGTGTTCCTGCCAATCACCACTTCCTCTTTCCCGAAAATAAACAACTATCCTGAATATTGACAGCATAGGTTAATTTGGCCTGTTTTGGAACTTAAAATGAACTTTATCCCTTGGACCTCACTTTTTCCACTCAACATTGTTTGTGAGAATCATCTATAATGTTGTGTATGCTCACATATTGCTGTATAGTTTTGCATTATAACCACATTTATATTTTCATTGTTTCCAGTTTTTAGTTTTTACAAACAATGCTCCTAGGAACAGTTTTTCATTATTTGACTTTATACATTATACTAAGATTTTTTTAAAACCACGAAGATGATTTAATTGAAAGAAAACCATCATTAATGAGGATTGCTCCATATCCTTAACAATTCTTAACCCTTTGACTACCCATTCTTCGTATTCTTTTCCAATTCCTTTCTCCCACTTCTCAAATGTATTTACAACTTTAAGATTGAGTCTTAATCTCTGTTGCTTTTTTTCTTCACATAAGTTCCTTTACAGAGTTATTGCTGTGAGGACTTTCATGTTGCTTCTATATAAATGACTTAAATCAGTGTCCCTTCCCCAACCCCACTCTCACACTCATTTATTAGTCAGTCCTTAAGCCCTTCATTTCATTTCAGTCACCTTTTCCTATTTATTACAGTAGTCTAGTACTAACCCTATGGCTTTATACCCAGCTTAACTGTAAAAGGCAAATACTTTTTTATATGAGGGTCCCTGTCCATATAAACAATTGGAGTCACTCAAAATCAGCAGTTCAATCTTGTGGGATCCCACAAAATAATACTGCTCTTACTAGGCATCTTTCTAGAAGTAGGCTGACTACAGCCACAGTGTAAGCATGGGTCCAGGAGCTCCTCTGGACATCTGGGAAACCACACTTGGGGGAGAGAGTAGAAGAGGAACCACATGACAGGTAGCGTGTTGGAGAGTGCCCTGAAGGGCTTAAATGGACATGAGGCCACTGTCACTTTGCCTGGTCTCAGGCAGTGGACAAGACTTGAAACTATGTGAGAAAGGCACTCCAAAGCATGGGGGTCAGGGAGAGAAGGCCCGGAGGTCCACAGTCTAGGAGAGGATTCTACTGTCTAAGGGCAGTCCGGTCTTCTTCTTATCTTCAGGGTAACATCTGGTCTTCTTTTTACCTTCAGGGTAAAGTCCAGTCTTCTGTAACATTTTAATTTCAGTTTAATTTCTCCACAATCTGGCATAACTCTCTAACATTTGTAGAGGAAGGACCTTGATTCAATAGTATGCTGGAACTAACTTTCATCGGCTTCCAAGAGGCAATCATGGACATTTCTTCCCAAGTCCATGTTTAGTGATGTCACAATGGTAGCTCAAAATTTGCCATGGTGGCTTATTGGCAAATGCTACAAATCATGTTTTTCTGGTTTAAGAGCCAGTTAAACATATAGTCATATATCACTGCATAGATTACTGTGGAAGGAATGTCTTCTTACTAGAGTGAGAGAGAGATGTTTTACTAAGGCCCCCAAGAAAAGGTTGTTCTTTTTTTTTTTTTTTTTTTTTTTTGAGACGGAGTCTCGCGCTGTCGCCCAGGCTGGAGTGCAGTGGCCGGATCTCAGCTCACTGCAAGCTCCGCCTCCCGGGTCCACGCCATTCTCCTGCCTCAGCCTCCCGAGTAGCTGGGACTACAGGCGGGGGACACCATGCCGGGCTAATTTTTGTATTTTCAGTACAGATGGGGTTTTACCATGTTGGCCAGGCTGGTCTCAAATGCCTAGGCTCAAGTAATCTGCCTGCTTTGGCCTCCCAAAGTGCTGGAATTATAGGTGTGAGCCACAGTGCCTGACCAAGGAAGATTCCTTTATATAAACTTAACTAAGGCCTTTGTTATCAGGCAGACATGGAAAAGTTGGACATCTCTGTCATTATTTTTATAAAGTTAGATGATTTTAATACCAAAGACTAATAAGGAAAAAACAAAATTAGATCCAAAATTTATATAAAAATATTAGTGAGTATAATCCAATAGTTAAAAATTGGTATTAATAATAAAGAATACCCAATTAGGGGCTGGGCACGGTGGCTCACACCTGCAATCCCAGCACTTTGGGAGGTTGAGGTGGGTGGATCATGAGGTCAAGAGATCAAGATCATCCTGGCCAACATGGTGAAACCCCGTCTCTACTAAAATACAAAAAATTAGCTGGGCGTGGTGGCACACACCTGTAGTCCCAGCTACTCAGGAGGCTGAGGCAGGGGAATATCTTGAACCCAGGAGGCAGAGGTTGCAGTGAGTCGAAATTGTGCCCCTGCACTCCAGCCTGGCAACAGAGCAAGACCGCGTCTCAAAAAAAAAAAATAAAAAAAATAAAAATAAATACCCAATTAGGACTTCCTGTAGGAATTCAAGGATAGTTCAACATCAGGGAACCTCTCAGTATAATTAGTTATATTAGCAAGTTTTAAATAATCTTAGCAGATTTTGAAAAGATAATTGATAAATTTCAACACCCATTTCCAATAAAACTCTAAAGTCAATGAAAGAATTGATATATTTGACTATATTAAAATTTAAAACTTCTAACTGGAGCGCAGTGCTCACTCCTATAATCCTAACACTTTGGGAGGCCAAGGTGTAAGGATTGCTTGAAGTTTGATACCAGCCTGGGCAACAAAGCAAGACCCCATCTCTACCAAAACAAAACAGAAAAATTTGCTGGATGTGGTGGCATATACCTGTAGTCCCAGCAACTTGGGAGGCTGAGGCAAGAGAACTGGTTGAGACCAGGAGCTGGAGGCTGCAGTGAGCTATGATCATACCACTGCACTCCAGCCAGGGTGACAGTGAGACCCTGTCTCAAAAAATAAAACAAAATAAAAACTTCTTTTCGTGAAAATATACCACATACAAAATGAAAATGTAGTCTATAGACTGAGAGAAAATGTTCGCAATATTTGTATTTTCATAGCAGCTTTGTTTTTCTTTTTTCTCCCAGATGGAGTCTCGCTCTGTTGCCCAGGCTGGAGTGCAATGGCACCATCTCAGCTCACTGTAACCTCTGCCTCCCAGGTTCAAGCAATTCTCTGCCTCAGCCTCCTGAGTAGCTGGGATTACAGGCACCTGCCACCATGCCTGGCTAATTTTTTTGTATTTTTAGTGGAGACGGGGTTTCAGGCTGGTCTTGAACTCCTGACCCTGTGATCCGCCTTCCTCGGCCTCCCAAAGTGCTAGGATTACAGGCATGAGCCACTGTGCCAGGCCAGAAGTTTTTTTTGTTTTGTTTTTGTTTTTGTTTTTGAGACTGGGTCCCACTCTGTTACCCAGGCTGGAGTGCATTGACATGATCATGACTCACTGCAGCCTTGACCTCTCAGGTTCAGGTGATCCTCCCACCTCAGTCTCCTGAGTTGCTAGGACCACAGGTGTGCACCACACTTGGCTAATTTTTATTTTTTAATTTATAAAATATATTAATTAAAAAAAAATAGCCGGGCGCGGTGGCTCAAGCCTGTAATCCCAGCACTTTGGGAGGCCGAGGCGGGCGGATCACGAGGTCAGGAGATCGAGACCATCCTGGCTAACCCGGTGAAACACCGTCTCTAGTAAAAAACACAAAAAATAGCCGGGCGAGGTGGCGAAGGCCTGTAGTCCCAGCTACTCGGGAGGTTGAGCAGGAGAATGGCGTGAAACCCGGGAGTAGCGGAGCTTGCAGTGAGCTCTGTAGACCCGCCACTGCACTCCAGGCTGGGCGATGAGCGACTCCGCCTCAAAAAAAAAAAAAAAAAAAAAAAAAAAAAATAGAGATGTGGTCTTGCCATGTTGCCCAGGCTGGTCTTGGACTTCTGGGCTCAAGCAGTCCTCCCATCTTGGCCTTACAAAGTGCTGGGATTACAAGTGTGAGCCACCATAACTGGCCTAGTCAGAAGATTTAAATTACTTCTTTTTTTTTGAGATGGAGTCTCACTCTGTTGCCCAGGCTGGACTGCAGTGGTGCAATCTCGGCTCACTGAAATCTCTGCCTCCTGGGTTCAAGCGATTATCCTGCCTCAGCCTCCTGAGTCACTGGGACTACAGGTGTGTGCCACCATGCCCAGCTAGTTTTTTATATTTTTAGTAGAGATGGGGTTTCACTGTGTTAGCCAGGATGGTCTTGATCTCCTGACATCGTGATCCACCCATCTCAGCCTCCCACCCAAAGTAATAGGATTACAGGCGTGAGCCACCACACCCTGCTGATTTAAAGAACTTCTACAAATAAGTATATAAAGGACAAAGAATCGAAAAGAAAAATTGCAAAAGATTTAAACAGATAATACACTATTGACTGAAAGCATATTCAGTCTCACTGGGTTTTTTTTTTTTTTTTTTTTTTTTTTTTTTTTTTTTTGAGACAGAATCTCGCTCTGTCTTCCAGGATGCAGTGCAGTGGTGTGACCTCGGCTTACTGTAACTGCTGCCTCCAGGTTTAAGCAGTTCTCCTGCCCTCAGCCTCCCAAGTAGCTGGGATTACAGGCATGTGTCACCACACCCAGCTAATTTTTGTGTTAGTAGAGATGGGGTTTCACCATTTGGGCCAGACTGGTCTTGAAATACTGACCTCAAGTGACCCACCCACCTCGGCCCCCCAAAGTGCTGGGATTACAGGTGTGAGCCACAGTGCCCAGTTTTAGTCTCACTGTTAATAAATGCAAATTAGGCTGGGCGCAGTGGCTCACACCTGTAATCCCAGCACTTTGGGAGGCTGAGGAAGGTGGATCAATGGTCAAGAGATCGAGAGCATCCTGGCCAACATGGTGAAACCCCATCTCTACTAAAAATACAAAAATTAGCTGGGCATGGTGGCACACGTCTGTAGTCCTGGCTACTTGGTAGGCCTAGGCAGGAGAATCACTTGAACCTGGGAGGTGGGGGTTGCAGTGAACCAAGATCATACCACTGCATTCCAGCCTGGCAACAGAGCGAGACTCCATCTCAAAAACAAAAAGTCAAACAATATATAGATGCCATTACACATCCATTAGATTAGCTAAATTTCTTTAGTTCATTGTTTGTTTGTTTGTTTGTTTGTTTTGACACAGTCTTGCTCTGTCACCCAGGCTGGAGTGCAGTGGTGCAATCTCAGCTCACTACAACTTCTGCCTCTCAGGTTCAAGTGATCCTGTTGCCTCAGCCTCCCAAGTAGCTGGGATTACATGTGTGTGCCACCATATCCAGCTAATTTTTGTATTTTTAGCAGAGACGAGATTTTTGCCATGTTGATCAGGCTGGTCTCGAACTCCCGACCTCAAGTGATCCACCCGCCTCGGCCTCCCAAAGTGCTGGGATTATAGGTATGAGCCACTGTACCCAGCTCTCGATTAGCTAAATTTCTGAAGCATCATAATACTAAGTATTAGCAAGGATGTGGAACAACTGGAATTCTTCTAGACTGATGGAAGTATAAATTGGTGCAATTACAATTTTGCAACATCAGGGAAAACTGAGGCAGAAGCTGACCTACGTGACTTGCACCAATGAGCTTCCTTGCTCTCTTGGTTCCAATTGGGTCCAGCTAGTAGGGATCATAAGGAGATGGGGAGGGGTAGAAGAGTAAAGCTGGGCTATCATCCTCATGTTTCTCTCTTGCTCAGGTTTTTCTTATTTACTTAAATAGTCTATGTGAACAAGGAGAAAACATGACAAACACATATCCAGTTGTTGACATGAGTGTGGTAAGAGTTGGGGGTGGGGTAGAGGTGCTGATATGAGTGAAAGGGAAGGAAAGAAGAAAGAGAAAGCCAAACCCAGAAGGAAAAGTAAAAGGATGTAAGGGTCAGATCCGGGCATTTTATGAAATCTCTCTAGGGAATTCTGTTTTTCGTCTAGACAGAAACAGCCAATGCAAACTCTGAGGCAGACGGAGGCCAGCATAGCTGGGCTGGGTGACTGAGGGGCAGGATGATCGGGTGGGGACACTGTAGGAAACAGAATTTGGCTCTTACTCTGATGTCTGGACTAACAAGAGCATTTTGCTAATCTCATCCATAAATTCTCGTATCACTTGGGAGGAGATTTGTCAAACTCTTCCCTCCCCTTCACCGCCACCCTTGCGGGGTTAGTCTCACTGTGCCTGGGGCTAAGGAGTGGGGCATTTCTAACCCTCAGCATCTGCGCAAAGGGCTAATGGGTAGTTTCCAAGTCAGAACTGGAAGAGCAAGTCAAATCTGGGTTGCCAGTCTAGTGGGATAAAGAAAGAATGGGAGCCAAGGTATGGAGTCAAATGCAGGGCTTTAAGGAACCACGCCAGACAGGAGCGAGGGGCAGCGTTGCAGGCCAGTGGGAGGGAGGGATTCAGGAAGTGAGGCGCAGACGTGGCAGTTTAATTTATCTTCATCACAAATCCTGAAATCACTGGAGCAGCTACTTGCCCTCTTACCATCTAGATATCAATCTAGAGTTTCAATTTCCTCTTACCAGCCTTACTTCTACTTTTTCATTTGTAAGATATTCCCCTTGATAAAGAAAAGAGAATTGTTAAAATACCAATTTTCTTTTGTTTCTCAGCGTCGCCATCTCAGTCCATTCTCTTCCCACAGTCACAGCAATCTTTCTAGTACGCAAATCTGATTGTGTTTGGCTTTCTCTCACATTTACAATAAAATCTAAACTTTTCTTTCTTTTTTCCTCTTTCTTTGGGGGAGGGGAGTCAATAAACCTTCCTTACTTTTATCCCCGCCCCCTTTTAGAAAACGTTCCTGGATCATCGCTTGTCTTTTTTCTATTCCTCTCTGTAACCTTGCCATTCAAAGAGATGCCATTTGCGGTTACAGCAGTTTTTCAACGGTGACGGTATTTGAGGTCAGATAATTCATTTGTCGTGGTTGACTGTCTGTGCACTGTGGGATGTTTAGCTGCATCCCTGACCTTTGCCCACTAGCTGCCAGTAGCACTTCTCCAGTGGTGACAAGCAAAAATGTTACCAGACACTTCGAAATCTCCCCTAGGGGCAATATTGCCTCTGGTTAACCAATGGGATAGGCTGTGCTAGTTCATGTCTACCCTCCCCCACACCTGCTCTTCTTTCTGCAGGCAGTGGCCTGCTCCCTATCCTGGCAAACGCAGGCTCATCTCTCAAAATCTGCTCTGTCCTCCCTCCCTGGTGAAGCTTTACCTGTCTCCCAAGGTGGAGTTAGGCAAGTTGGCCCTCCCATTTAGATGGCACCTTGCTATTAGAGTCAGATCGAATTGTATTGTAATTCATTGGAGTTTTCTGTCTCCATCTCAGGCTGAGGGTTTAGAAGGTCGGATTGTTTTTTAGCATTTTGTCTTCTCTACCCAGTTAAGTACCTGGGCCAGAATATTGACATCTATGTGTATCTTTAACAATTTATGTTTCAATGTTGGAAATGATTAAAACAATTTAGAAATAACATTTAAAGGCAGATTAATTTTTTTTGCCTCATAACTGATATGATGTCCGTGATATCTAGTTTTTAATAAGCCACCACATCTTACATATGATATTTTGTATATGATTTGTGAATAGTTGCCTCTAGTTATTAAACTTGTTTTTGTCAGGTTGGGCACACAGTCCCACACCTGTAGTCCCAGCGCTTTGGGAGGCTGAGGTGGGAGGATCTCCTGAGCTCAGGACTTTGAGATCAGCCTAGATAACATGGTGAAACCCCGGTCTCTACAAAAAAATATAGAAATTAGCCAGACGTGATGGTGCATGCCTGGAATCTTACCCCAGAGGCTGAGGCAGGAGGATCGCTTGAGCCCCAGAGACGGAGGCTGCAGAGAGCAAAGATAGCACCACTGCACTGCAGCCTGGGTGACAGAGCGAGACCCAGGTCTCAAAAGAAAAAAATGAAAAAAGAAATAACAAACTAAGACACAAACACACCCATTATCCTAGGCGTCATTAGGCGATAGAAATTTTTCAGCCCCGTTGTAATCTGTTGTATTTTCAGGCCCATCATCTACTGAACCGTCATAATGCATGTGACTGTACTCTTGAATTACAACCTGCATAAAGCCACGCTATTATTTGACACTAATGTAGCATTTCTGCATTTTTAGTTATTTAGTACCAACCATACTTTAAAACGTTATTCCATTTAGGAAGCTCATTATCTATCAAGAATAATTGTGAAAAATATTTTTAACATTTGATTTTTAAATACCTTACCAATGCTGCCATCTCCTGGATGCTTTTAAGCACTGTAACAATCAAGGAAGCTTACAGTTCTTAATAGTGATTTCCAAAAATAACATGATATGTGCCTATAAAAAGCTTTTTTTTTTTTTTTTTGCCGTTTTTTTTATTTTTATTTTTTGGTTAGTTTGCAAAAGGCCTGTATACATTTTTATTATTTGCTCCATAAAATATTTGACTATCTACCTACCTTTCTAACCACCTACCGCTGGAGACAGAATGGTGTAGTAGTACTGTAGTGTAAGGTGATTATGCTAAATACCTTTATTTTGCCCCTGTAGACCAATATCCACCCTTCTCTACTCTGTTTTGTGTCCTAGGAGGCAGAGACTGACCTATATGGAATGCATCAATAAGCTATCTTGACTTTTAGTTTCAAATTGGATCTGGGCAATGGGAAGCACTCAAAGGAAATTAGAGAAAGAAGAGCGTAGAGCTGGAGAGTTTATGCTCCTAGCTCCCTTCTTATGAGGTCCCAGGGCTCTGTCCCTTCACTGAAGGTCATATCCCCCACAACAGCCCTTACCAAAACAGTTCACTCTATGTTAGGGAAATAGTATTTACGTCCTTTCTGTATCTTTCAGGCCTAAGGATGGTAACAGTGCCTCCTAACTGTTGTGAAACCCAGAGCACTTTGCTGTGCCCTGGGGTTATTCTACATTCTGCCCATACCTTTTAGATGGTCTTTTTATTAAGTAGTCCTTAAATTACCGAGCTTGAATATATTTCATTTTGCCCCAACCAAAACAATGAGAAGAATGATAGCACTTAACTCATAGACTTTTTACAAGGGTTAAGTAAATTAAAACTTGATTAATGTTTAAACAATGGCTAAGAAAAGAGATAAAAATGAAAACAATAGGAAAGCAAATGATAGTGATAGGAGACAAAGATGATCCAATACTAGGATAATTGCTATTCGTTTAGTGGTTAGAAGTTCCCCCAAATCAAATATTTCTATTGAAATTGTCTTTAAATAAACAATTCAGAGATATAAAAGAGAAAAACTTTTGTTTTAACTGTAAAATAAGTTTATTGGTGGTAACCTTGTATCATTTTATTCCCAATAATTGATGTTACAAACTTTGGGGTCTTTGAGGTATGCAGGATCCTTGTATGTAACTTGCATAAATCCCATTATTTAAGCTGTCTTAATTGCTTTTGTGATTTCTTTCTGTTTCTTCCCACAAAGACCTGTTATGTGCCTTCCAATAAATGCGTCCAGTAAATTGAGAAATAAAATGGGACAAAAGTGGTACATTCCTATAATTTACATGCTTTCCACACGATATGTATGTTAAGCACGTCTGTATAAGAGACCACCTGAGCAGGCTTAGTGTGAGCAACAAGGCTGTTTATTCACTTGGGTGCAAGTGGGCTGAGTCTGAGAAAGGAGTCAGCGAAGGATGGTGGGATTATCATTGGTTCTTATAGGTTTGGGATAGGTGGTGGAGTTAGGAGCAATTTTTTTTTTTTTGCAGGCAGAGGATGGATATTACAAAGTACATTCACAAGTGTGGGAGGATATTACAAAGTACATTCACAAGGTCACAAGGGCAGGGAGGATGTATTGTCACAAGGAGGGGGTGGGGATGTTACAAAGTACATTCACAAGGGCGGGGAGGGTGTATTATCACAAGGGCGGGGAGGAATGTTACAAAGTACATTCACAAGGATGAGGAATATCACAAAGTACATTATCACAAGCGGGGGGAATGTCAGGATGGCTTGACCATGGTGTGGCCAGCTCAGAGGACCTTACATTCCTGTCTTTTTATGTTAATAATGAAGAAATAAAATGAGAAAGAGTAGTGAAAACCTGGGGTGAAAATTTTTAGGGCGGTATGGAAGGGTGATGGGCGACGTGTCTCAGGGCTGTTTCGATCAGGATTAGGGGTGGCATGGGAACCTAAAGTAGGAGAGATGAGACTGAAGTAAGATTTTGGGATAAGGGGTGATATCGTCAGGTTGTTAACAGCAGCATTTGCCATATAGAGTGGTGATAGCCTGGATGTCGTTTCGTAGGAATTGAGAGATTAATCAGAAGACACAAGGCCCAAATAAGAGGAGGAAGATAGGTATTAGAGGACTAATGATTGGAAGAAGCCAGGATACCCAGTTCGAGAGTGGCCAGGTGGGTCCAGTGCAATTAGTTGCCTGATTAGAGCATTTTTGAGCTCTGTCTTTGAGTAGGCCAGATTGATTGAAGTAAAAACAACACTCTTCATTAAGAAATATATGGAGTTCTCCTTTTTCAGCAGTGGGTAAATCGAGGCCTAGGCAGTTCTGGAGGACAACTGCAGCTAGAGTCGACCTGGGCTTGGAGGACAGATGAAGTCTGTGATATACCTGTAATGCTAGCAGAGAAGTCATTAGAGAGGATGCAGAATGTTGTGACAGAGGTTGAGACACCTGCTATTCCAGTTCCAAGTGCAATAGGGGAGGCAGAAAGTCCTAGACCCACAAGTAAAGGGATTAGTGGGATGACTCTTTTTTGTCATGTTGGTGTCATGAGGGGGACAGGCAGTTGTTCGTTCCCATCTGCAAACTGGATTTTAGGGGTAAGGAAGATTAGAGTACATGTGTCCATCCAGTTGCCAGGTAGGCACATGTAGGTGGAAGAGCCACAAGAAAAGAAGAGACCTGTGTCAGGCAGAACTGTAAATGTCAAGTGAAAAGGTGAGAGGGTGTACTGAAAGAGGAATCCTGCACCCAAAATCCTAGAGCTCCAGCAAGGGCAGCAGCCATCAGAGGTTGTAATGGGGATTGATGGTGCAACTGCGTAAAGGTTCGGTTCTCCAAACCTCATAACTGATATCTCCTGGTTTTACCTCAAACCGCCACCCTTAACTCTCTTTTGGAGTGGATAGAAGCTCTTCAGTGGCAAGGTACACTCCAATTCTTCAATCCTGAGGAAGTCCTTTCATCAGGTATATGAGAAAGCGCATAGTGTCTGCAAGTAACCTTTCACTGCTATTCATGGGGCTGGGTATAAGCAAGCAAGGGGACGGGCTAGGAGGAGAGTCAGAGGAGCAGGGGGAGGGTAGCCAAGGCTGGAGTGAGATGCAGGGTAGGTGTCTTCCTAAACAATAGTGACTGCCAGTGTTTTTGAGTTTGTCAGTAATGATAGAGGGCTTATCATTAATGTGAAGTTGGAATGCTCCCATCTGTTTGGTAATGTGTATGGCTGGGTTCTGGAGATAAAGAGTAAAGGAACATTTGGACAGTGGAAGGTTGCCTAAAGGGATTCCAGTAGGCTGTTGTCAGGAGATGCATAAAGGAGCGGCAACAGGGGTAGTTGTTTGTGTGGTTAGGGGTCCAAATATGGGGGCAGGGATCAAATTGACATAAGGAGAAAGGTGCCGGGTTAAGTAGATGTGGAGAAGTGTGACAGCTTGTTGGTTGCGAAATGTCTGGGGAGTTCTCACCACATCTGTCTAGAAACTAAAGAAGTTCCTCAGATGGGTAAAGATGAGGGCTATTAAAGGAGGTTCGGAGGTGCAGGGAGAAAGGAGAGGTAGCCCAGTCGGCCTGTAGAGCGGAGACGGCTGTGTAAGAGCAGGAAGAAAGGGAAATGCATAGCCAACAATTCTTTGCTAGAGAAGGATTGGAGGCAGTGAGGAGAGAGTGGGTGAGATTGAGAGTATGCTGGAGGTAACTAGGGAGAGGTAGAGAGTGACTGGAGAATGGGGGCAAGGATAAAAGTGAGTGGAAAAGTAAAAAAAGGACTTCCTCACGATTGAAGAATTGGAGTGTACCTTGCCACTGAAGATCTTCTATCCACTCCAAGGGAGAGTTAAGGGTGGCGGTTTAAGGTAAGACCAGGAGGTATCAGTTATGATGGTTTGGAGGAAAAGTATAAACTGGCAGTGTAAACAAGGGCAGGGAATTAATGAGTAGCTGAGAATGGTGAATAGGAGTATAACTAGACAGAAGATAGTAGTGATGACAAGTTTTGGGGGCACAGTCCAAGTAGTGGGGGTGACTGTGTAAAGCCCTGTTGTAAAAAGCAGGGTAAGGACCAATAGACCTAATAGAATGAAGGGATGTATGAGGCTCATAAAGTTATTACTGTTCTTCAGAAATGTGAGTTCAAGGTAAGTAGGGGAAAGTACTTGTGACTTCCAGGAGGAAGAGGAGAGATCAGGCTGGCTGTCCGAGGGACACAGCTTTATTCTGGAATGGTGAACCCAAGGGGGAGGGTCCTGCAGGTGGACAGCAGTTGGGGTACTATAGATGACTAAGTAGGGTCCGGTCCATTGAGGTTGTAGAGTTTGAGGGGTCAGATTCCTAACAAGAACTGATCATCCAGCTAAGGTGTCTTCATATGGCTGGGAATCTAGAGTAGGCAAGAGAAGATTAGCAGCCTGGTGAATTTCCTGTCTAGCCTGCCGGAGGATTGGAAGATAGTCGCCTAGAGGGCTGGTGTCTGGCACGAGGTTGGGACTGAACAAGAAGGTACGTCCATGTATTGACTAAGGTGAGAAACAGATGGACGGAAAGAAAGTAAATTATGAGAAAGAGCTTGACTGAAGTAATGGGGGCTGTCGCTGAAGTCTTGCAGCAGTACAGTCCAAATGAGTTGCTGAGATTGGTGGGTGTCAGGGTCAGTCCATGTGAAAGCAAAAAGAGGTTAGGATGAGGGGTGCAAAGGAATAGTGAAGAAAGCGTCTTTGAGGTCAAGAACGAAATAATGAGTTGTGGAGGGAGGTATTGAGGATAGGAGAGTTTATGGGTTTGGCACCACAAACAATTTGGTTAATTTGGTTAATAACACGACAATTTAACAATTTGGTTAATAAGACAATTTGGTTAATAAGGCGAAGATTGTGAACCAACCTGTCAGACTTGTGTGGTTTCTGGACGGGTAGGATAGGGGAGTTGTAAGGAGAATCTGTAGGCTTTAAGAGGCCATGTTGTAACAGGCAGGTGATAACAGCTTTAACCCTTTTAAAGCCTACTGTGGGATGGGATATTGGCATTGAGTGGGGTAAGGGCGATTAGGTTTTAATGGGATGGTAAGGGGTGCCTGATCAGTCACCAAGGAGGGAGTAGAAGTATCCCATACTGTGGATTAAGGTAGGGAGACATGAAAGGAGGATGTGAAGGAGGCTTTGAACTGGGGAAAAGGGTGGCAATAAGGTGTGGCTGTAGCCCAGGAATAGTCAGGGAAGCAGATAATTTAGTTAAAATGTGTTGACCTAATAAGGGAGCTGAGCAGGTTAGGATAACTAAAAAAGAGTGCATAAAATAATGTCCAAGTTGGCACCAGAGTTGGGTAGTTTTAAGAGGTTTAGAAGCCTGGCCGTCAATACCCACAACAGTTACAGAGGCAAGGGAAACAGGCCCTTGAAAAGAAGGTAATGTGGAGTGAGTAGCCTCTGTATCAATTAAGAAGGCACGGACTTACCCTCCACTGTAAGAGTTCCCTGAAGCATCTGTGATGGTCCAGGAGGCTTCCAAGGTGATTGGGCAGTGTCAGTCTTCAGCTGCTATGCCAACAATATCTGGGAAGAAGTCAGTTAGACACCCTTGGGCCAGAGTTCCAGGGGCTCTGGAGTGGCTGCCAGGCGAGTTGGACAGTCCGATTTCCAGTGGGGTCCCATGCAGATGGGACATGGCTTAGGAGGAATCCTGGGCTGCGGCCATTCCTTGGTCCAGTGGCCAGATTTCTGGCACTTGAAGCAAGATCCTGGGGGAGGAGGTCCTGGAGGAATGCCTGGCCAGTGCAGTTTAGGTGTTTTGAAGTTCTTGTGTGCTGGAGATGTGGCTGGGGTTTCTCTCACAGCGGAGGCAAGTAATTGCAACTCAGAAATAAGTTGCCACTTGGCTGCCTCTTCTCTATTATTGTACACCTTGAAGGCAAGGTTAATTAAGTCCTGTTGTGGGGTTTGAGGGCCGGAATCTAATATTTGGAGCTTTTTGTAATGTTGGGAGTGGACTGGGTAATAAAATACATTTTGAGAATAAGACATTTGAGAATAAGATTTGAGAATAAGATGGCCTTCTGGGCCCTCTGGGTCTAGGGTGGAAAAGCATCTAAGGATTGTTGCCAAATGGGCCACGAACTGGGCTGGGTTTTTATATTTGATGAAAAAGTGCCTAAATGCTAACTGATTTGGGAGAGGTGGGATAAAGAAAAAGAAGCATTAACCTTGATTATGCCTTCAGCTCCAGCCACCTAAGAGGAAACTGTTAGGCAGGTGGGGGAGGGCTAGTCACAGAACGAAACTGTAAACCAGTGTGAGGAGGGGAGGTGATAGAAGGATTATAGGGTGGGGGAGCGGAGGCTGAGGGAGAATTGGGACCTGGCTTGGCCTGGCGAGGAGCAGCCTGGGGAGGAGGGGAGAGGTCAGATGGGTCCGTAGAAAAGGAGGATTCAAAGGACTCAGAGCTTGGGGTGGAGATTGAAGGAAAAGACAGGAGAGAAAGAAGAAAGATTTGGGACGAGTTGCATTGGGAGCAGAGACTAGGGAGGGACTGATGTGTAAAGAATGCCTGGACGTCAGGCACCTCAGACCATTTGCCCATTTTATGACAAAAATTATCTAGATCTTGTAGGATGGACAAATCGAAAGTGCGATTCTCTGGCCACTTGGAACTATTGTCGAGTTTGTATTGGGGTCAAGCAGTATTACAGAATAAAATGTTTAGGTGTTAGGTCAGATGTTAGTCGAAGGGGTTTTAGGTTTTCAAGAACACATGCTAAGGGGGAAGAGGGAGGAATGGATGGCAGAAGATTGCCCATAGTGGAGAAGGTAAGTTTAAAGAGGAAGGTAGAGACACGGAGAAATGGAGGTGGGCAGCTACCAGTCTTCCAGTAGGCGTCCCTGACTGAGTCCTGGGCTGTACTGTGGGGAAGCAGCCAAAGCAGGCGTCCCCGCAATTGACCTGCCACCAAGGGAATGTGGGTGAATGATCAAGGCAGGCATCCCCGCTATGATCAGACACCAAGGGAAGACTGTCTTCCCAAATCTGTGACCGATGTTGGAGTTTTTGAGTTCACAGATAAAATATGTCTCTTTTGTCTCTACTAGAGAGGAAAAAGAACTGGAATTGGAAGGATAGGGAGATTGAAGGGTAACAAGAGAGGCAGGAGAAGAGAGTGAAGAGACCGCTTACCTGATGTGAAATTGGTGAGACATTCCTTGGGCTGGTCTGAGGACCTGTGGTCCTAGGTGGATCTCCTCACGGAGTGAGGGCAAGGACAGGGATCTGGTCTCCTGAAGGAGTCCCCCTGGTCCGGGTCTTCAGCACCAAATGTCACATGCATCCATGTGAAAAGACCACTGAACAGGCTTTGTGTGAGCAATAAAGCTTTTTAATCACCTGGGTGCAGTTGGACTAAGTTCAAAAAAGGAGTCAGCAAAGGAAGATAGGAGAGGGGCAGTCTTGCAGGACTTGGTTAGACATTGGAAAATTACAGTTAAAGGTGGTTATTTATTGTTATCGGGGAGGGAGTCACAATGTGCTCGGTGGGGAGCTCATGAGACTCATTGTCCAGGGGAGGAATGTCACAAGGTCGACTGATCAGTTGGGTTGGGGCAGGAACAAATCACAATGGTGGAACGTCATCAGTTAAGGCAGGAACTGACTGTTTCACTTCTTTTGTGGTTCTTCAGTTGCTCCAGGCCATCTGGATGTATATGTGCAGGTCACAGAGGTTATGATGGCTTAGCTTGTGCTCAGAGGCCTGATAGTCCCCATACTTAAGAATGTGACTGCACTTGGAGGCAGGGTTCTTAAAGGGTAATCAAGTTAAAATGAGGTCATTAGGGTGGGTCCTAATCCAACATGACTGATACCCTTATAAAAAGAGAAACTCTGGGCTGGGCGCGGTGGCTCAAGCCTGTAATCCCAGCACTTTGGGAGGCTGAGATGGGTTGATCACGAGGTCAGGAGATCGAGACTATCCTGGCTAACCCGGTGAAACCCTGTCTCTACTAAAAAAATACAAAAAACTAGCCGGGCGAGGTGGCGGGCACCTGTAGTCCCAGCTACTCAGGAGGCTGAGGCAGGAGAATGGTGTAAACCCGGGAGGCAGAGCTTGCAGTGAGCTGAGATCCGGCCACTGCACTCCAGGCTGGGCAACAGAGCGAGACTCCATCTCAAAAAAAAAAAAAAAAAAAGAAGAGAAACTCTGGACACAGACATGTACAGAGGGAAGACGATATGAATATACAGGGAAAAGATGACCAAGTAAAGGAGAGAGGTCTCCGAAGAAACAGCTCTGCCAGCACCTTGATCTCAGACATCTAGCTTTTAGAATTGTGAGAAAATATGCCGGGCGCAGTGGCTCACATCTATAATCCCAGCAATTAGGGAGGCTGAGGCGGGTGGATCACCTGAGGTCAGGAGTTTGAGACCAGCCTGAGTAACATGGTAAAACCCCGTCTCTACTAAAAATACAAAAGTAGTCGGGCATGGTGGCATATGCCTGTAATCCCAACTACTCAGGAGGCTGAGGCAGGAGACTCACTTGAACCCGGGAGGTGGAGGTTGCAGTGAATCGAGATCATGCCATTGCACTGCAGCCTGGGCAACAAGAGCAAAACTATGTCAAAACAAAAACAAAAACAAAAGAATTGTGAGAAAATAAATTTCTGTTTTTTAAGTCACTCAGTCTGTGGTACTTTGCTATGGTAGCCATAGTAAGCTTACACATCAGGCAAGTGGTTTTCAAATAATAGACTGGCATTATCAAATTCAAAATAAATTAGGAGTGAAAACTTTGAAATAGAACAACAAACAGGCTGTGAAAATTTCAGGTGTATGGAGAAGACGGCTAATTATGAGACCACTGAGTAACATTTTAAGAGGAAGATAAAAATCAAATAACAATTAGGCTGGGTGCAGTGGCTCATGCCTGTAATCCCAGCACTTTCGAAGGCCCAGGAGGGAAGATCACTTGAGGTCAGGAGTTTGAGACCGCCTGGCCAACATGGCAAAACCCCGTCTCTACTAAAAAAAAATAAAAAAAATGGCTGGGCATGGTGGTGTGTGCCTGTAGTCCCAACTGCTTGGGAGGCAGAGGCACGAGAATTGCTTAAGCCTGGAAGGCAGAGATTGCAGAGAGCTGAGATCGTACCACTGCACTTTAGCCTGGATGACAGAGCAAGACTCTGTCTAAAAAAAAAAAATTCAAATAGTAAGTTTTAGCTAAAAGATACATACTGAAATTTGGGGATTTTTCTATGATAATGATTTTTCATTAAAAAATTCTTGTTGCCTGGCTGAGATTATGGAAATCCAGAGTTTGATTCTGTGGGCTCATGGATTGCTAACATTACCAGATATCTTCTATATAAGTCAGGCATTGTTTGGGAAACAGTGGAGCCTTAACCTTTGGAATGATGATATCAGGGATAATTTGGATGATGTGGAACACCCAGATGTCTCCTACCCCCCCAAGGCCCTTAAACATTCCCTCTAACATTCACAAAATGAGTTTCCCTTGCTCCAGAATGCTGCTCCACTCCTGTGTATGAAGGAACTATTTCAGCTTTGCTTTAAGTTGCTGTTGCTGTGTTTTCTATTTAGAAAGTGCTGTGGGAAAAAGTGAATAATTTCCCTCATATGTCTTTTCTCTTTGCATTAGGCTAATAACCAGAGTCAGAGCCCAAGGAGTAAAATGCAAAATAAAAGCATGAAAAAATGTTCATGGATTAAATTAATTCCAGGAATTTGATAATTTGCATCAGGGAAAATCTCCTAATGTTATTTGAATGGATCAGTCTAAGTATTTCTGTGTGATTTGGTATGTGGCTGGACCATCTATTCCATGAAGATGAGTGTGGTGTTGCTTCTTTTTTTTTTTTTTCTGTGAAATGAGTTAGTCAAGTAAGGAACAGTGTGGGGAAAACTTGGGAAGGCAGCACATAGAGTGAAGCAAAGCACCTGTCCAGGATCCACTTGGGGTCCCCAAAAGGGACCACCTATTTCAGGGAGAAAGTAAGCCAGAGATCTCCAGCACTTATCATTATCACCATGGACACTTGACATCTTAGCTATAGGAGAGCCCCGCAGACTTCACAGGCTCTGAGCCCAGTATAGGGAGCTACCTTGAGTTCACATAGGTGAATTGCCCCAGAGAAGGAAATCCCATTGGGTGTCCCTTAGTCCCCAAAACCCAAGTTGCTATGGCATGGTGCCATTTTGAGAACAGATTCACTGCATACTGCCCTGGGGCACAATAGCTTTTACATCCCTGGGGTCCTGTCATTATCCCACCATGCCTACACAAAAGGCTCCAGTGCTACAACATTCGACAACCTCAGTGGACACAGCAGTATAACCATGACCCTGGCACCTGAGGCCAGGCAGTGCCCTATACTCCAAGCAACAGGGAGTACACCACAGTGGGAGGCCACCCCCAAGACTTGGGGGAACAGATGTGTATGTTTCCCAGGGCCTGAAAGCTGGCCATCTGGTGTCTGCCACTGCTGGCAGCCTCACCCCCTTGACTAGAAGATCTACCATGTATGTCCCCCAAGGACCTGAAGACTGGCCTGCTTAGCACCCACTGTCACCAATGACTCTTCTCCCTTGACTAGTAGAGACTCTGCACCTGGTACATGTTACTCATTACAAGGGCCTGAGAACTCACCTGCCCAGTGGTCTCCATCCCAAGCAAGGCCACACCACTGCCTCCACAAACACAGTCTGGGCCACTGAGACACTCACAGACATTGCTGTTGTTGACTATAGCCAAAGAGATCTCATGGAGACCATACTACTGCACCCTCCCCAAACCAAAGCCAAAGCACCATCCCAACTGACACTATAGGACACATCTACAGGAAAGAAATCTTTCCCTACGAAAGCTACACCACAAAATGGGAAGAGGTGACTAATCTACTACATGCACAGATATCAATGTAAGGACACAAGAAACAAGAAAAAGCAAGGAAACATGACACCTCCAAAGGAACACAATGATTCTCTCTAGTAACAGACTTGAAGAAAAGGAAATGAATGAAATGCTTGAAAAGAAATTCAAAATAATGATCTTAAGGAAACTCAGTGAGATACAAGATAATACAGATAGGAAATTTAACAAAATTAGGAGAGCAAGCCATGATTTGAATGGGAAATTCAACAAAGAAATAGATATCAAACAAAAAAAAAAACAAACAGAAAATTTGGAGCTGAAGAATTTAACGAATAAAATAAAAAACATGGTTGAGAGCTTCAACAATAGACTAGATCAAGCAGGAGAAATAATTTTGGAAATTCTTTTGAAAGAATTCAGAAAGACTTGAAATAACCCAGTCAGACCACCAAAAATAAGAAGTTAAAAACAAAAAGCTGGGCACAGTGGCTCATGCCTGTAATTTTAGTCACCTGAGAGGCTGATGTGGGAGAATTGCTTAAGCCTAGGAGTTTGAGACCAGCATGGGCAACAAAGTCACACCCCACCTCTGGGGAAAAAAAATTAGCCAGGTGTGGTTGCATGCATCTGCAGTCCTAGCTACTTGGGAGGCTGAGGTGGAAGGATCATTGTACCCAGGAGTTTGAGGCTGCAGTAAGCTATAATCATACACTGCACTCCAGCCTGGGTAACAGAGTGAGACTCTGTCTTTAAAACAAAGAAAAGAATGAAGAAAGTAGCCTAGAGGACTTGTGAAGCATGATTAAGTGAACAAATATTTACACTATGGATGTTTAAGGACAAACGAGAAAATATGTAGAAAAACCCATTTAATGAAATAACAGCTGAAAACTCCCCAAGCCTTAGGAGAGATATAGACATCCAAATCCAGGAAGCTCAAAGGTTCCCAAACAGATTCAACCCAAAAAGGTCCCTTTCAAGTCATGTTTTTTTTTTTTTTTTTTTTTTTTTTTTTTTTTTTTTGTGACGGAGTCTCGCTCTGTCGCCCAGGCTGGAGTGCAGTGGCCGGATCTCAGCTCACTACAAGCTCCGCCTCCCGGGTTCACGCCATTCTCCTGCCTCAGCCTCCCGAGTAGCTGGGACTACAGGCGCCTGCCACCTCGCCCGGCTAGTTTTTTGTATTTTTTAGTAGAGACAGGGTTTCACCGTGTTAGCCAGGATGGTCTCGATCTCCTGACCTCGTGATCCACCCGTCTCGGCCTCCCAAAGTGCTGGGATTACAGGCTTGAGCCACCGCGCCCGGCCTCAAGTCATGTTATAGTAGAACTGTCCCATCCTGGCTAACCCGGTGAAACCCCGTCTCTACTAAAAAATACAAAAAACTAGCCGGGCGAGGTGGCGGGCGCCTGCAGTCCCAGCTACTCGGGAGGCTGAGGCAGGAGAATGGCGTAAACCTGGGAGGCGGAGCTTGCAGTGAGCTGAGATCCGGCCACTGCACTCCAGCCTGGGTGACAGAGCGAGACTCCGTCTCAAAAAAAAAAAAAAAAAAAAAAAGAACTGTCAAAGACAAATAAATAATTCTAAAAACAGCAAGACAAAAGTGTTATTGCACACAACGAAATTCCCATTAAAGAAACAGCAGATTTCTCAGCAGAAAACTTACAAGTCAGGAGAGAATAGGATGACATATTCAAAGTGGTGAAAGAACAAAACTGCCAGTCAAGAATACTATACCCACCAAAGCTATCCTTCAGAATGAAGGAGAAATAAAGACTTTCCCAGGTGTATTGGGCCATTCTTGCATTGCTATAAAGTAGTACGTGAAATTGGGTAATTTATAAGGAAAGAGGTTTTATGGGCAAATGGTTCTACAGGCTGCACAGAAAGCATAGTGGCATTTTGCTTCTGGGGAGGCCCCAGGAAGCTTCCAATCATGGTAGAAAGCAAAGGGGGAGCATGGACATCACAAGCCGAAAGCAGGAGTGAGAGAAGTTGGGGAGGTACCATACACTTTTAAGTGGCCAGATCTCATGAGAACTCACTACTGAGGACAGCACCAAGGGGATGGTGATATACTATTCATGATAAATTTGCCTTTATGATCCAGTCACCTTTCACCAGGCCCCACCTCTAACACTGGGGATTACAAGTCAACATGAGATTTGGGCAGGGACACACATTCAAACTACATCACCAGCAAGCAAAAGCTGAAGGAATTCATTATCACTAGACTGACCTTATAAGAAATGCTTAAGAAAGTCCTACGTTTGGAGGAAAAGGATGATTACTGCCATCATGAAATCACATGAAAGTATAAAACTCACAGGTAGAACAGTTATCCAAACGAGAAAGAGACAGGAATTAAACCTCATCACTACAGAAAACCACCAAATCACAAAGATAAACAATAAGAGAGAAAGAAAGGAACAAAAGAAATATAAAACAACTAGAAAACAATTAATGTCAGTAGTTTTTTTCTTACCTATCAATAACAATCTTTATGTAAACATTAAGTTCCCCAATTAGAAAGATATAGGCTGGCTGAATAGATAAAAAAAAATCAAGACTCAACTATATACTGTCTACAAGAAACTCACTTCACCTACAAAGACACACATAAACTGAAAGTGAAGGGATGAAAAAAGATATTCCATGCAAATAGAAATACAAAATAAACAAGAGCAGCTATATTTGTATCAGACTTAAACAGACTTCAAGTCAAAAGCTATAAAAAGAAACAGAGAATTATATAATAATAAAGGGTTCAATTCAGTGAGAGGATATAACAATTCTAAATATATATGTACTCAACACTGGAGTACTTACATATATAAAGCAAATATCATTAGATCTAGGGGGAGAGATATATATCAATACAATAATAGTTGGGGACTTAAATGCCCCACTGTCAACATTGGGCAGATTATCTAGACAGATAACCAACAAAGAAACACTGGATTTAAACTGCACCATAGACCAAATGGACCTAACAGACATTTACAGTACATTTTATTTAATAGTTGCAGAATAACTCATTTTTCTCATCAGCACATGGAACGTGCCATATGTTAGGCTACAACGCAAATCTCCACAAATTTTTAAAAATTGAAATCATATCAAGTATCCATGTTGCCCACAATGGAATAAAACTAAAAATCCATCACTAGAGGAACATTGGAAACCATACAAATACATGGAAATTAAACAACATGCTTCTGAATAACCAATGGGACAATAAAGAAATTAAGAAATTAAAAACTTTTTGAATCAAATGAAAAGAGAAACACAAAATACCAAAACCTATGGGAGACATAAAAAACAGGAATAAGAGGGAAGTTGATGGCAATAAACAGCTATGTCAAAAAACTAGAAATCTTTTAAATAAACTATCTAATGATGTAGCTTGGGAGACTAGAAAAGCAAGATGAAGCCTAAGTCAAAATTAGTAGAAGGAAAGAAATTATAAAAATTAGAGCAGAAATAATCATAGTTGGGACTAGAAAAATGCAAAGAATCAGTAAATCAAAAAGTTGGTTTTATGAAAAGATTAAAAAATTAGACAAACTTTTAATTAGACTAAGAAAAAATGAGAGAAGACCCAATAAATAAAATCACAAATAATAAAGGAGACATTACAACTGGTATCACAGAAATACAAAGGATCATTAGAGACTACGGTGAACAACTATGTATCAACAAATTGGAAAATCTAGAGGAAGTGAATACATTCCTGGACATATAAAACCTACCAAAATTGAACCATAAAGAACTAGAAAACCTGAATAAACCAATAATGAGTTAAAAAATTGAATCAGTAGGCTGGGCGCGGTGGTTCACACCTGTAATCCCAGCACTTTGGGAGGCTGAGGCGGGTGGATCATGAGGTCAGGAGATCGAGACCATCCTGGCTAACACAGTGAGACCCCATCTCTGCTAAAAACACAAAAAATTAGCGGGGCATGGTGGCAGGCGCCTGTAGTCCCAGCTACTTGGGAGGCTGAGGCAGGAGAATGGCGTGAACCCGAAAGGAACAAGTTGCGGTGAGCCAAGATTGCGCCACTGCACTCCAGCCTGGACGACAGAGCCAGACTCTCTCTCAAAAAAAAAAAAACAAAAACAAACTGATTCAGTAATAAAACCTTCCAACAAAGAAAAGCCCATGACCAAGTGGCTTTACAGTTGAATCCTACACAATTTTTAAAGAACACCACTTTCTTCAAATTACTAAAAAAAAAAAAAAAAAGGGGTGGAAATTCATCCTAACTCATGAGGCTGGCACTGCCCTAATACCAAAACCAGACAAGGATACAACCAAAGAAGAAAACTGTAGACCAATATCCCTGATGAACATAGCTATAAAAATCCTCAACAGGCCGGGCGCGGTGGCTCACGCCTGTAATCCCAGCACTTTGGGAGGCCGAGATGGGCGGATCACGAGGTCAGGAGATCGAGACCATCCTGGCTAACACGGTGAAACCCCGTCTCTACTAAAAATACAAAAATTAGCCGGGCGCGGTGGCGGGTGCCTGTAGTCCCAGCCACACGGGAGGCTGAGGCAGGAGAATGGCGTGAACCCGGGAGGCGGAGCTTGCAGTGAGTGGAGATTGCGCCACCGCACTCCAGCCTGGGTGACAGAGCAAGACTCCATCTCAAAAAAAAAAAAAAAAAAAAAAAAAAAAAAATCCTCAACAAAATACTAGCAAACCAAATTCAACACTATATCGAACGGATTACACACCATGAGCAGGTGAGGTTTTCTCTGGGATTCAAGGATGGGGCAACATACATAAATCAGTAAATGTGATACATCACATCAACAGAATGAAGTACAAAAACAGTATGATCATCTTAATACCTTCCTGCATCTCAATATCATTGTATTTGAAAAAATTTAACATCCCTTCAAGATTTAAAAAAACCCAACAAATTCGGTACACAGGCAATATACCTCAAGACAATGAACTCCATATATGACAAACGCAGAGTTACCATTTTGAACAGGTAAAAATTGAAAGCATTTCCTCTTAGGGCTTGAGCAAGACAAGGATGCCCACTCTCATCACTCTTCTGCACCATAATATTGGAAATTGTAGCCATAGCAATTAGGCAAGACAAATAACATGCAAGATGGACAGCAGGATATCAAATTGCAGATGACAGGATTGTGTATGTGTATATGTACACATATGCGGTAGTCATCTCTCTTTGCAGACAGGGTGTGTGACTGGTTGTACTGCTTGAAGTTCTCTCCATTAGAATTTCCCTTAGCTATTCAGAGACATTGTATTTTACTGCAGTACTATGGCAATGAATTTTTTAGTTTATGTAAGCATTTAGTGTAAAACTGTATCCAGAATTAGTGGGTTCTTGGTCTCACTGAGTTCAAGAATGAAGCCACTGACCCTTGCGGTGAGTGTTACAGTTCTTAAAGATGGTGTGTCTGGAGTTTGTTCCTTCAAATGTGTCTGGAGCTGTTTCCTTCTGGAGGGTTCATTATCTCGCTGTCAGGAGCGATACTGCAGACCTTCATGGTGTTACAGCTTTTAAAGGCACTGGAGTTCTTTGCTTTTCCTGCTAGGTTCCTGGTCTCGGTGGCTTCAGAAATGAAGCTACACACATTCACTTTTACAAAGAGGATTACAGCTCTTAAAGGCATCCTCGACCCAGTGAGTAGCAACAAAAATTATTGCACAAAGTAAAAGAACAACACTTCCACAGCAAAAGGAAAAAAACTAGAGCACGTTGACTCTGTTGGCTCAGGCAGCCTGCTTTTATTCCCTTATCTGACCCCACCCACATCCTGCTGATTGCTCCATTTTACAGAGAGCTGATTGGTCCATTTTACAGAGAGCTGATTGGTCCATTTTGACAGAGTGCTGATTGGTCCATTTACCATCCCTGAGCTAGACACAAAGTGTTGATAGGTACGTTTATGATCCCTTAGCTAGACATAAAAGTTCTCCAAGTCCCCACCAGACTCAGGAGTCCAGCTGGCCTCACCTAGTGGATGTTGCCATAGAGGCTGTGGGTAGAGGTGCCAGTCCCCCGCAGTCCACTCGCACTCCTCAGTTCCTGCGTGGTTGTTGGGACCCAGCCTGGTGGAGCAGGGGGCAGCACTCGTTGGGGAGGCTCAGGCCGGCTGGGGCCGTGTGGGAGGCCACCGCAGGGCGTGGGGGAGGTTCGGGCGTGGCAGGCTACAGGTCCCGAGCCCTGCCCAGTGGGGAGGCAGCTGAGGCCCAGCAGCGAGTGGGCCGGTACGGTTGGGGGACCCGGCACATCCACCGCAGGGGCTGGCCCTGGTGCTAAGCCGGTCAGCACCCTGGGCCAGCGGCGCCCAGCAGCGGCTCCAAGTGCAGGGCCTGCAGAGCCCACCCCCGCACCCACTGGCGCTGTACGCAGCCCCGATTCCTGCCCGCGCCTCTCCCTCCGCTCCTCCTTGCAAGCCAAGGGAGCTGGCTCCGGCCTCGGCCAGTCCAGAGAGGGGCTCCCACAGTGCAGTGGTGGGCTTAAGGGTTACTCAAGGACCGCCAGAATGGACGCCCAGAGCGAGGAGGCGCTGAGAGTGAGGGGTAGCTAGCACATTGTCACCTCTCAAAACATCTATAAACCCATTCTTAGTTAAGTGGCTGTAAGGAATCTTCAATGAGGCCATGCATGTGTATTAAGGGGAAGTAATGAAGCAGGAATAGGTGTTCTGGAAATCTGTCCTCCCTGTTTAAACAATCAGCTTGTGGCCTTGGTACCTTTTGAGACTGATACATACTATTTCCACTTTGTGATGCACTAGCTGCTGTGTGTGTCTGACACACAATTTGTGATGGGTAGCTTAGTTCTCACGATCATTTGAGGTATGATGATCAGGCATTTAATCTTTGCCAAAACTCAGTAGAACTCCAAGACACATTTCTCCAAAGAAGACGTTTTCTGTAGAAAAAAGCAAGCCTTCAAAACTTTAAGTGGCAGCATTGTGATTCTTCTATTGCCACATTCTTGTGGTTCTGTATAGCATTTCATCTGTTGCAAAAGCTGACTATTATTGAATCTGCTAGGTCATAGGTCCAGGTGGCAGAACAGCTTTTAAGTTTCATCCAGGACCTGCTGTAGAACTTTGTTTTACTCGTGGATTCACACTGGCAGTATGCTCAAATATCTGTTTGCTGTCAAATCAAGATAGACCCAAATCATGTATGTGTCTGTTTTCCTTACATGAAGTGCAGTGTTCAGCAACTTCTTTATTTCAGAGGAGCTATCTCAACATGACCCAGACTACTGAACCCCTAGAGATGTCATTGAGGTAACAGAGTATCTGCCATCCTGGATCACATATGCGTATCACTTTGACAAATAGGATACTTGCTATTTTCTGCTCATCAGTTCTACTCAGCATGATGTGATCTGTGAGATGAGTTGGCGTGATTTTCTGTGGCATTTCAAGACAATCAGTGTCTCTGTGAATTAGATCAGAGGTTGATGTTTTCTGTAAAGGACCATGTACCGAATATTTTAGGCTTTGTGAGCTGTGTAGTGTATGTTACAACTATTCAACCCTGTAGTGTGAAAACAGCCATATGTGAGCAAATGAGTGTGGCTGTGTTCTACCAACACTTCGTTTATGTGAAATTTGAATTTTATTTTACTATTTATTTATTTTTAAATATCTTTTATTACACTACTCAGATAAATTTGAATTTCATATAATTCTTATTTATCTTTACATAAATTCATCATTTAATTTTTGTCAACCATTTAAAAATATGAGGACGATTCTTAGCTTATGGACCATACAAAAATGTGTCAGGATGAATTTCGTCTGTGGGTTGCGATTTTCTTACACTTGGGTTAGATTATGGCAGAGATTATGGCAGAGATTATGGCAGAGAAAAAATTGACATTGACACCTAAGGAAAGACCATGAAAGTATATTGCTGACTCTACCTGGTGAAGGCAAACTGTTCCTGTGATCCTTATACATTGTTATACAGAAATAAACATATAACACTGCATAGTAGACGCCACAGGCTGTACTGATTCACTCCACTAAAGAAACCAAATCTGAATCAGTAGCTGCAACTTAACTCACCACCTAATTTATTTTATGATAATCTATAGTCAGTTTCCATGATACCTCTGCCTTCTGACATGTCATATAAGCAAGTTAAATGGTAATGTAATAGGAATCACTACCTTAGAATCTCAAGTTTTTGATAGTAACACTAATCTCTGCTATTCCTCCACAGAATTTTAAAGTATAATAAAATACAATTAGTTAGAAATAATTATATGTAGAGTATAATGGTGATTTAAATATATATATGTTTTTATGTGTGTGTGTATGTATATATAAAACTAATATATATATCACACTATTAAAATGGTTTTTATTGGCCAGGAGTGGTGGCTCACACTTGTAATCCCAGCTCTTAGGGAGGCAGAGGCAGGAGGATAGCTTGAACTCAAGAGTTTGAGACCTGCCTGGGCAACATAGCGAGACCCTGTTTTTATTTGGTCATGGAGTTACGTTTAATAGTTTTTACTTTTGTACTTTTAAATATTTCATTTCTTGCAGTGAACATGTATTCCTTTACAGTCATAAAAAAATCTAGTTTGGGCTGGGTGCAGTGTCTCACGCCTGTAATCCCAGCACTTTGGGAGGCGGAGGCAGGTGGATCACCTGAGGTCAGGAGTTTGAGACCAGCCTGACCAACATGAAGAAACCTCATCTCTACTAAAAATACAAAATTAGCCGGGCGTGGTGGCGCATGCCTGTAATCCCAGTTACTCAGGAGGCTGAGGCTGAGGCAGGAGAATTGCTTAAACCTGGGAAGCAGAGGTTATGGTGAGCCGAGATCACTCAATTGCACCCCAGCCTGGGCAACAAGAGTGAAACTTCATCTCAAAAAAAAAAAAAAAAAAAAAAAAAAAAAAAAAAAAAAATCTAGTTTGTTTTTTGTGTGAATCACTTTTGTTTTTAAACTTTTTGTATAAGCCAGCTGTGGTGGCTCAAGTCTGTAATTCCAGCACTTTGGGAGGCCAAAGTGGGTGGATCGCTTGACCTCAGGAGTTTGAGATCATCCTGGGGAACATGGTGAAACCCCATTTCTACAAAAAATCCAAAAATTAGCCAGGAATGGTGGCTCGTGCCTGTGGTCCCAGCTACTTGGCGGGGCTGAGGCGGGAGGATTGCTTGAGCCCAGGAGGCAGAGGTTGCAGTGACTTGAGACTGTACCACTGCACTCCAGCCTGGGCAGACAGGGTGAAACCCTGTCTCTAAAAACAAAACCAAACCCAACTTTTTGTAGAGATGAGGTCTATATTGGCCAGACTTGTCTCGAACTCCTGGCCTCAAGTGATTCTCCTGCCTCAGCCTCCCAAAGTGCAGGGATTATAGAAGTGAGCCACTGTGTCTGGCCTGAATCACTGTTAAAGTCAGAATACTAAATTTAACTAGATGAGGGTCTATAAATGTAATCCTGAGAATAGTTGTACGAAAACTAACCTCAGCAGATTTAAATGTTTGAATCAAAAGTCACCACGCCAATTTCACAACAATTTCAATTAGTTCATTATTCTTATTTTATTCTTTAATTAAATATTTGAATTAACATACATTTGGTCTTTATCATTTTACATATATTTTCAAACAGAATCCTAAAAGCTTTAAGTGAAAGAAAATAATTAATGGCACATAATTTTTATAAATGCTTCCCATACTGGTGTTAATAGTGTATGAAATATATAACATTAAACTAGACAATTCAGTACTGTTGCATTTAACGACTGTGTTATTAAAATAAAGGAAGGGCTGGGCGCGGTGGCTCACGCCTGTAATCCCAGCACTTTGGGAGGCCAAGGCAGGCGGATCATGAGGTAGGAGACTGAGACCATCCTGGCTAACACGGTGAAACCCCGTCTCTATGAAAAATACAGAAAATCAGCCAGGCCTGGTGGCAGGCGCCTGTAGTCCCAGCTACTCGGGAGTCTGAGGCAGGAGGATCACTTGAGCCCAGGAGGCGGAGCTTGCAGTGAGCTGAGATAGTGCCATTGCACTCCAGCCTGGGCCACAGAGTGACACTCCATCTCAAAAACAAACAAACAAAAAATAAAATAAAATAAAGATGGTTTGCCACTGTCTTTTTGTGGTGAAGCAGAGTGCATGTGAGTTCTCAGTCACCACTGCAGTCGTAGACACTCCTCTTAGCACTACCACTACTTAGTTATTTGGACAAAGAAATAAAGATCATGTGCTTTCTTCAAGAGTGCACGTGTTGGAAATCTTTTATCATTTGGGTATATATTGGCTGGTGTTCATAGTGGGAATGAAAGCAAGGTGTCAGGACGGGCGTGGTGGCTCACACCTGTAATCCCAGCACTTTGGGAGGCCGAGGGGGGTGGATCATGAGGTTAGGAGTTAGAGACCAGCCTGGCCAATATGGTGAAACCTCGTCTCTACTAAACATACAAAAATTAGCTGGGCATGGTGGCACGTGCCTGTAGTCCCAGCTACTCAGGAGGCTGAGGCAGAAGAATCGCTTGAACCCAGGAGGCAGAGGTTGCAGTGAGCCAAGATTGTGCCACTGCACTCTAGCCTGGATGACAGAGTGAGATTCCATTTCAAATTAAAAAAAAAAAAAAAAAAAAAAGAAAGCAAGGTGTCATTGGGAAGGACAGGTTCAGGAAAAGACTTTGACCACCTGTAAATGGAAGGCCTTAGACACAAATTATCTGACTTGGGAAAACCCTTCCACAACCCCTTATGTTTGGGAAAAAAGAGTACAGAAACAGGAAAGGAGCACTGGGCTGGGTTTAGGAGTCTTTGATTTCCGCTAGACTCTACTAATAAGTAAAGGTGTGACCTTGAGTTATCACTTAACTTCGTTTTCTATCAGCTTTTCTATGTTCAAGAGATGGGATGAGTCAATTGCTTTCTTGGGCATTTCACTGTATTCTCTCACATCTCTCTTCTGAACTCCTACCTGAATTTACCTCTTTCTAGCACAAATAGTGCTCTCTCCCAATTACTGTTACAATGGCTGGCACTTGTACCCTATTCCTCACTTCCTCAGCCCTGCCCCACTAACCTGTGAGCTCCTTGAAGTCAAGACCATGTCTTATTTAATTTTGTATTCCCAGCATTCAATAACTGGCAGGAGCAGGCATGTGAAAACAACAATTTATAAATGATCAATTTGTGAAGACTACAGTCTGTGGAGACTCTAATCATAGGCTGGATCTTTTTTTTTTTTTTAGACGGAGTCTTGCTTTGTCGCCCAGGCTGGGGTGCAGTGGTGTGATCTCGGCTCACTGCAACCTCCGCCTCCTGGCTTCACGCTATTCTCCTGCCTCAGCCTCCCGAGTAGCTGGGACTACAGGCACCCGCCACCACGCCTGGCTGATTTTTTGCATATTTAGTAGAGACGGGGTTTCACTGTGTTAGCCAGGATGGTCTCGATCTCCTGACCTCGTGATCTGCCCGTCTCGGCCTCCCAAAGTGCTGGGATTATAGGCATGAGCCACCGTGCCCAGCCAAGCTGGCGCTTCTTTTGTAGTGGATATTATTGATGGAAGAGGAAGGAAGGGAATACATTTCTATTGAACTCCTATATCTAGCCATTAAATATTTTTATTTACTGCATGTATGATATACGTATAATTATTGCAATTTCACAGCACACAAAGTGCATGATTTGCCTCAGCAGGTGGCCAACTCAGAATGTTAAACTCAGGATTCTCTTAACTTCATAACCCGGGTTCATTTCACAGCAATATGGCTTTAGTGGCAGTAATTGGTGGTATAGCCTCTATAAAATAAGATTATTGCTACAGATTTAGGAAAATGGAACTTAGGAGTGCTTGGACTGGAAAAAGCCTTTTTGAGATCCTAACTATGTAAAGCTTACTTCAGCAGAGTTACTACTTGTAATATTTATTCAAACAGTTTCAGAAAGGAGAATGACATGGGATGAGGGATGGCAGACGGTACTTATTGTATTTTACCATTAATACTTTTTTTTAAAAAAATTTTCCTTTCATCATTCCTCAGTGCTTCAAAAAAGCCGGATTTTTAGGTCATGCACAGTGGCTCACCTTGTAATTCGAGCACTTTGGGAGGCCAAGGCAGGAGGATTGCTTGAAGCCAGGAGTTCAAGACCAGACTGAGCAACATAGCAAGATCCTGTAACCTGTCTCTACTTCTGAATTAAAAAAAAAAAAAAAAAGTTAGCCAGGCGTGGTGGTGTGTGCCTGTAGTCCCAGCTACTTGAGAGGCTGAAGTGGGAAGACCCTTTGAGCCCATAAGTTTGTTCGAAGCTGCAGCGAGCCATGATCTTGCTACTGCACCCCAGCCTGGGTGATAGAGGAGCGAGACCTTGTCTTAAAAAGCCTCATTCTGTGTTTATGTAAATGTTTATGCATCTGCCCTTGACTCTGCCTCGGTATTTTCTATAACTTTGTATCTCATTCTGACACTATATACTACGTAGATCAATAAATTCTTGTTGAATGTCTATCATCTTTCTCTCTTTAAAAATTTATCCTAAGATCTTAATTTTATTTATGTATGGGAATTTCTTCTATTCCAAGTAGAGAGGGGCAACATCAAGGAGATTTAAAAAGATACAATAATATTTTGTGAAGACATAGCAAGCATGGTGTCCAGACCCTACTTCAGTGAAGAACTTGTTTTCCCAACTACTGGGAGTGTTACGAGGGGAAAGCCTTCAGCTAGCAGTGTCTTCAGGGACTACATCAGCTTCGTAAGTGACTAAGGTGAGGCACCCTTACTAGGACAGCCTACATCCAGTGATCAAGGTGGAGGTATAAAGTCCTGGCTGTTTTAGTCCACTGTGGGACAACTCTGCCAATTCAGCTTCCTTTTAAGAAAATTAAGCTGGGATTTTTTTTTTCTTTTCTTTCTTGAGACACAGTCTTGCTCTGTTGCCTAGGCTGGAGTGAGTGGTGCACTCCTGGCTTACTGCAACCTCGGCCTCTGGGGTTCAAGCGATTGTTGCCTCAGCCTCCTGAGTAGCTGGGATTACAGGTGCGTGCCACAGTGCCCAGCTAATTTTTTGTATTTTTAGTAGAGATGGGGTTTCACCATGTTGACCAGGCTGGTCTTGAACTCCTGACCTCAAGTGATCTGCCCACCTCGGCCTTCCAAAGTGCTGGGATTACAGGCATGAACCACCATGCCCTGCCCTTTCTTTTTCTTTTCCTTTCTCGCTCTGTTGCCCAGGCTGGAGTGCAGTGGTGCAGTCTCGGCTCACTGCAAGCTCCGCCTCTTGGGTTCACACCATTCTCCTCCCTCAGCCTCCCAAGTACTGGGACTACAGGTACCCGCCACCATGCCCAGCTAACTTTTTGTATTTTTAGCAGAGACGGGGTTGCACCATGTTAGCCAGGATGGTCTTGATCTCCTGACCTCATGATCTGCCTGCTTTGGCCTCCCAAAGTGCTGGGATTACAGCCTCCTTTTTTTTTTTTTTTAGACATGATCTGGCTCTGTCGCCTAGGCTGGAGTGTAGTGGCATGAACCTGGCTTGCTGCAACCTCCTAGGCTCAAGTGATCCTCCCACCTCAGCCTCCTGAGTAGTGGGGACTACAGGCACCTACCACCACTCCTGGATAATTTTTTTTTGTATTTTTTTGTAGAGATGGGGTTTTGCCATGTTGCCCACCCTGGCTTTGAACTCCTGGTCTCAAGCGATCTGCCTTCTTGGTGTGAGTCACTGTACCAGGCCAGGATTCTTTTTTTTTTTTTTTTTTTTATGGTGGCAAGGTTTAGTAAAGTGAAAGGGAAAGTAAAGGGAAAGCAAGAGTAAAGCTTCCACCTTGTGGAAGCGGACCCGGAAGGGTTTCTGTTTCTGGCTTGGGTGTCTTATGCTTATATCCCCTTATGACTCCTCCCCTTTTCCTTTTTCTGTCCTATAGGATTAGCTTATTTTCTCTCCACTTGTGAGTTGGCAGGCCTGACTGGTTAAAAACATCAGGCTGCAGCTAGAGCTTAAACTCCCTATATGATTGGTTGAAGTTTCAATCCCTTAGCTTGCAGCTATGACTCATTTTGGCTTAGGGGAAAGTCCCCTTTGATTGGTTGAAGTTTTAATCTCTTAGCTTGCAGCTATGACTCATTTTGGCTTAGGGGTAAGTCCTCTTAGGGAAGTCCCTATTGACCCAGGAAGTCCAGCCAACTTAACCACTTAGTCCCTCAGTCCCCCCTTTCAACAGGAAAGCCCAAGTGCTATTGGGAAGTTGGGCGATGATCATTCTAGCTACTTCCTGCTGAACTGGGGGGTAGAAGGGGCTCTGCAGTTGAGGTTTCCTCAGGAGGGGAGTCTTTGGTGTTGTGGAGTGAGAACAGGTTGGTGGGTCGGTCTAGGGATCCTTGATAGTAGGTGCTAGTGGTGATCATTTGGGGCTCCATTTGTAGAACCATTTGCAGTTTCATGGATTCTGTTCTGAAAGAGGCAAATTTTACAAGGAGGGTAAAAATGCAGGGTCCAAAGATAACCAACATCACAATAGCCACCAAGCGTCCCAAGAAGGGGAGAAGCCAGGGCATCCATTGGTTGACAATATTCCAAGGTCCTGTGTCTTGGAGCTCTTGTGCCCGGCACTGTATCCTGTCTCACAGCTCCTTAACCTTCTCGGTGACAATTCCGGATTGATTAATGAAATAGCAGCACTCTTCTCCTAGAAAAAGACAGATTCCACCTCTTTTGGCTGTTAATAAGTCTAGGGCTCTCCGATTTTGAAGGGCTGTTGCTGCTAAAGAGTTAAGCTGGCTTTGTAAGGTGACCAGTGAATCTGCGACTCATTCCATGTCATCATTTAACTCTTGTGATAATTTGTAATAGAATTGGCTTGAGGTGGTAATGCCTCCAATGCCGGTTCCTAGTCCTCCTAGTATCTCAGCCCTGATAATGAATGGTAGGACGTCCAGGAAGACTGAGACACTGGGTTTGATGGATCTTTAAAGGCAAATAAAAATTGAGAGTCAGCATGGAGAGGGATGTAGAAGAAAGCATCCTTAAGATCTAGGACTGTAAACCATTCTGCTTCCTCTGGTATCTGGGAGAGTAGAATATAAGGATTAGGTACAACTGGATACAGAGGAACAACTGCCCCATTGATAATTCTGAGGTCTTGCACTAACCTCCATTGTCTGATGGGTTTTTGTATGCCTGGAATAGGGATGTTGCATGGACTGTTGCATGGCTTTACTAATCCCTGTGCTTTTAGGTCTTTGGTGATCTTTTGTAACCCTTGTTGGGCTTCTGGTCTGAGGGGGTACTGCCTTTGATAAGGAAATGAGGTAGGATCCTTTAATTTAACTTGAATTGGACAAGTGTTTTTTGCTTGTCCGTATTGTCCTTCCTCTGCCCAGATGTCAGGATTAACTCCCTCCTCGAGTAGAGAGCAGCAAACAGGTATTCCTTCTCCTATATTCAAGTATATTAATGTCCCTGCTTTAGCTAATATATTCCTCCCTAGTAAAGGAGTAGGACTCTCAGGCATAATAAGAAAGGCATGTGAGAAAAATAAGGTTCCTCAGTCACAAATAGGGGGTGGGAGAAATGCCTAGTGACTGGCTGTCCTAGGACCCCTTTGATGGTGACAGATCTGGAGGATAGTTGTCCGGGACAGAAGAGTAAAACTGAGAAGGCTGCACCAGTATCCAGGAGGAAGGTGGTTTCCTGGCCCTCAATAGTTAAGCTTACCTGGGGCTCTGTGAGGGTGATGGCATGAGCTAGCGCCTGCCCCAGGCACTCTCAGTCCTGTTGTTGAGCCACCTGGTTAGTGGCCTCTGGCCTAGAGGACCTTCACCCTTGGGGGCAGTGTGCCTTCCAGTGATCCCCCTGGCACAAGGGACATGGATGAGGGGGCGGCTTACTTTCGTTTGGACGGTCCTTTTTGAAGTGTCCCTGTAAGCCGCACTAATAACAAGCCCTGTTAGGTGGGTTGCCTGCCCGGCCCCTCTTTCTTTCAGAGCCGCGGACGTTCGTCTGCCTGAGGGCCATGACTAAGGCGGCGGCCTTTTTCTTGTCTCGTCTGTCCCGTTCAGCCTGCTCCTCCTGATCCCTGTTATAAAACACTGAAGTTGCCAAATTCAATAGAGTTTCCAAATTTTGCTCGGGGCCCGGGACAGACTTTTGAAGTTATTTTCTAGTGTCTGTAGCTGACTGAGTGATAAACTTATCCTTTAAAATTAGTTGGCCGTCATTAGAGTCAGGTGACAAGGAGGTATACTTTCTTAATGCCTCCCTTAGTTTCTCTAAAAATGCCATAGGGTTTTCTTCCTTTCCCTGTATTATGGTGGACATCATTGAGTAATTCATTGGCTTTTTTTCTGGTCTTTCTTAATCCCTCTAGTATACAAGTCAGTAAATGCCTGTGACTCCAGTCTCCATGCTCCAAATTGAGGTCCCAGTGGGGATCCACACTGGAAACCACCTGTTGGCCTGTGGGAATTGTTCCCTTTCTTTTGATGCCATTTTATCATTTACCTGGCTTAGGTACCAGAGATCCCCAAACTCCCGGGATGCAGCTGATGTGGCCTCTTTTTCACTGGGAGTTAATGTTCGACCTAACAACAACATGCTATCTCTCTATGCTAAATCAAAAGATTGTCCTAATCCCTGTAAGACATCTATGTATCAATCAGGATTATCTGAGAATTTTCCTAGGTCCAGTTTGATCTGTTTAAGTCTGAGAGGCCAAAGGGGACATGTACTCATGCCGGGCCAAAGTCTCCTTCTCCCATGGCTTGGAGGGAGCACAATCGAGGGCCATTGGCGCCTTGTGGTTCCTTGGCTATCTTTTTGTCTGGTTCCTTTTGGGGCGTAAGGGCCAAAGGAGAGTTCTTACTAGTGGAAGGGGGAGCTCTGGGGAGACCTGAGTATGGGGGTAGGCTTTGAGGAGCCCTGGAAGGATGTAAATTACATTTTTTACATAATTGTGGGTTATCCCTTAGTGAGAAAAAAAACCTGTACACATGGCACTTCACTCCCTTTGCCCTCTCGTTTACAAAAGAGATCTAGCTGTAGGATGGTATTATAGTTTATACTTCCTTCGGGTGGCCATATCTCTCCTCTGGAAAGAGGATATTACGGCCAGGCAGTGCTGCAGAAAAATATAAGTCACTTCTTCTTCAGTGTTTGAGAATCAAATTGGTCCCAGTTATCCCGAATATACCTCAGGCGTGGCACCCCTAGTCATCCCCTAGTGAGCACTAGCCCTAGGGCATCCCCTATGGTTCTAGTGTCCTTTTCTTTCCAGGGTGCACAGCCACCCATGGAACACTGCTTATTGGATTTAATTGCACTTACTGACGTAGCAGTTTTGCCCGTACTCATTTCCTGCCCTTTTTTAGCCACAAAAAAAGGGGGCCAGGGCTGTTGGATTTTAGTGGCTCCTTACCAGCATGCCCACAATTGCCTTTGCATCTGCGAGTAGGTCTTAGGTTCGGGGTGTATTTTGAGCACAGAGACCAGGCACCAGTTAGCATATTTCTGGGCTTGGAGCTGTCCCAGCAAGATAAAGTCCTTGAAAATGGCACTGAAGCACAACAGCTTCAGGGTAGGCAGTGACAAATTGGAGGACCAGTGCTTTTTGTACCCAAATTTTTGGTCCCCTATTCGCCCTCATAAGAATATTCATTGACCTTTGGACTTGAATTGGGGGACCCATTGTCTATTATATTGTTTTCAGCCCATACGTCCGACAGCTTCGAGTGGAGAAGTTCTACAGTTCTAATTGCTGATCCCAGACAGGAAAGGTGCTAATTAAAGTAGCCTCTACAATCTGGAGTAAGATTAGGGCAACAAAAGGAAAAATGTCCTAGGTCTTCTATCAGCCACTGACATGTCTTTTGATGTCCCGGATAGTGTCTAGGGTACAGGTTATGAGGGACAGGTCACGTATAAGTATATTGATACCCATTTGCATAAGAATAAGCCTGAGGACACCATGGGCAAGGGTCTTTGGATTGCCACCCTCCTTGACTTAGGCTCCTAGCCAAAAGATTCTTAGACTCAGGGGTGAGAAAGATCCTAGAGGATAGGGCCTCAAGAAAGTCTTCTCTGAGGACGTCAGAGTCTTCTCTGACCCAGGAGGCCTGGGTCAGAAAAGGCAGAGAATGCATGCATGGGCAGCTGTGGAGTAGAGGCTTCTCGCTGTGCCATGATCTCAACTGGGTCAGTGCCAGGAGTTTGGGAAGAAAGTTTTCCACCTCTAGCCAGCCCTCGGCTTTTCCCAGGAAAGGCAGAGAAAGGTGGAACTGGTTCCAGTTAAACCAGTGCTCCCAGCCTGGAGGGCCGGGGGTTGTTAGAGAGCTCTTTCCCAGAAAGCCTCACACCCATGTCTTAAGTCCGGCGGCCATGCTTGTCGCTTTTAAATGGCCGACAGGTACCTGGTGTTTTCTTCCAATTTCTAGTGAGAAGATAGAACAGAATAGCAAGCAAAAGGGGTCTGAGTTTACTCACTGCTTTGGAGAAATTCCGGATGGGACTCCAGAAATGAGACAGGAAGACTTCTCCTGATCGAAGGTTTTCCTCGATCGAAGGGTTTGTGGTCTCACAGGCTTCAAGGAATGAAGCCATGGGCTGCAGTGGGGAGTGTTACAGCTTGATTAGAGAAACGCGCAGACCCAAAGAGTGTGCAGCGGCAAGATTTATTAAAGCGAAAGCGAAAGTAAAGCTTCCCCATGGTGGAAGGGGACCCAGAAGGGTTGCCTAGGATTCTTTAACTTAATTATTCTGTCTCTCTCTCTTTTTAAATTGAAGTATGTTCATTAATGAATTATAAGTAATTATCACTAACCCACAAAGTATTTTGGACCCATTACCTCATTCAAATAAATTGAGTGAACCATTTCCTTTAGGAAACCCCAACTAGAAAACTATTTTTCATTTTCTTCTGTCCCTTCTCTATGTTATATCAAACTTTATTTCATTTATTTATTTTCTCAGATAGGGTCTCACTCTTTCGCCCAGTTCAGAGTGCAGTGGTGCCATCCTGGCTCACTGTGGCCTCGAACTCTTGGGTTCAAGTGATCCTCCTGCCTCAAGTAGCTAGGACTGCAGGCATGTGCCACCACACCTGGCTAATTTTCAAACTTTAGTATATCGTAAAAGTTTATGGGCCAGGTATGGTGGGTCATGCCTGTAATCCCAGCACTTTAGGAGGCCAAGGCGGGTGGATCACTTCAGGTTAGGAGTAACATCTCAGCCTGGCCAACATGGTGAAACCCCATCTCTACAAAAATATAAAAATTAGCTGGGTATGATGGCAGGTGCTTGTAATCCCAGCTACTCAGGAGGCTGAGGCAGGAGAATCACTTGAACCTGGGAGGGGGAGGTTGTAGTGAGCTGAGATTGCGTCACTCCACTCCAGCCTGGGCGACAGAGCAAGACACTGTCTTAAAAAAAAAGAAAAAAAAAATTTATGGGTGAGGAAGCTGGGCATTTGATCCTTCTATTTAATTTAATTTAATTTAATTTAATTCAATTCAATTGAGACAGACTCTTGTTCTGTCACCCAGACTGGAGTGCAGTGGCATGATCTCAGCTCACTGCAACCTCTGCCTCCCGGGTTCAAGTGATTCTCCTGCCTCAGCCTCCTGAGTAGCTGGGATTATAGGTGTCTGCCACCACAAGCGGCTAATTTTTGTATTTTTAGTAGAGACAGGGTTTCACCATGTTGGCCAGGCTGGTCTGGAACTCCTGACCTCAAGTGATCCACCTGCCTCAGCCTCCGAAAGTGCTGGGATTACGGACTTGAGCCACCACACCCAGCCCCTTTTATTGTTTAAAAATTGGATTCATATAATACTTGCTGAGGGTACAGGATAGAATAGAAAGATTGTGGGTGTTGGAGTCACACTAAGGGTTATTCCAAGTCATTGCAGAAGCAAGAAAACAAAAACAAACTGGGGGTTAATATCCTAGCTAATGTATGTAAAACACCTAGCACATAGCCAATATTTAGTCAATGTTAGTTTAATTTTCTTTTCTGTATTGTGTTTTAGAAACTCTGGTACCAACTTCATATTATCTCATTTCCTTGTATCCATTCTTCCCAGCGAAAATCTCGCTTCCTCCCAAGTCAGTAATTCCAAACCATAGCCCAGATGATATTTTTCTTCTTTTTTTCAAAAAAATTTTTTCTTAGTTCTTTTCATCAGACCTAATGATCTTTTTATTTTTATTTATTTTTTGAGATGGAGTCTTGCTCTTTCTCCCAGGCTGGAGTGCAGTGGCATGATCTCGGCTCATTGCAACCTCTGCCTCCCAGGTTCAAGCGATTCTTCTGCCTCAGCCTCCCGAGTAGCTGGGACTACCAGCACGTGCCACCATGCTCCGCTAACTTTTGTATTTTTAGTAGAGACAGGGTTTCACCATGTTGGCCAGGCTGGCCTGGAACTCCTGACCTCAAGTGATCCACCCACCTCAGCCTCCCAAAGTGCTAATGCTGGGATTACAGGTGTGAGCCACCACGCCCAGTCCCTACTGATCTTTTTAAAATGAAAATTTAATTAGTCACTTCACTACTTAAAATTTGAAAACTTTCTATTGCTTCTAAGATAATGACCTCAATTCTTACCTTGGTCTTTTAACAACCTGAATTATCTGACCCAGACTCATCTCTTAATAAGGCTGCTTTCCTTCCTCACTCTCTCTATTCTAGTTTCATTAAGCTTTCGTTTAGCCCCTGTACTTTGTTGTGTCTCTCTGTAGTCCCCACTGCCTGGAATGCCCCACTCCTCCCTATCCCCTCCCCCTTGGTTAGTTAGCTCTTTCCCATCCTTTAGATGTCAGCCCAGAAAAGCCTTTTCTGACCTCGTACCCTCCCCATGATTTAAGTCAGTGGTATGCACTCTCTTATGACCTTGCGATGTTCCTTTACTTTGAGACACTCATTGAAATTTGTAATTAATCATCACTGTGATTCATTAATCATTGTCTGTGCTTCCCACAAGACTAAGTTCCTTGAGAGTGGAAAGCTTTTTTCATAGCTTGTTTCATAGTAGGCAGGCAGTAAACACTGTATTATTTAATCTGCAAAAACCCAGCAAAGCGTGTGAATGTGTGTGTATATAATTTTATTATTATTTTTCAATATGTCAGGAAACTGAAGCTCATTTAAGGCTAAAGTCATTTAGCTTATAAGTGCAGAGTACCTTACAATTTTACAAAGGCATGCTTCTTTTTATGAGTGTTTCAAATATACCTTCCTTTTCTCTTTTGTATTACCCATGCATAATATTCTTAATGTCCAAGAACAATATTCTTTTTTTTTTTTTTTTTTTTTTGAGACGGAGTCTCCTGTCACCCCGGGTGGAGTGCAGTAGCACGATCTCACCTCACTGCAAGCTCCGCCTCCTGGGTTCACACCATTCTGCTTCAGCCTCTGGAGTAGCTGGGACTACAGGTGCCCACCACCACATTTGGCTGATTTTTTGTATTTTTAGTAGAGACAGGGTTTCACTGTGTTAGCCAGGATGGTCTCCATCTCCTGACCTCATGATCCACCTGCCTCAGCCTCCCAAAGTGCTGGTATTACAGACATGAGCCACTGCGCCCAGCCAAGAACAATATTCTTATTGTTCTTTATCTAATGCCTCATTTTCTTCTCAATTATTCCCTTCTCAAAAGACTCTAGTATTTTAAAAAATTCACTTATGCCTTCTGACTTGTAAATAACAAAGAACTGCCAATGACCCCGAAATATAATTGTCCAACCTATGGACTATGGCCCTGGAAATGTAAACTGATCCCAAATTGACATTTAATTAAATTTATCAAACATTTGAACCATACTAGATAGTTCATGCTACTCATGTGATTTGTGGTGGGGGTCTTGGGCCATGCTGAATCAGTTTGACCCCCAGAGGGGATGGAGTCTGAATAAGATCACCCACGTTGGTGCTCTCTTCCCATGTGGCCAATCCCTAATTGAAACTCCAGACAGCAAGACTCAGCTGACCTTCTCTGGTTGGCAAGACTCCATCCATGTTGTCACACATTGTTGCCGAGAGAATTAAGTGCTGTCCGGATGACTTTACAGAGAGAGGAAAACTAGAAATGTGTTTCTCGTCTCTCCCGGACTCTACCCTTTGTGTCTTTTATTTTGCTGGTTTAAATGTTTATCCTTTCATCATAATAAACAGTATGAGTTTAACAGCTTTTCTGAGTTTTGTGAGTCCTTCTAGTGAATTATCGAACCTGAGGGTGGTCTTGGGGTGCCCCGTCACAGCTGCTTAGTAAATGTATCAACTTTGGGTTTCTTAAGTAGGTTTCAAACCCGACTCTAAAACTTTGTGTGCTGCTGATCAGGTTAGTCAAGTTGTTCCTGCATTTCTGCATAAGTAAAACTAGCATAGTAACAGCTACATTACAGTGTCAGTGTCAGGATTAAAGAAATAATGTAAGACAGGTGCCTGGCAAGTATTTAACTAAATGCAGCTTTTTTTTTTTTTTTTTTTTTTTTAATCACATTGGGGTAAGGGGTGGAGGAATACAAGATTATTAAGACATTTTCCAATGGCTAGTAATCTAATCAAGGGAAAATCCTTTTCTTGAGGACTGTGGGGGAAATGAGGTTATTTTCCACTTGGTCCACTCTTTGTAGACTGATAGTTCAGTCAGTCAGTCATACAAACCGTCCCTCCTACTCATAGGCGCTGCTGTCCTGGGGCAGAGACAGGACAGGCAAAGAAGGAAAGACTTTTTCTACCTAAACCTGAAGATACAAGATTTATATACATGCAATTAGCCTATATATATGTCTCTTTTATCATATCAGTAGTAGGACATGGACCTTCAACGGGGTACAACTGGCCTTTAGTAACTTCGTAATTAATCATTCAGGACAGCCCCAAATGTTCCTTTTAGCCTTATTTTGCTTGAATAATGACACTGGAATGCAAGGGGACACCACGGGAGTGGCCTCCACTTCCCATTCTTTCCATGCCCCCTGGGTCCCCTGATACACATCGGGCCAAGTAAAGCCCTGCCTAGGGAATGGCAAGGGAGGACAGGGAGTCAAATCTGTCTCTTGAAACCCCTGTTAGTAGAATAAACATTTTCAAACATCTGAATCAGTCTAGGTTATTTTTTGTTTAAAGATTTCTTTTCCTGGCCAGGTGCGGTGGCTCACGCCTATAATTTCAGCACTTTGGGAGGCTGAGGCGGGCGAATCACCTGAGGTCAGGAGTTTGAGACCAGCCTGGCCAACATCGTGAAACCCCGTCTCTACTAACAATACAAAAAAAATTAGCTGGGCATGGTGGCACACACCTGTAATCCCAGCCACTCGGGAGGCTGAGGCAGGAGAATTGCTTGAGCCCGGGAGATGGAGGTTGTAGTGAGCCAAGATCATACCACAGCACTCCAACCTGGCTAACAGAGTGAGATTCTGTCTTTAAAAAAAAAAAAAAAAAAATTTCCTTTGTTTCTGAAACAGGATCTCACTCTGTCATCCAGGCTGGAGTGCAGTGGTACAATCTTGGCTCACTGCAGCCTCAACTTGTTACGCTCAAGCGATCCTCCTACCTTAGCCTTCCAAGTAGCTGGGACTACAGGCATATACTACCATGCCCAGCTAAATTTTTATTTTATTTTTATTTTTATTTTTTTTTACTTTTAAGTTCTGGGATACGTGTGCAGAGAGTGCAGGTTTGTCCATGGTGGTTTGCTGCACCTATCAACCTGTCATCTAGGTTTTAAGCCCCGCATGCATCAGGTATTTGTCCTAATGCTCTCCCTACCCTTGCCCCCACCCCCTGACATGCCCCACTATATGTTGTTCCCATCCCTGTGTCCATGTGTTCTCATTGTTCAACTACCACTTATGAGTGAGAATATGCGGTGTTTGGTTTTCTGTTCCTTTGTTAGTTTGCTGATAATGATGGCTTCCAGCTTCATCCATGTCACTGCAAAGGAGATGATCTCACTAATTTTTTATTTTTTTGTAGAGATGGGGTCTCACTATGTTGCCCAGGCTGGTCTAAAATTTGCTGGACTCAAGCGATCCTCCTGCCTGGGCCTTCCAAAATGGGACTACAGGCATGAGCCACTGCAACGAGTAAGCAAAGGAGTTTTCAGAGTGGGACTGTTTGGGTAAAAAAAGACTAAAATGACCTTTCTTTTAATGCATTTAGAGGAGATCTAGACTTGAGGACTCCCCCAGGCATCCCGGAGCTAGGCACTGGCTACTGCAGAGTGTTTTGTAGTTAGGAAACGTGATGTGGACTTGGTTAGTGGCAGAAGAGGGTCAGGAATGGGGAGGGAAGTATTTGTATATATCCCTCATCTTTCCCCTTTCCTACTGTTCCCACTGGTTTCTAAATACAAAATCTGCCCTGGGCCCTGTGAGAAGCAGGGCAGGGCTTTGGCTTCACTGAGGTGGAAGTAAAAGGAATAGGCAGGGAATTCTTAGGCAAGGGAAGCTGAAAGAAAGGAGTTTCTGGGATATAAATCAGAGGCTCCAGTATAAGAAGCCAAATAGCTTTTCAACAGACTGTATTGAGGTCACAGGGAAACTGCAGAGCAACTTGTCTCTTCCTTAAGAATGGAGACATGTGTACTGACCCAGTTTAAAGCCACTTACCCTGATTTTTCTGTTCATATCCAGACCCATATCTATGTTATTTCCTCAAACCCACACCCCTCTCACAGCACAAAGCAAGCCGACCTCAGATATTTACAAATTCACACCTGCATTCTCTTTCCATTCAAACCCTATTGAATAGATAAAGCACACATTTTATTGCCATAAATACTCAGAAAAGAACAAAGTCCTTTAGTCTGTCTTGATTCAAAAGTAATCTGAAAAATTAATTTTTAGCCAACAATACTGGAAACAATGCGAAAAAGTCCCCACATATACACACATGTAAGCATTATTGAAATTTTCACTCAAAAAGGAAAAAAGCAATTCTTTTTTGCTTTTTTGAGATGGAGTCTGCTTTGTCTCCCAGGCTGGAGTATAGCAGTACGATCTCGGCTCACTGCTGCAACTTCTGCCTCCCAGGTTCAAGCCATTCTCCTTCCTCAGCCTCCTGAGTAGCTTGGATTATAGGTACACACTACCATGCTTAGCTAATTTTTGTATTTTTAGTAGAGGCGGGGTTTCACCATGTTGGCCAGGCTGATCTCGAACTCCTGAACTCAAGTGATCCACCTGCCTTGGCCTCCCAAAGTGCTGGGATAAAAAATAATTCTAAACCCAATGATATGTGATCTCAGGTAGATAATCTATTTTTCTTTGTTTTTTTGAGACAGGGTCTTACCCTGTCACCCAGGCTGGAGTGCAGTGGCATCATCATGGCTTAATCATGACTCACTGCAGCCTCGACCTCCTGGGCTCAAGCAATCCTCCCAGTTCAGCCTCCCTAGTAGCTGTGACTACAGGTGTGCGCCACCATGCCAGGCTACTTTTTATGTTGTTTTGTAGAGGCAGGGTTTCACCACATTGCTCAGGTTCATCTTGAACTCCTGAGCTCAAGCAGTCTGCCTGCCGCAGCTTCCCAAGGTACTGGTATTACAGGTGTGAGCTGCAACTCTCAGCAGCATTTCTATTAAAACAAATAAAAGGAGACTGAGTTAGGTCCATATGTGCTGGTTCCAAAATCCCAGAAGAGAAAAATTAGACTGTGCAGCTGAAGCCAGGAGGACAGAGACACGTAGCGGCTGAACACTTAGAAAGGATTATGGGAGCAGACTCTTAGAGAAGAGAGAATGACAAATTCTCTTTTAGGAAGCATGGAGGCAGAGAGGAAATAATTGGCATTCTGAATGTAGAAATCTTATTCATCATTATATTCCTGGCATCTAGTATATATAATGATCTTAAGTAAAACTGAGTTGAACTAAGGGATAAAAGATAGGCAAATTGCAAGTATATAAGATAAAGATTGAATCTATTTTGTTTCAGGGAGGAGGCACTGACTTTCCTTCATCTGTACTGTGGATGCTGTGGTGTGCTTCCCAGACACCACTTCTCATCTAAGGCTTGAAGAATTCCTCCAGCAGTGGGAGTACTGGCAATCAACAACTCTCAGCCAAGTCTCTCTTCTAGAATTGCCCTTGGGTAAAGAGAACTGCCTAGCCCAAGGTCATACCTCCTTCCAGGAGGCAATTCGTATCCAAAGACTTGTAAATGCAGAGGCACAGAGGCCTAGCCTTATGACTGCAATTTGGGGCAACTCTGAAGGGTCATCCCAACTCCAGATCTCCTAATAGGATGGACTGAGGCCTTTGTTTTGACAGAATCATGAAGTTTGACTTTTCTCTCTAAACAATCTTGGGTTTTTTCATTCCCCCACAGGAGCTGATCCTAAGATTATTTGCCAATACAGTTCCTACATGCAGATCTCTGCCTCAGAATTTGGTTCATGGGGAACTCAACCGGAAATAGCTGGCACCAGGAGTGTCTGAAAATGAAAACTCTTAAGACAGGACTTTGGAAATGGATCATTCACAGACCAAATATCAATGAGGTCCCCATCACTGGTAGTAGGTGGCACACAGACAGCAAATAGTCCATGGCATGCAGTAGCCGTGCAATTTTTAAAACTTTCACTAGCAGTGAACTTGGATAGTCTACCAATGGAAGGAATGCACTTGTAGGTGCAATGTATCAGTCATTTGAGAAAGACAGAGGAAATACTAACTATAAGGACTATAAAATTGGATGCCTATTGCGGAGGGCCATTCAGTTCTGCAGAAAGATAATGAAAGAGTCATTAATTATCAATTAATTAAAGGCTAAGTGTGAAAGCCAGAGGGTCTCCTTGGCAGCATAAATAGACTCTCATCTCCTGCAGGAGAGCTCCAGAAATGGTAGATTCTCAACCATGGAAAGTTTCCTCTGCACTAATTGGGAGCCCTAATTGGGAAGAAATGTAACCCTGACACAGAGAAGGCAGACTTCTGGGTTGATGCACTGGAGAATCTTGAATCCTAAAATTCTTCTACAGAAATAGTCCACTTTTCCCTTGTAAAGACTAATTCTCCCTCTTCAGGTAAGCAAACAGTGATCCCTCTAAGTAAGCAAGTAGGCAATGATCCAGCCAGGTGAGTCAGGAAGTCTCTGTCATCAGCCATTCCAGTGCTGGTTCACTGGTACATGAACAGAGTAGTCATGGTGGCAGGGATGAAGCCTGTACATGAGTCCAACAAAAGGGGTTGCACTTACCCAGGCTGATCTAGCTTTCATTGCTGTTGAAAGCTATGGAGACAAATCCTGAACCCCAATATAGCACCATCCCTCAAGGAGACCAATCATCCACTTGGTGGCATGCTAACTATTTGGATCCTGTAATCAATGGAATGTTTATTCCTATGTTGAAATCCTAACTCCTTAGATGAAGGTATTAGGAGGTAGGGCCCTTGGGAGATGATTCCGTCATAAGGGTGGAGTCCTCATGAATGGGATTAGTGCCCTTCTAGAAGAGAGCTTGTTTGCTCTTTTTGCCATGTGAGGATGCAGCAAGTAAAAGGCTATCTATGAGCCCAAAATCAGGCTCTCACTAGACATTTAATTTTTTGTTTTCTGAGATAGGGTCTTGCCTTGCACTGTACTCTAGGTTGGAGTGCAGTGGTGAGATGCTAGCTCACTGCAGCCTTGAACTCCTGGGCTTAAGCAGTCCTCCCACCTTGGCCTCTCAAGTAGCTGAGACTATGGGAATGTACCATATGCCTAGCTACTTTTTTTTTTTTTTTAGAAACAGAGTCTCCCCGTGTTGCCCAGGCTGGTCTTCAACTCCTGGGCTCAAGCAGTCTGCCCACCTCAGCCTCCCAAAGAGCTAGGATTACAGGCATGAGCCAACATACCTTGACATGTCAAGATCTAGACATAGAATCTTGATCTTGAACTTCCCACCTCCAGAACTTTGAGAAATAAATTTCTGCTGTTTGTAAGTCACCCAGTCTATGTTATTCTGCTGTGGCAGCTAAATTTATCTTGACTGGAATTGATGTATTCTGAGTATGAGTTTAACTTTCTTGCCTGCAGGGCCTCACCTAGCAAAACTTGTTGAGGGCTTACAAAGTATTTGATCTACTTGACATGGGATCTGGATGACATTGCATTGGACTAAGGAACCTACTTAACAGGATAGGAGATGCAGCAGTTCACACATGACTTAAGATCCACTGGTTCTCTCACCTACCATTCCACCCAGAGCCTGGTGGTCTGATAGAGTGATGAAACAACATTGGTGTAAACAGCTCTGATGAAACCTGTTAAGGTACCAGCTTGGAGAGAACACCCTGAAAGGATGGGGCACCATGCCGCAGAATTAGTATACATCTGAAGTCAACCAGAGCTGTATGGTGTGGTATCTTCAATAAATAAGTCTGATAGATGGAGTTAATTTACAACTGGACTAGAACAGCACTGTCTTTGTCTCTGTGGATGCCTTGATGTCTGGTTTCTGACTGTCAGACAAGATAAGGAAAGTGGAATTTATGATATGCTGTTTGAAGTCTGAAACTCCCCTCCTAACTGCCAGGGCTGGTTTCTATACTGATGGCCTTAAACTGGCCTAACCGGTTTGATAGGCCTGGCTGAGGGGACATAAAAACTCCACTGGGAACTTCCTTATTGAATTCCCCCAAAGCTAAGGTTCCTTGCACAGATCTTGGTGATTTGACCTAGATTCTGAGTGCATTGTGTGCAAGTCAGGACGCTGGGGAGCTGTGTCGGAGCTGTCTCTCAGATTCCAGTGCTTGCCTGTACTCACCATCTCTTGATGCAAATGCATCATTTGCCTTTAAATAAAAACCTTGAGTCTGGTAAGTCCTTTAAAATATCTGAACTTGAGAAGTCTTTGCAGCAGAATATATACGTCTGGGAACTAATGGATGGAGGCAAGAGTGGCTCCACCAACCATTACTCCCCAGTAACTCAATGGGGAAACTGTTTCCTAGAGATCCCGATCCAAAAGAGTGAGCACTTTCACCAGAGGATACAGAAAGCATTGCATTAAACCTCATACCAGCAGTCAAAAAGGAGATTCACCCTCCTGGAAGAAGTAATCAACCTGACCATTAGGAAATAATATGTTTGGCACCCACACAATCCACTTGGTTTCTTGATACAACAGGCACACACGTCCTGAGATGGGGATGATGACCAGGGTGTTAGATCCTCTCAGAGATGACTGTCTGGGTCACCCTACCTTGGTGATAAGGTTTGGCTCTGTGTCCCACCCAAATCGCATCTTGAATCGTACTCCCATAATTCCCATGCATTCTGGGAGGGACCTGATGGGAGATAATTGAATCATGGGGGTGGTTTCCCCCATACTCTTTTCATGGTAGTGAATAAATCTCATGAGATCTGATTTTTTTTTTTTTTTTTGAGACAGGGTCTCACCCTGTTGCCCAGGCTGGAGTGCAGTGGTGTGATCTCGGCTCACTGCAACCTCTGCCTCCCAGGATCAAGCAATTCTCCTGCCTCAGTCTCCCAGGCAGCTGGGATTACAGGCACTCACCACCATACCCGGCTAATTTTTGTATTTTTAGTAGAGACGGGATTTTACCACATTGGTCAGGCTGGTCTCGAACTTCAGACCTTGTGATTCACCCGCCTCAGCCTCCCAAAGTGCTGGGATTACGGACTTGAGCCACTGCGCCCAGCTGATCTGATGGTTTTATCAGGGGTTTCTGCTTTTGCGTCTTTCTCATTCTCTCTTTGAGATGGAGTCTCACTCTGTCGCCAGGTTGGAGTGCAATGGCGCAATCTCTGCTCACTGCAACCTCTGCCTCCCAGGTTCAAGTGATTCTCCTGCCTCAGCCTCCCGAGTAGCTGGGAATACAGGTGCGCACCACCATATCCAGCTGTTTTATATTTTTAGCAGAGATGGGGTTTCACCATGTTGGCCAGGATGGTCTCGATCTCTTGACCTTGTGATCCACCTGCCTCAGCCTCCCAAAGTGCTAGGATTACAGGTGTGAGCCACCGTGCCCAGCCTGCATCTTCCTCATTCTCTCTTTGCCTGCTGCCATCCATGTAAGACGTAACTTGTTCCTCTTTGCCTTCCACCGTGATTGTGGGGCTGCCCCAGCCATGTGGAACTGTAAGTCCAATTAAACCTCTTGCTTTTGTAAATTGCCCTATCTTGGGTATGTCTTTATCAGCAGCATGAAAACGGACTGATACACTAGGTAAACCACCTAGGTCAGGAGAGAGAAAGGGAATCTAAGAGACCTATATAGTAGAATGATGATGAGTATTATTTGTGCTCTTGAGATTAGCTGCATGGTGGGGATGGAGGCCCTGTGAAAATTTAAGGACCTGCTCTTGGAATTTGAATGAAGCAGGTGGATCCAAGAGACTCAGGAGTGGACGATAATGGATGTTGTACTATCCCACCTTGATCTCCCCACTCCAGGACTGAAGCCTTTGTTACCCCTGCAGCTGGGAGTGTTGTTAGTCAATAGATCTCAGCTGAAATCTTCTCCAGTTCTTGGCCTTGGTTGAAGAAAACAACCTTGCTCAAGGTCTTGCCCCTTTCCAAGAGTAGCTAAAATCCAAGTGTCAGGTTGTTTTGGGAGCATAAAGGCCCAGTCCTCTTGTTCCACTTTGGAGCAACTCTGAAGTGTTATCCTATCTCCAAAGCTCACTTTAAGATGGACTTAGGCTTTTGCTGTGACTCACAGTTTAACTTCTCTCTCTGCCCAATTATACTTTCTTTCTTTTTTCCAATTGTACTTTCTTCATGTCCCCACAGGTTTTGTTCTTGAGAGTACTTTCTAAGAAACATTCTGTACTCAATCTCTTAGAGTTTGCTTTTCAATGAATCCAGTCGGTGACCATCTGAATGCATCTTTCTTTCTTTTTCTGTTTTCTTTCTTTTTTTTTTGTTTTGTTTTTTTTTGAGACGGAGTCTCGCTCTGTCACCCTGTCACCCAGGCTGGAGTGCAGTGGCATGATCTCGGTTCACTGCAACCTCCACCTCCAGGGTTCGAGCAATTCTCCTGTTCAGCCTACTGAGTAGCTGGGACTAGAGGTGCGCACCCCTGTGCCCGTCTAATTTTTGCATTTTTAGTAGAGATGGGGTTTCACCAAGTTGGCTAGGCTGGTCTTGAACTCCTGACCTCAAGTGATCCACCCACCTCGGCTTCCCAAAGTGCTGAGATTACAGGCATGAGCCACCATGCCTGGCACTGAATGCATCTTTCTAAAATCCAGTCTAGTCTCTAAGAAGCCTGTAATTGCCTTCTTATTCTTGGTGTAAAGCTGCAATGGTTTTTAAACTGGGTTCCAAAAAACCCTTCTGTGGAGGTGCTTCATTGCAAATATTTAATTTGAATTTCATTCTTAAAAAACAATGAATACATTTTAAAAAATGTGTCCAAGAATGACACATGTGTCACTGTCATGCCGATAATATGTCATGCCGATAATGTGTCATGCCAATAATGTGTCATGCCTATAATGAGCCACTATATTTGGGAGACTAGGGTGGGAGGATTGTTTGAGGCCAGGAGTTTGATACCAACCTGGACAACAAAGCAAGATCCTATCTCTACAAAAAAATTTAAAAATTAGCTAGGTGTGGTGGTGCATGTTTATGGTTCCAGCTACTTGGGAGACTGAGGTGGGAAGATCGCTTGAGCCTGGGATGTCAAGGCCACAGTGAGCCATGACTACGCCACTGCACTCTGGACTGGGTAACAGAGTGAGACTCTGTCTCTCAGAAAAAAAAAAAAAATTAACAATGTGAAAAGCACTAACACCAAAAATACAAACTACTGAGAAAAATGAGCACAGAAATATACATGTGCTATATTCTAAAGTTTACACATGTTTTACAGTGTATTAACTTGAGGTGCCAACTCCTAGGATTTTTGTGCAGAGCTCAGGAGGAAGTTTCACTTTTCATTATTGTGCACATATTTCAACTTTTAAGAAATTATTTTTGGCTGGGCACGTGGCTCACGCCTGTAATCCCAGCACTTTGGGAGGCCAAGGCGGGAGGATCACCTGAGGTCAGGACTTCGAGACATCCTGGCTGACATGGTGAAACTCCGTCTCTACTAAAACCACAAAAATTAGCTGGGTGTGGTGGCATGTGCCTGTAATCCCAGCTACTTGGGAGACTGAGGCAGGAGAATCACTGGAACCTGGGAGGTGGCAGCTGCATTGAGCCAAGATTGCACCACTGGACTCCAGCCTGGGTGACAGAACAAGACTCTGGCTCAAAAAAAAAATGTATTTTTGAATATATATGTACATAGTTTGGAATTCAAAAGACATAAAGGAGTATATGTATGTATAATGTATATACATATACATATATGTGTATATATGTATATATAATATATACATATGTGTGTATATAGTATATATAATATATACACATATGTGTATATATGTGTATATATGTGTATATATACTCCTTTATATACATATATGTGTGTATATATACTCCTTTATATACATATATATGTGTGTATATATACTCCTTTATATACATATGTATGTGTATATATACTCTTTTATATCTTTTGAATATATACATATGTGTGTATGTGTATATATACATATATAGTGAAAAGAATAATTCCCTTTCACCCCCATCTTCTAGTTCCCCAGTACCTCTCCAGGGGCAACTATAGCACTCAGTTTCTTGCATATTTTTCTAGAGATATCTTATGTATTAAATTATGTATATATAGTAAAAGTTTCCAGAATCAAAATGGAGTCTCTTGTGTCAGACCAAATCAACAACAATAAAATGAAGCTGGGAAGTTAAGAATGAAGGGCCCTCACTCACACATGCCTATGATAAGAACTATTACAAAGACTCTCTAAAGGGCTCTTACACATGTATGCCTATAGCAGGAATCTTTGCCAAGGATTTCCAAACTGTATCTTGCTAGGTGAGTCATAAGGACAGCTAGCAAGATCCATAAGAACACTTGCCTGACACACTGTCTCTACTAAAAAATGAGTGTCATCTACTGTGATAAGCCTCTGTAAACAATGTTCTCTGTTTCAGAACAAATTATGTGTACTTTTCTCTTCTGCCTTTAAAATCATCTCCTTGCCTCAACCTCCTTGGATAAAATGGTAGTCTCCTTAGCCTGCATATCTTGGATTTGCAGATCCACTCTGCACTCCCCATTAAACTCATTATGTTTGAAGACTATCTCTCTTGTCTGTTACTCAGGTTGACAACACACACATATGCACATACCTTTTTCCCCTATATACACTGTAATGTATGCCAAACGCTGTTCTAAAGATTGCTTATTATTATTTTTAACTTAACATATCTGCAACATTTTTGTTTATGGAAAAGATCTTTAATATGTTATTAGTTCATAACTGCTGCTTTGCATATTAAAGATCTTTACCTTTTCTAAAAGACCTGATCTTTTATATAATAAATATGTGGATTTTGGGAAAGAGATTCCAAAGCAGAATATCATAGCATGGATTGGCTGATATTAGCTGCATTCATAAGGTTATAAAATAAAGAAATGAACTCAGAAAAAAAAAATAGCCTACTTGCAAGCAGCACTAAAAAGTAAGAGAGAATTTGGACATTTTAGGACTGTGTCGAAAGATACCACTTTTTCTTTCTTCCCAACTAGTAAATGATAGAAGGAGGAATAATTTCATCTAGGAAGGTCAATTAAGCCTTAGGACAAAGACCAAATCAATGATGTAGCTATGAGATGTTCTGTTAAGACCTTGGCTTGCATTAAGCTGGACCATACTAACCCATGCAGCTGAACAAAATGGCTTCTAGAAAAGTGACTAAGCGCAAGGTCCTGTGGAAACCTGATAAACTTAAAGGACCTGTAATTAAATCTAGAAAGAAAGTCATGTTTAAAAAAAATTGTTGGTGTGACTGAAGTCATAAAAAATGAACACATATTGGTGGAAAGAGATTTATTGTCGAAAATGCCATGAGCTTGTATTACAGGAGACTGGGACTGTTTAGGCTATAAACAACTTTCGGGGCCCCAGATTTCCATGGGCCGAGAAAGGTACCCATCTGCCAATGAGACCATTTTCTCTATTGCTCTCGTTATCCAAGGAAAAAAAATGAAAGATCTAGAAAGTGCAGCCAGGCACCACAGAGAGAAGTGAACTAGGGGCAATAGTTTGAGGATCAATTAAGGGCCTCCCAGAAACCACTAGTGAAGTCTTGGGGCTCTCGGAGTAGCAGGGTGTCCTAACCTTCCCAGCAGCCTCCTGAGAAACAGCAAGATTCCAGAGGGAATGGATGCATGGTCTCCAGGGAGGGAAACCACAGGGCTGGATTGGTTATTGATTGCTTGTGCGACAATGTTGACAGTAGTAGTGCACATCTGAGCTATACCCTGTGTAGAAAAATGATTGATTATTGAGGGCTGACCCAGCCCTCAACTACTACAGTGCCACTCCACCTCTTTTGCATTTTGGGACTGTATAGGGCTTCAGAACTCTGGGCTGAGGCCAGTTGCAATGACTCATGCCTGTAATCCCAGCACTTTGGGAGCCTGAGGCAGGTGGATCACTTGAAGTCAGGAGTTCAAGACCAGCCTGGCCAACATGGTGAAACTCCATCTGTACTAAAAAAAATACAAAAATTAGCTGGTGTGGTGGCAGGCGCCTGTAATCCTAGCTACTCAGCAGGCTGAGGCAGGAGAATCACTTGAACCCAGGAGGCAAAGGTTGTAGTGAGCCGAGATTGTGCCATTGCACTCCAGCTTGGGCAACAGAGCAAGACTTTATCTCAAAAAAAAAAAAAAATAAATAAATAAATAAAATAAAAAAACCCACAAACAAACAAAAAACAAACTCTGGGCTGAATGAAAACAACAAATAAGATTGAGGCTGAATTTTTAGTCCATCAGGATTGGAGTTGAGAGTTAATTAAAATGAAGAATAGAATATAAAGAAGTGAGTTATTTCTTGTATACTGTAGTATACTGGAGTTTTTTTATTCCTATCTGTTATAAATTCATTTACCCTTTCAGTCATCAAAAATTTTCTGAGTGTACCCTTTTTGTCAGGGCCTGAACTAGGTGCTGGAAATACATTGGTGAACAAAACCCTCGTATAGTTTACATCCTGATACACAGATGTCTTAGTCTATTTTCTACTGCTGTAATAGAATACCACAGACTGGGGAATTTATAAAGAAAAGATATTTATTCGGCTCATGGTTCTTGAGGCTAGAAAGTTCAGGGGCATGGTGCCGGCATCTGTTTGGCCCTCTGGTGAAGTCCTACTTGCTGTGTCACACTATGGCCAAATGACGGGAAGGGCAAGAGAGCACATGCAAGAGAGTTTCCTTTTGTAACAAAGTTACTCCTGAGATAACTAACCCACTCCTTTAATAATGACATCAATTCACTCATGAGGGTGGAGCCCCCATGATCTAATCATTTCTTTAAAAGCCCCTACCTCTCAATACTGTCACATCAACAATTAAATTTCAGCATTAATTTTGGAGGGGACATTCAAACCATAGCAGTAGGATTTGTGACATTTGGCTGGAAACTTGGAAATAAGAGTATATATGTTGCCATGACATCCTGTTTATAAGTCCCACATCCACATTCAAATAATTTACTACTAACAAAGAGGTAGGTGCTGTGTAATTATATTGTTCCTAGAACAGGGTACAAGTAACATTGGAATAATATTTTCTCTAAGGCAGGCTGGCTACATAGCTATCAGCACAAGCAATCTTTAGCTAATTAGGATTTCAAAGGAAACATAAACATTTAAATGTAATAGGATTATACCTGGGTGGAGACATTAAGGATATTTATCTCCCTCAGTAGCTTTCAGAGTTAGTCAGAGAGCTAGGATGGTTAAGATTTAATTTTCATTTATTCAAAAAGAAATAAAATGCATTCTTCCAAGTGGGAACAAGAGGATTGGTGTCAATCTGGTCTTTCCACTGTCCCACTCAACCAATTAACCAGACATTTCACAGCAAATATCTGTTTGTCAGATGTTTAAATTGTTAGAATTTTTGTTACATGTTATCTCTTAAAAAATAGACCAATATTATTAATGTGAATAGTTTATTTATATAGGATTGTATTATTAATAGTCACATTAATAACATTAATGTTATTTTGTTATTAACAATAAATATCAATTAATTATTAATATCAATAATAAAATATAGATTAATAATGATTAAGCTAATTAAGTTTACATTGTCTTAGTCTGTTCTCACACTACTAATAAAGACATACTCAAGATTGGGTAATTTATAAAGCAAAGAAGTTTAATTGACTCACAGTTCAGCATGGCTGGGGAGGCCTCAGGAAACTTACAATCATAACAGAAGGGGAAGCAAATACATTCTTTTTCACATGGTGGCAGGAAGGAGAAGAATGAATGCCCAGTGAAGGGGGAAGCCCCTTATAAACCATCAGATCTCATGAGAACTAACTTACTATCATGATAACAGAATGGGGGAAACTGCCCCTGTGGTTCAATTATCTCCACCTGGTCCCTCCCACGACACGTGGGGATTATGGGAACCACAATTAAAGATGAGATTTTGGTGGGGACACAGCCAAACCATATCACACATATTAATGTGAAAAAAGCAGGTAAAGTTCTGATTTTTTTCCCTTCAAACAACAAGACAATAAAACCCTAAATAAAACAAATAACATGATTATAGAAAGCATAATGTGGCAATAATCTCCCATTGAGGTTGCAATTCTAGTTCTTTCTTTATCAAAGTTTCAATGCCATAACAATTTGTCAGAGGAAAATTAGGCAGAAAAAAAGCATCTTTTCTTTCCCTCAGAAGATTGAGGGAAAGGATAAGGAGAGGGGAAAATAATGTGAGTAAATATGGTCAGCTTAAAATAGAGTTAATGTAACTCTATATCTAAAATTGTTTACCCAGACTGCTTTTTTCCATGAAGAACACCAATAATTATCAGTATTTGGCAACAAAGTTTGCAGATTGCTTCATGTGAGGTTAATATTTAACTTCCATTTTCCTTGGAAAAGACTTTCAAACAGAATTTCTATCTGGGTGTTCTTGAGGGCATTGTACTGGTTCAATTCTTTGTTATAAACTATTTTGGGGGAAAAGCTGAAATGTTTCATACTTATGTTTCTTTGCTTGGCGAAGTTGATTGTGTTGGATTTTGTAATTCTATTCTTTTGTTAAAATGACAATTTTTTTTTTTTTATTTGAGACACAGTCTCAATCTGTCACCCAGACTTGAGTGCAGTGGCGTGATCTTGGCTCACTGCAACCTCCGCCTCCCAGGTTAAAGTGATTCTCCTGTCGCAGTCTCTTGAGTAGCTGGGATTATAGGTGCATGCCACCATGCCAGGGTAATTATTGTATTTTTGTAGAGATGGAGTTTCACCATGTTGGCCAGGCTGGTGACCTTAAGTAATCCACCTGCCTTGGCCTCCCAAAGTACTGAGATTACAGGCGTGAGCCACTGTGCCCAGCCTAAAATGGCAATGTTAATGAGCAGATATTTTCCCCTCTAGAAGCCCTTCTGAATTCAATGGGAGGCCTTCTTTGGGTTACTTGTCTTTACTTAGAGGGATATTCTGAAAGCCAACTGTGGTGAATACAAAAATAAGGGAACTACAGGTCATAGAAATGTATCAAAATGTAGTAGCTCACAGACGGGATAACTTAATTGATTTAACAGGTTTTATAATCAAGTTCTAGTGGTTGATTTCAATCTCCTGTCAATGTGGGTTGACCAACTAAATAATTCCAGGTTTTCCTCCCCTCCCCTGGCATGTAAAGTAATCCAGGTTTTTCATAGTGAAATTAGTATGCATTTTTTTTTTTTGAGACAGAGTCTCCTTCTGTAGCCCAGGCTGGAGTGCAGTGGCGCGATCTCGGCTCACTGCAAGCTCCACCTCCCGGGTTCACACCATTCTCCTGCCTCAGCCTCCGGAATAGCTGGGACTACAGGCGCCCGCCACCACGCCTGGCTAATTTTTTGTATTTTTAGTAGAGATGGGGTTTCACCGTGTGAGCCAGAACGGTCTCGATCTTCTGACCTCGTGATCCGCCCACCTGGGCCTCCCAAAGTGCTGGGATTACAGGCGTGAGCCACCGTGCGGCCGGTATGCATTTTTTCAAAATAATCAACTAAGCTTGGGTGTTTGGGATAATAACAAAAGTGCTTTCTTACCTTCTACCTTTTAGCTGAGTTAACTGAGAGAGTGTTACTGAACTCCATTATTTCTCATTCATTCTACTCCCAGCTCCTTGGGATTCCAGCAATTATGGTAGTTCTTACTTCTGATTTTTTTTTTTTTTTTTCCTCCACAAGACCTTTGGTATTTATGAGGCCAGTCTCATCAGCATTCAAAGCTTTTCGGGATTTCCAGGTCATAATCTCAGATCCTACAAGGCTCTCTGTTTTGGTTCCTTGGGGAGTTTGCCTCAAGACATCAAGAAATGTTCATCCAGCTGGGCGCGGTGGCTCACACTTGTAATCCCAGCACTTTGGGAGGCTGAGGCGGGTGGATCACCTGAGGCCAGGAGTTCAGGACCAGCCTAGCCAACATGGCAAAACCCTATCTCTACTAAAAATACACAAAAATTATCTGGGTGTGGTGGCACGCCTGTAGTCCCAGCTACTCAGTAGGCTGAGGCAGGAGAATTGCTTGAACCCAGGAGGCAGAGGTTGCAGTGAGCTAAGAGTGCGCCCCTGCACTCCAGCCTGGGCAACACAGTGAGACTCTGTGTCAAAAAAAAAAAAAAAAAAAAAAAGAAGAAGAAAAATGCTGGAAGTCATCATCCTCAGCAAATTACCACAGGAACAGAAAACCAAACACTGCATGTTCTCACTCATAAGTGGGAGCTGAAAAGTTGAGAACACATGGACAAAGGTAGGGAACATCAGGTACCAGGGCCTGTTGAGGGGTGGGGGGCGAGGGGAGGGAACTTATAGGATGGGTCAATAGGTGCAGCAAACCACCATAGCACACGTATACCTATGTAACGAACCTGCACGTTCTGCACATGTATCCCAGAACTTAAAGTAAAATTAAAAAATAAAAAAAAAGAAGAAAAAAAAAGTTCTGGCACATAGTAGGTGTTTTATTTAAATTTTTGAGTAATTAATAAATTCACATGGTTTTATAAATAAATAAATAAATAAAGTGGCCAGGCACAGTGGCTCATGCCTGTAATCCCAGAACTTTGGGAGGCCGAGGTGAGCAGATCACTTGAGGTCAGGAGTTCGAGACCAGCCTGGCCAGCATGGTGAAACCCCATCTCCACTGAAAATACAAAAATTAATTAGGCATGATGGCACACACCTGTAATCACTTAGGTTGGCTGCTCAGGAGGCTGAGGCAGGAGAATTGCTTGAACCTGGGAGGCAGAGGTTACAGTGAGCCCAGATTGCACCACTGCACTCCAGCCTGGGTGAGGGTGTGAGACTTCATCTCTAAATAAATAAATAAATAAATTCACATCGTTTTAAAATCAAGAGGTATAAAAAGTTGTACAGTGAAAAGTTCCCTCCTTATTCTTGTATTCAAGTATCCTCATCTATCCCTCTTCCGTTCCTCACTGATCATCCCTGGTACTACTTCTGGTTTCCTTCTGCAGTTTCTTTATGTGCATTTAAGTGCTGTTACAGACTGAGAGATTTTCACCTTTTAACACTCGCATGGCTTAAAATTTCATATGTTTATTATCTCCACCTTCTTATCATCTCTCATCTACTTAAAAAAATACTTTAGCCTGGGCACAGTGGCTCACACCTGTAACCTCAGCTCTTTGGGAGGCCAAGGCAAGGGGACAACTTGAGCCCAGGAGTTTGAGACCCACCTGGGCAACATGGCGAGACCCCGTCTCTACAAAAAAACAAATTAGCTGGGTGTGGTGACATGTGCCTCTAGTCCCAACTACTTGGGTGGCTGAAGTGGGAGGATCACTTGAGCCCAGGCGGTAAAGGCTACAGTGAGCCGTGATTGCACCAATGCACTCCAGAGTCTCACTCTGGGTGACAGAGTGAGACTCTGTCTCAAAAGAAAAAAGTCATAGACTTTATTTTTTAGAACATTAAGTTTCCAGCAAAATTCGGCAGAAGGCACAGAGATTTCCCATATATCTCCTGCCCCCACATATGTATAGACTCCCCAGCTATCAAAATCCTTCACCAGAGTGGTACATTCATTACAAACAATGAACATACATTGGCACATCATTATCACTCCAAGTCCAGAGTTTACATTAGGGTTCCTTCTTAGGGTTGTATATTGTGTGGGTTTTGACAAATGCATGATGACATGCATCCACCATTATAGTATCATACAGAATAGTTTTGCTTCCCTAGAAATCCTCTGCCTGTTCATCCGTTCCTCCTAACTCCTAGAAACCATTGATTCTTTTACTCTCCATAGTTTTGCCTTTTCCAGAGTGTCATATAATTGGAATTATACAGTATATAACCTTTTGAAATTGGCTTATTTTGCTTAGTTGATGCATTTAAGTTTCCTCCATGTCTTTTTATGGCTTGATAGCTCATCTGATTTTAGCACTGAATAATATTCCATTGTCTGCATGTTCCACAGCTTATTTATTCACTCACCTACTGAAGGACGCCTTGGTTGCTTCCAAGTTTTGACAATTATGAACAAAGCTGCTATACACATTCATATTCAGGTTTTTGTGTGGACATAAATTTTAAACTCATTTGGGTAAGCACCAAGGAACACAATTTCTGGATCATATGGTAAGAGTAAGTTTAATATTATAACTGGCAAACTGTCTTCCAAAGTGGCTGTACAATTTTGCACTCCCACCAGCAATGGATGAGAGTTTCCCACTTACTTTTCAACAAACTGCTGGCACTTTCCCACTTTCCCCACCCCACTAAACCTTCTTTTGCTAAGATAAGCAATGGCATCCTAGTTGCTGTCAAAGTGCACTTTTTAGCTCTCATTTTACTGGACCTATCTGTTGACTACTCACATATAATTTATTCTCTTATCTCTTCACCTCGAATACTAGTCTTTTTGATTTCTCTTCTCCCATTTAGATGGCTCCGTCCCTTTTTCTGTTGTTAATGGTTTTTGGTCTTGGTTTATCCCTCAATTGTTGGTATTTTAAAATTTTCTCCTTCATACTTTTGTAACTCCACACACTCTTCAGAGGTGATTTCCAAAATCTAACAGCAATCCAAAGATTGTTTTTGTTTGTTTGTTTGGTTGTTGTTGTTGTTTTTATTCAAAGTCTTGCTCTGCACCCAGGCTGGAGTGCAGTGGTGCCATCTCAGCTCACTGCAACCTCCGCCTCCAGAGTTCAAGCGATCCTCCCACCTCAGCTTTCTGAGTAGCTGGGACTACAGACATGTGTCATCACACCTGGTACTTTAAAAATTTTTAGAAGAGACAGAGGTCTCCCTATGTTGTCCAGGCTGGTCTCCAACTCCTGAGCTCAAGTAATCTTCCTGCCTTGGCCTCTCAAAATTCTGGGATTACAGCAGAAATTCTTAACTGAGTTGGAGATATACATTTTCATCAGCTTATTGCTAATCTCCACCTGGATGTCTATTAGACTGCTAAAATTCAGCATATTACTCCATTCCTGGGCACCAAAAATAAGCAAATCTGTGCTCCTCTTTCTTTATTTTTGATCCAGGTGGGTGGCACTACTGTCCATCTTAAACTGCTCACACCTGAAATCTGAAGTCTTCTTAGATGCCTTTTTCTTGCTTGTCCCTCCACATTCAGGAAAATTGATTTTACTTCCTAGAGGAGCCTTCAGTCTGCCTCTCCTTCACATTGCCACAGTCACTGCCTTGGATCAGCCCTCCTTCTTCATTTCCGGTACTAATGCAATGGCCTCCTGATTGTTCTACTTCTGGTCTCACTCTCTGCTCTTCACCCTCCACACCAGTGTCTGGGTGATCTTTTTATAAAGTAAACTTCAACAGCGTCATTCCTCTGCAATACACATGGCCTTGAGGAAAAAAAGTCTGAGCTCTCAAGTGTGGTGGGCAGCATCCTTCATGGTCTAACTCTGCCTGTTCTTTTGACTCTGTTCCTCCCTGAATTTCCTGGGGCTTTCCATGCTTTCTTAGGCCCCTGGAATGTCACATCTCTGCCTGCGCCTGAAATACCCTTCTCTTATCTGCCTAGGTGCTGTCTTTATTCTAAAGGACCTCTTTTATTTGGAGCTTCTCCCTCTTCTACTCCCATCCGCACCCCTAGCTGAGTTAAGTGCTTCTTTATTTCTGTACCATAATCCCTTGACATCTCAGCAGCACTGCCAGTCACGCCATTTTATACCGCTCTATTTTCTCGTTCAAGATCCTGTGGACTTTTTATGTGCATAAGTTTTACTTTAACACTTACAAATGACTTTCCCATACACTATTTCCTTTGATCTTCATGGTACTTCTTTTGTCCTTGAATTGTGTATAAAACCCTAAAAGCTAACAACAACAACAGAGTCTGAAACAAAGTTAATACGTTAATACTTTATTTGGAGTGGAATTCCAGGGCAGCAAGAGTGAGGGAAGAAGGAAGGAGGGAATTCAAGCAGAGAGGGAGGGTACACAAACATAAGGTGGCATCTTTCTTATCCTGCAGATCCCTATTTCACAAAGAGACGCAGCCAAGCCCATCATACAGGGCATCTCCTGAGAGGCTGCATAGATCCACTGAGCCGTGGAACAGACCATTAGGTTTGGAAAGGTGGAAAAGTAAGTCATTTATTAGTCAGTGGCTTCTTATTTTGTGCTTTTCATTGGACAAAATTTAACCAATTTCTCTTTCTTGCTTTCTTGCCTTTTTAAAATTTTCAGAGCAGAAGAACTTGGCCATCTAACTATTTTTAAATTTCCCGGACCTCCAGGGTGTTACTTGCCTCCCCACCCGGCCCCGCTGCCACCTTTCCCCAGCAGCTGCTGGGGAAGCCAACAGCTGGGGCTGGTTGGGTAGAACTCGGGCGCCTGAGCAGCCCAGGCTCCTGCTGGGGCAGATACGATGCAGCTGTGTGGAAGCTCAGCCAGTGGCGTGAGGAAAGGAAGCAACTGCAGTGGCAGGGGACTGTCACTTTGGCAAATTGCCAAGGGGCCAGGGCAGGTTGGATCAAGCAATTCTTTTTTTTCTAATTGAGATTTTATTGGTTGTGTTGGGGATCAGTAAGTACATAGACATTTCACAATTTTGCACAATTGGTACATAATTTTGTACCAAAAATCTAAAAAGCCATGTATTGTAAGCTTTAAAAGCAGATATTCTCATGACTTTGCAGCTTGAAATTTGAAGGCCAAATTTCCTTAAGAAGATATCAAATGCCAGTGTCTTCAAACGTGGATAAACTGTTACGTAAGTACCACCAATTAACAATTTTTTATTTTTATTATTATTATTACTTTCTTTTGAGATGGAGTCTCGCTCTTTCGCCCAGGCTGGAGTGCAGGGGTGTGATCTTGGCTCACTGCAAACTCCACCTCCCAGGTTCATGCCATTCTTCTGCCTCAGCCTCCCAAGTAGCTGGGACTACAGGGGCACATCACCACTCCCGGCTAATTTTTTGTATTTTTTGGTACAGATGGGGTTTCACCGTGTTAGCCAGGATGGTCTCAATCTCCTGACCTCATGATCCACCTGCCTCAGCCTCCCAAAGTGCTGGGATTACAGGCGTGAGCCACTGCACCTGGCCAACAATTTTATATCATAGACACTACATACTGAAATTTTCAATCTTTCACAGCACATTAACAAAGTTCCTAGGAAAACAGGACTACCACAACCACAGATGCTACAGAGTGCACACAGTTTTGACAGGGAGAGCCACCATCAAGGAGTGGTTTTCTTTTTTTATTGAGACAGAGTCTCGCTCTGTCACCCAGGCTGGAGTGCAGTGGCGTCATCTTGGCTCACTACTACCTCTGCCTCCCAGGTTCAAGCAATTCTCCCGCCTCAGCCTCCCAAGTAGCTGGGATTATAGGTGTGTGCCAACACACCCGGCTCATTTTTTGTATTTTCGGTAGAGATGGGGTTTTGCCATGTTGGCCAAGCTGGTCTCGAACTCCTGATCTCAGATGATCCACCCACCTCAGCCTCCCAAAATGCTGGGGTTACAGGTGTGAACCACTGCACCCGGCCCAAGGAGTCGTTTTCTTAGGAAACAATTCTACTAAAAAACAACATGGGAATAGGATTAAAAATGTTCAAGGCATTAAGTACGGGACTGTGACCCCATATTGCCATGTAGTATGTTTTCTATATAGGATATAAAAACTATCCCCCATTTGTGGAATATTAAGCTGACACCCAAGACAGTCAAGATACTGGATACTCCCGTAATCCAGTATCCCACATTATTTGCTTGTTGTACCAAAAAATAAATAACTAGCAAATGACTCCATCTCTTGAATAAAAGCATTCACACTTAAAAAAATGGGATGAAGAGGGATTCCTTCCTCTTAAAAATGTTTCTAGAGGCCGGGGATGGTGGCTCACATCTGTAATTCCAGCACTTTGGGAGGATGAGGTGGGTGGATCACCTGAGGTCAGGAGTTCCAGACTAGCTTGGCCAACATGGCGAAACCCCATCTCTACTAAAAAAAAAAAAAAAAAAAAATTAGCTAGGTGTGGTGGCGGGCACCTGTAATCTCAGCTACTCGTGAGGTTGAAGCAGGAGAACTGCCTGAACCCAGGAGGCCAAGGTTGCAGTGAGCCCAGAATGTGCCACTGCACTCCAGCCTGGGCAATAGAACGAGATGCTGTCTTAAAAAAAGAAAAAAAAAAAAGGTTTCTAGAGCTACTAAAACACTTGTCATTTACAAAATAGTTGATAAAAAATATTCATACTAGGAAGGGAGACAGGAACTGCGGATAAGACAGGGCATATGATACTAATCAGACGTGGCTTCTTTGTCTCCAGCTTCATCAGAGGCTGGACTTTCCCCATTTTCAGTTTCTCCATTTTCTGCAGGTAAATCTTGAGTTTCTTGGTTAGCCATTTTGGCTTGTTTTCCCTTTACTCTTCTTTTTCCCTTTTGTTTCCTTTTTTTTGTCTGAAGGTTTGTCCTTTCCTGCTGCCGTTTTTGTTTTTGTTTCTACTGTTGCAGGAGCAGGTTTAGCTGACAACCTCACCCATCTCCTCTTGCATCTTCCTTCCCTGTGTCTTGGGCTGAGCTGACCTTCCTCTTGTGTATCTTGGTGGTGAGGAGGCCACTGCCGCTCTTACAGCTCACGCTGCTGAGACCTGCAGCTAGGGCAGTGGGAGAACCTGATGGAACCCGGGTCAGGTCAAATTGATACAGCACATACACAGTCAAATTCACCAATGATGTTAGAAAAACCTAGTTTTCCTCATATTGCTGGTGAGGGAACTGAAACTAGAGAAACAAAGTAATTTGTCCAAAGTCACACAACCATTATGATTGAGTTAGAATGTATTTCAAAGTACTTTTCCCTATATATTTTACAATGTTTTGCACTGAACAAATGTTATGTCTGAAGTTTCTATTCTTTTTTTTTTTTCTCTCCTTCCTTAAACACTTATGACGTTTTTTGTTTTTAACTTTTATTTTAGGTTCAGGGATACATGTGCATGTTTGTTATATAGGTAAATTGTGTGTCATGGGAGTTTAGTGTACAGATTATTTCATCACCCAGGTAATAAGCATAGTCCCTGATTGGTAGTTTTTTGATCCTCACTCTCCTCCCTCCCTCCAAACTCAAGTAGGCCCCAGTGTCTATTATTACATCTATGTCTATTGACATAAAGTCCACTCAATGTGAGAACATACAGTATTTGGTTTTCTGTTCCTGTGTTAATTTGCTTAGGATAATGGTCTCCAGCTTCATCCATGTTGCAGCAAAGGACATGATCTCATTCCTTTTCATGGCTGTGTAGTATTCCATGTATATACATACCACATTTTCTTTATCCAGTCTTCCACTGATGGACATTTAGGTTGATTCCATGTGTTTGTTACTGTGACTAGTGCTATGATGAACATACACATGCATGTGCCTTTATGGCAGAACAATTTATATTCCTTTGGGTATATACCCAATAATGGGATTGCTGGGTCAAATAGTAATTCTGCTTTGAGTTCTTTGAGAAATCTCAAAACTGCTTTCCATAATGGCTGAACTAATTTACATTCCTACCAGCAGTGTACAAGCATTCCCTTTTCTTTACAGCCTTGCCAACATCTGTTATTTTTTTGACTTTTTCATAATAGCCATCTGACTGGTTTGAGATGGTATCTTATTGTGGTTTCGACTTGCATTTCTCTTTTGACTAGTGATACTGAGCATTTTTTCATATGCTCTTTGGCCAGGTATATGTCTTCTTCTTTTTTTTTTTGGAGACAAGAGTCTTGCTCTGTTCTGGAATGGAATGCAGTGATGTGATCACAGCTTCCTGCAGTTTCTACCTCCTGGGTTCAAGCTATTCTCCTGTCTCCAGAGTAGCTGGGACCACAGGTATGCATCACTACACCTAGCTAATTTTTTATTTTTGGGAGAGACAAAGCCACTATGTTGCACAGGCCGGTCTCAAAGTCCTGGGCTCAAGTGATCCTCCCACCTTTCGGTCTCCCAAAGTGCTGGGATTACAGATGTGAGCCACTGTGCCCGGCTGTATGTCTTCTTTTGAAAAGTGTTTGTTCATGTCCTTTGCCAACTTTTTAATGGACAAATGCTTGTTAATTTGTTTAAATTACTTATAGATTCTGGATATTACTCCTTTGTTGGATGCATAGTTTGCAATATTTTCTCCCATTCTGTAGGTTGTTTACTCTGCTAATAGTTTCTTTTGCTGTGCAAAAGCTTTTTCGTTTAATTAGGTCCCATTTGTCCGTTTTTATTTCTGTTGCAATTGCTTTTAGTGTCTTCATGATGAAATCTTTGCTAAGTCCTATGTCCAGAATGGTACTTCCTAGGTTCTCTTCCAGGGTTTTTATAGTTTTAGGTTTCACATCTAAGACTTTAAACCATCTTGAATTGATTTTTGTATATGGTTAAAGGAAGGGGTCAGTTTCATTCTTCTGTGTGTGGCTAGCTGGTTATCCCAGCACCATTTATTGAATAGGAAGTTATTTCCCCATTGCTTGTTTTTGCCAACTTTGTCTAAGATCAGATGATTGTAGGTGTGCAGCTTTATTTCTGGGCTCTTTATTCTGATCCATTGGTCTATGTGTCTGTTTTTGTACCAGTACCATGCTGTTTTGGTTACTGTAGCCTAAATACTGATGACTTTTGATTTAGCCAGCCAATTAACAGTCCAGCCCTTTCTGTCTGGACTGGTCTGTCCCTTTCCAAAACTCTTATTTGTACCCCAAGTTCCTGAACTCCAATTTTTTTTTCTGCAAAGGGCACTGGTGGGCAGTTTAAAGTAGGGCAAGTCCCTTCAGACTTTAGGTTATCTTTAGGCTGTTTCCCAAAGACTTTAGGCTGTTTCCCATGCCCAGGATGCATGGGAAACAGCTGCAGGTTCAGGCAATAATGATAAACCCAGAGATACTAAGTTCTGGACTTCTTAGTGGCCTATTTGATTGGTAATTATCTAGTCTACAAGTCCTCAGGTCCAGGTAGGACAAAAAGGACACTATTGCTTTATCTTGATTGGCTCTCTAGACATGGTTACCTTTTACATAGAAGGGAGGCTCTATCAGAGGAAAGTTGGAGATGGGACAAATCTCAGGTGAACCCTATTCTAATTGAGTGCAATTGCCCCATTAATCAGCAACAGCTGAGCAAGACCAGCATCCCTAGAACCTATTATCTTTGCGGCTGCCTTATCTTTGTTGCTTCTTAGGTCCACGAAGACCCTGCTGCTTGTGTTTGTGTGTAGATAGAAAGGGGATCTCTGGGGCAGCCGTATCTTCCTCTATGGACAAGCGTGATACATATGGAAATTCCAAATGGTGACACCTGTGTAGAAGTGGACAATTCTGGAACCCTGGTGTCTGTGGCAAAGAAAGAAAGGAAGCAAGGAGAACCAGCCACCCTGAAAGGAGGTAACAATGGTTAGCCTTATGCAGCGTTTCCTTATGTCACTGTATCTTCTTCATTTTTTTCTCTCATTTCTTCTTTCCCCCAAAGTAACAGTGCCAACTATAAAATACTGTTGCATTGAACCAGGTCTCCTTCTAAGCCCTGGAGAACTGGAACTTTCCTCCATTTTATTACGCATGTTTTTCTTGCTTACTTCAGGCCAGAAAGCCTATATACTGCCATGAATAAAACAGTGAAAGTCAATCTTTGCTGCTGGCTCTATGCATGTGGTCAAATGATTATTGGCAAGAGCACTGTCAGGATGCTAGCAGGGGATTCTGAAGGTGTCTGCTAATAACATATTCTCACAGGGTGATTTAGGGAGGTTGCAGGAGTACAAGGCTCTTTCTGGTGTGAAAAGCAATTCCACTCTCCTTGGGGACTGTCTGACCTTCTTGTCCTTTTTCCTCTCCCCCGAGACTGCCCTGTGGTCCCACCCAGTGTTTTCATAAAGAAACATTTTTAGATAATAACACATAGAAATTACCTGCTTGGCCAATTAACATATCTGGGTGCCAGAAAGCCACCATGGAAGGGGCAGGCATTCTGTGGGACTCCCCTGCTTTTTAAAAGCTGAGTTCAATCTCTGCTCTTCCAACAGTGTCTGGTGGAATCGTTTGAAACTTTCAAAACAATTTGATAGGAATTTTATGTCTGTTGAATCTAATAAAAAACTTGATCTTGTATTCCTTTTTTTTTTAATTTTCTTTTTCTATTGACTCATTTTTAGTGTATTTTATTAGGGAATCAGGGGTGATTGGGAAAGAACAACAAAAAACTGTTCCCCAGGCGTTTTGAGAAGCAGCGCCCCTAAGTCATGCTGGTGCCCAACTTCTCTTACCCATATTGGCGCAGGGATACCCTCTGCAGAGGTCTCCTCCCAGAGTCCCAAAAAAGGAATGGAGCAATTTCCCTGCAGTCCCCGGTGTTCCCACTCAGCCTGTCCGCCTTACTTCCGGGAAACCGGGAACATGTTGTGGGACCGCCTCCTCTCTTCCTCTTTCTTCCTGTCCTACAATCCCCTTCGTCAGGAGAGGGCGGATGTTTCTTTAACTTCCAATCTAGCTACTATAGTCCATTGGGACTAAGCTCTTCATATACTTAATGTGAGTTAAAAATGTAGAGAATCCTTTTTCTCTCAATTGTGTCCAGTTTATTGTTATGCTACGCCATCTCTTGAATGTTATAAGTTGAATAATAACTCCTGCTCTTCTCATTCCTCTTTTCACAGTCTGGATCCAATCTGCACCTCCTTCTCTTCCAGGATACTTTAGGTTTTGACAAAGATTCTTTGCCTGGCCAAACTTTAGTGAGGCTTCCAAATCTTCTGCTCAGCCCATCTGTGCACTTTCTTGCAACATCCAGTTTTTAGCAAAGAACCCTGCTAAGTCAGTTTAGCCAGAACCCCTCATCCTCAATATCTGATCATCCTGGATATCTGATCAGAATTTTCTGCTCCCACATCCCCAACGCGATGCCTGTTCACCCTGGCCTGTCTTCAGCAAGAATCCTGTTGGGTTGGTTTACCCAGAATCCCCCTTACCCCTGATGTTTCCTCTTAGTAATTTTCCATCCACTGACCCCCACCCTGCTCCTTGGCATCAATTATGGTTCCCACCTGCTTGTGCTGTATTTGGAGTTTCCCCAGCCTCCCTGACTGCAAGACCCCATTGCCGTGGTCCCTGTAGCTATTGTGATGGTTCTGAATGACGTTTTCCTTGCCATGCTTAACTAGTATCACTGAATAAGTTTTCCTTAACAGTTAACTAGGGAGAAGGTCGCATAGTGTAGTTTTTCAAAATACTATCTTCCCTTGCACAGCTTCGTGCATTGAGTTATGCTAACAGCACCACTTCTGTTATGGATCCCATACCACACGCTAATAACATGTAGAGCTGTAAATATATGGCATAATTATTTCTGTTGCATCACTTGTAGTGAGCATAAAGTGGGCTCATTCTCACCCTTCGAGTCTCAGCCTAAATGCTGCCTCCCCAGAGATGCCTTTCTTGATGAGTGTCCTCTTCTAGTTAGTTTCTATCTCATCATTTTGTTTTTATTTTAAAATAACTTTATCACAATGTTTTATGCCGCTTATTTTTTACTTACTAATTGTCTCTCCCATAGAAATGTAAGATCCATGAGGCCAGGATCTTTTATTTATTTTTTATTTTTTTTTGAGACAGTGTCTCACTGTATTGCCCAGGCTATAGTGCAGTGGTGTGAACATGGCTCATTGCAGCCTTGACCTCCTGTGCTCAAGCCTCCTACCTCAGCCTCCTGAGTAGCTAGAACTACAGGTGCATGCCATGACACCTGGCTAATTTATTTATTTTTTATTTTTTGTAGAGATGAGGTCTCACCATGTTGCCCAGGCTGGTCTCGAATTCCTGAACTCAATCATTCCTCCTGCCTTGGCTTCCCAAAATGGGATTACAAATGTGAACCACTGCTCCTGTGTTTACATGTTTGGTTTTAATTTTAATTTGTTGGGAGGCCAAGGCAGGTGGATCACTTGAGCCCAGGGGTTTGAGACCAGCGTGGGCAACATGGTGAAACCCCGTCTCTACAAAAAAATACACAAATTAGCCAGGTGTGGTGGTGGGCACCTGTAGCACCATCTACTTGGGAGACTAAGGTGGAGGTGGGAGGAACACCTGAGCCTGGGAGGTTGAGGCTGCCAAGAGCTGTGATTGTGCCACTGCATTCCAGCCTGGTGACAGAGTAAGACCCCCGTCTCTAAATAAATAAATAAATAAATAAATAAATAAATAAATAAATATTTTTCTTTAGAGACAGAGTTATGCTCTGTCACCCAGGCTGGAGTGCAGTGGCACAATCATAGCTTGCTACAGCCTCGAACTCCTGGGCTCAAGTGATCTTCCCACCTCAGCGTCCCAAAGTGCTGGGATTACAGGCATAAGCCACTGCAGCTGGCCCTTTTAATTTATTATAGTATCTCCAGAGCCTGGTGCACAGCAGGTGATTGTAAATCTTTGTTGAGTAAGTGAAAATGTACTAGAGAGCTCCTCCTTGTGGATGCTTAGGCTGCAAATCCCTTTTGAGGCACGGATGGAATTGCAACATTACTCCTGCCTGTGGCTTTTTGTATTTGAAACATCTGGAGTCCTGTAAAGGTGATTGCATTTTGCTATTCAGGAAGGGTGGCTAATTTCAGCTTAAGATGTTCAAGTTTCATTAAAAAAAAAGAAGCTGATAGGTGATGGAGCTCCCTCAGGAGAATTCAGAGAGAGAACCTGAGAGAAGATAGGGGAAGAGAAAATGGTCACGACTCAGACAGAGGTCCTACTGTCTCTATTATGTCAGTTGCCTAATTTGAGGCATACTTTTGTGGCCCAGGAGGTGTCCAGGCAAGCGAGCAAGGGAAATGATTGTTGTAAATGACCGTTATGCCAGTGCCCGGGGCAGTGGCTGAAGTGGAGGACCAGTAGGTGCCATATTTTAGAGTAAAGTGGCCCAGGCAGGCTGCCACTCTCTGCACCGCATGCCACTTTATGGTTGAAGCTAAAGATGACACCTGCTCTTTCCCTGGGGTATCTTGTGAGTCAGAGACTGAAGCCTGCACAGCTGCTCCTCTGCAGGGCATTGTCATTCCCTGCTGCAGCCCCGTATCTGGGAGCAGCCCTGGTCTCCCCCTTCTCTCTTCCCTTCATCATTTGTCAATAGCCAATTGATTTAATCTTCCAACTCTCTCGACTATGGTTTGCTTTCTCCTTCTCCTTTGCTTGAGACCAAGCTGTCATCTTTTTTGCCTAAATGATGGCAAGAACCTCCTGAGAGTTTATTCCAAATCAAACTTGATTGCTTCTATTTTACTTTTCAGAATGATCTCAATCAGGTCCCTCTCCAGATTAAATTCTTCAATGGATCCTCTGTTGTTTCATTGATCAAAGATCTCCATCTTTCTCCTTCCTTAAGCCTTATCTTATTACTTATATTTTCTTCCCTCCTCTCAATTCTTAAGATTTTCCCCTATTTTTCCAGTTTCTAGAACTTACAATGCATTTTTTTTTTAAATTAGTGCTTTTGCACTATAGTTTCACTTTGTCCACAATATGATTAATTTATGTATACTGGCCTTCTATTCTGAGAGACGGTAAAGCTCACTTTTACTTCTATTAGCTTTAAACAATTCCATAATAATTTCCATAGAGATACTCATGTTGTCTGCAAATGAAGACAGGTTTACTTCTTTCTTTTCAAAGTGTCTGCATGTACTTCTTTTTCTTTCTTTTTTTTTTTTTTTTTTGAGACAGAGTCTCACTCTGTTGCCCAGGCTGGAGTGCAGTGGCACAATCTCAGTTCATGGCAACCTCTGCCTCCTGGGTTCAAGCGATTCTCCTGCTTCAGTCTCCTGAGAAGCTGGGACCACAGGCTTGCGCACCCAGCTAATTTTTGTATTTTTAGTAGAGATGGGGTTTCACTATGTTGGCCAGGTTAGTCTCGAACTCCTGACCTCAAGTGATCCGCCTAGGCCTCCCAGAGTGCTGGGATTATAGGCGTGAGCCATCATGCCCGGCCATGCACTTCTTTTTCTTGTCTTATTGCCCCAGCTGGAATCTCTGGTGGTGTTAAATAAGCATAGGGAGCGTGGATGTTCTTCCTGATCTTAGGGGGAAAGGATTCAGTCTTTCACCTTTAAGTGATGTTAGCATATGTTTTTTATAGGTTTTCTTTATCAGGTTGAGAAAACTTCATTCTATTTTTTTTTTTTAGCTTGTTGAAAATTTTTATCATGAAGAGATATTGAATTTTGTGAAATACTTTTTCTGCAACTCTTAAGATAATCATATGCTTTTGCTTTTTACATGGACTGATTTCAACTGTTGAACAAACTCTGTATTCCAAGAGAAACTTCACTTGTTTATTCTTTTTATACGTTGCCAGATTTGATTTGTTAATATATTGTTAAGAATTTTAGCATCTGTGTTCATGAAGGATCATGATATGTACTTTTCTTGTAATATATTGGTCTGGTTTTGCTATCAGGTTAACGTTGGCCTGATAAAATTAGTTGGCATTTCATCGTCTACTCTCTGTAAATGTGTGTAGAATTTGTGTTATTTCTTATCTAAATGTTTCATAGCCTTCACCACTGAAACCATCTGAGTCTAGACATTCTTCTGTGGGAAGGTTTGCAGCTATAAATTTACTATCTTTTGTGGATGATATTCAAGTTATCTACTTTTTCAATGAGATTTGGCAGTTTTAGCTTTTAAAGGAATTTGTCCATTTCTTATAGGTTATTAAATTTATTGGTATAAAGTTATTCATAATGTTTCTTTATTGTATCTCTAGGATCTATAGTGATGTCTCCTTCTTTCATTCCTTTCTTTTTTTTTTTTTTAAATATTTTTTAGAACACGTTCTCGCTATATTGCCTAGGCAGGTCTCAAACACCTGGGCTCAAGTTATCCTCCCGCCCCTACCTCCCTAAATGTTGGAATTACAGAGCCACTGCTCCCAGCCTCTTTCATTCCTGATATTTGTTAAATTGTGTAATTTTGTTTGTCTCTTAAGTCTAGCTATAGAGGTCTACAGATATTATTAAATTTAAAAAAACTCAGCTTTTGGTTTTGATTTTCTGTATTGCTTTTCTGTTCTCTATTTTAATGATTTCTATATTTTCATTATTTCATTTCTTCTGTTTGCCTTGGGTTTAATTTGCTCTTCTTTTTATAGTTGCTTATCATCAAAGTTTAGACCCTTCTTTCTTCATGTAAGCATTTAATATGACATACCTTTCTCTCTAAGGACTGTTTCAGCTGTATCCTATAATTTTGAAATGTTGTTTTCATTTTTTTTAAATTCAAAATATTTTCTAGTTTTTTTGTGACTTGTTCTTTGATTACTGAATTATTTAGAATTGTTAATTTCCAAAGATTTGGAGATTTTCTAGATGTCATTTTAATATTGATATTAGTTGAGTTGTGGTCAAAGAACATACTGTTTATGATTTAAATTCTACTACATTTATTGCAATTTGTTTTATAGCCCCAAATATAGTCCATCTTGGTGAATGTTTTATGTGTACTTGAAAGGCATGTGTTTTCTGCTGTTGATGAATGTTGTGTTCTATAGAAGGCAATAGGTCAACTTGGTCAATGGTGTTGCTTAAGTCTTCTATATCTATTTCTGTGTACTTGTGCTACCACTTACAAAAAGAGGAAATTTGGGGCTGGGCGCAGTGCCTCACACCTGTAATCCCAGCACTTTGGGAGACCAAGGTGGACAGATCACGAGGTCAGGAGATTGAGACCATCCTCGCTAACATGGTGAAACCCCATCTCTAGTAAAAATAGAAAAAATTAGCTGGGCGTGGTGACGGGCGCCTGTAGCCCCAGCTACTTGGGAGGCTGAGATAGGAGAATGGCATGAACCTGGGAGGCAGAGCTTGCAGTGGGCCGAGATATTGTGCCACTGCACTCCAGCCTGGGTGACAGAGCGAGACTCCATCTCAAAAAAAAAAAAAAAAAAAAAAAGAACTTTAAGGACCTTTAGATCTCCAAAATGTGTGTAGGTTTTTCTGTTTCTCTCTCTCTCTCTTTTTTGTTTTTTAATTATACTTTAAGTTCTGGGTTACATGTGTAGAACATGCAGTTTTGTTACATAGGTATGCATGTGACATGTGGTTTGCTGCACCCATTAACCCATCACCTACATTAGGTATTTCTCCTAATGTTATCCCTCCCCTAGCCCCCCACCCCCTGACAGGCCCCTCTGTGTGATGTTCCCCTCCCTCTGCCCATGTGTTCTCATTGTTCAACTCCCACTTATGAGTGAGAACATGCAGTGTTTGGTTTTCTGATCTTGTGATAGTTTGCTGAGAATGATGGTTTCCAGCTTCATCCATGTCCCTGCAAAGGATATGAATTCATCCTTTTTTATGGCTGCATAGTACTTCATGGTGTGTATGTGCCACATTTTCTTAATGCAGTCTATCACTGATGGACACTTGAGTTGGTTCCAAGTCTTTGCTATTGTGAATAGTGCTGCAGTAAACATACGTGTGCATGTGTGTTTATCGTAGACTGATTTATAATCCTTTGGGTATATGCCCAGTAATGGGATCACTGGGTCAAATGGTATTTCTAGTTCTAGATCCTTGAGGAATCACCACACTGTCTTCCACAATGGTTGAAGTAATTTACATTCCCATCAACAGTGTAAAAGCATTCCTATTTTTCCACAACCTCTTCAGCATCTGTTGTTTCCTGACTTTTTTTGTTTTGTTTTGTTTTGTTTTTGAGACAGAGTCTCGCTCTGTCACCTAGGCTGGAGTACAGTGGCTTGATCTCGGCTCACTGCAAGCTCCACCTCCCGGGTTCAGGCCATTCTCCTGCCTCAGCCTCCCAAGTAGCTGGGACTACAGGCGCCCGCCACCACGCCCGTCTAATTTTTTGTATTTTAAGTAGAGACAGGGTTTCACCATGTTAGCCAGGATGGTCTCGATCTCCTGACCTTGTGATCCACCCGCCTCGGCCTCCCAAAGTGCTGGGATTACAGGCGTGAGCCACTGCGCCCGGCCTGTTTCCTGACTTTTTAATGATTGCCTTTCTAACTGGCGTGAGATGGTATCTCATTGTGGTTTTGATTTGCATTTCTCTAATGACCAGTGATGATGAGCATTTTTTCATGTGTCTGTTGGCCGCATAAATGTCTTCTTTTGAGAAGTGTCTGTTCATATCCTTTGCCCATTTATTGATGGGGTTGTTTGTTTTTTTTCTTGTATATTTGTTTAAGTTCTTTGTAGATTCTGGATATTAGCCCTTTGTCAGATGGATAGATTGCAGAAATGTTCTCCCATTCTGAAGGTTGCCTGTTCACTCTGATGATAGTTTCTTTTGCTGTGCAGAAGCTCTTTAATTAGATCCCATTTGTGAATTTTGGCTTTTGTTGCCATTGCTTTTGGTGTTTCAGACATGAAGTCTTTGCCCATGCCTGTGTCCTGAATGGTATTGCCTAGGTTTTCTTCTAGGATTTTTATGGTCCTAGGTCTTGCATTTAAGTCTTTGATCCATCTTGAGTTGATTTTTGTATAAAGTGTAAGGAAGGGGTCCAGTTTTAGCTTTCTGCATATGGCTAGCCAGTTTTCCCAACACCATTTATTAAATAGAGAATCTTTTCCTCATTGCTTGTGTGTGTCAGGTTTGTCAAACATCAGATGGTTGTAGATGTGTGGTGTTATTTCTGAGGCCTCTGTTCTGTTCCATTGGTCTATATATCTGTTTTGATACCAGTACCATGCTGTTTTGGTTCTTGTAGCCTTGTAGTATAGTTTGAAGTCCAGTAGCATGATGCCTCCAGCTTTGTTCTTCTTGCCCAGGATTGTCTTGGCTATGTGGGCTCTTTTTTGGTTCCATAAGAAGTTTAAAGTCATTTTTTCCAATTCTGTGAAGAAAGTCAGTGGTAGTTTGATGGGGATAGCATTGAATCTATAAATTACTTTGGGCAGTATGGCCATTTTCACAATATTGATTCTATCCATGAGCATGGAATGTTTTTCCATTTGTTTGTATCCTCTCTTATTTCCTTGAGCAGTGGTTTGTAGTTCTCCTTGAAGAGGTCCTTCACATGCCTTTTAAGTTGCTTTCCTAGGTATATTATTCTCTTAGTAGCAACTGTGAATGGGAATTCACTTATGATTTGGCTCTCTGTTTAGGTTTTTCTATTTCTCTTATCAGTCAGGCTCTGTAATTATGTAGATTCATATTTAGAATAGCTATATATACACACACACACATATGCACCATAAAATTATATGGTCATAAAAAATTGTACACACATATATGAATATATGTACACATATAATATATACATATATGTATATACATATATATGCATATATGCACATATATACTATGTACATATATACATGTGTGTACACATGTATATATACCTATATTTATATATACATATGTGTACACACGTGTGTGTGTATATATTATACATATAATTTTTTTGAGATAGAGTCTCACTCTGTTTCCCACACTGAAGTGCAGTGGCGTGATCTTGGCTCACTGTAACCTCCAACTCCCAGGCTCAAATGATCCTCCCACTTCAGCCTCCTGAGTAGCTGGGACACAGGCATGCACCATCGTGCCTGGCAAATTTTTGTATTTTTTGTAGAGATGGGGTTTCACTACGTTACCCAGCTCCTGAGCTCAAGCAGTCTGCCCACCTCAGCCTCCCAAAGTGCTGGTTAGAGGCATGAGCCACTGCACCCGACCATTTTTTCTTAATGAATTGGCTTCTTTATCTTTAAGAAGTATTTCTTTTTATCCCTAGCAATACTTCATGTTCTAAAATCTATTTAATCTAATATTAATATAGGCATTTTAGCTTTCTTTGGATTAACATTTTTTCTTCTAATTTTAACTCTCTACGTCTATATATAAAGTGAGTTTCTTCTTGTAGACTGTATGTAGTTGAGTCTTTTTAAAAAAATCCATCTGACAATCTCTACTTTTTGATTGTTTAAACAATTTATATTTAATGTAATTATCTATATGGTTAGTTTTAAATGCACCATATTGCTGTTTGTTTTCTGTTTGTCTCAATTGCTCATTTTTCCTTTTTTCCTTTACCTGACTTCTTTCGGATTAAGTATTTTTGTTTTTTTCCTTTTTTTTTTTTTTCTTTATTTGTTTTTTCCCCCTTTTTTTTTTTTTTTTTTTTTTTTTTTTTTTTAAAGGTGATTGCTCTAGGACATACTATATATATACATACACATGCACACACACATTTTCACTTTTCAGTCTGTTTTAAAATATACCATTGTATGTATAGTATAAAAATGTTAGAGAAGTATATTTATTGTCTTTTCTTTCTTTTTTTTTTTTTTTTTTTGAGACGGAGTCTCGCTCTGTCGCCCAGGCTGGAGTGCAGTGGCCAGATCTCAGCTCACTGCAAGCTCCGCCTCCCGGGTTCCCGCCATTCTCCTGCCTCAGCCTCCCGAGTAGCTGGGACCACAGGCGCTGCCACCTCGCCCGGCTAATTTTTTGTGTTTTTAGTAGAGACGGGGTTTCGCCGTGTTAGCCAGGATGGTCTTGATCTCCTGACCTTGTGATCCGCCCGCCTCGGCCTCCCAAAGTGCTGGGATTACAGGCTTGAGCCACCGCGCCCGGCCTTATTGTCTTTTCTTTGTGCTACTGTTATCATGTATTTTACATCATATTTTTAATTTACTTCTACATATACTATAAATTCCATAATTTATTTTCTTACTATCAGTAGTCAATTATCCTTTAAAAGATAACTTTCAGCCAGGCACGGTGGCTCACGCCTGTAATCCCAGCACTTTGGGAGGCCGAGGCGGGCAGATCACGAGGTCAGGAGATTGAGACCATCCTGACTAACACGGTGAAACCCTGTCTCTACTAAAAATACAAAAAAAAAAAAAAAAAAAAAAAAAAAAAAAACAAATTAGCCGGGTGTGGTGGTGGGCGCCTGTGGTCCCAGCTACTCGGGAGGCTGAGGCAGAAGAATGGCATAAGCCCGGGAGGAGGAGGAGCTTGCAGTGAACCGAGAACCACTGCACTCCAGCCTGGGCAACAGAGCGAGACTCCATCTCAATAAAAAAACAAAAACAAACAAACAAAAAAGATAACTTTGTAGCCAGGTACGGTGGCTCATGCCTGTAATCCCAGCACTTTGGGAGGCCAAGGCAGGCGGATCACTTGAGGTCAGGAGTTCAAGGCCAGCCAGGCTAACATGGTGAAAACCCATCTCTACTGAAAATACAAAAATTATCTGGGCATGGTGTTGAATGCCTGTAATCCCAGCTATTTTGGAGGCTGAGGCAGGAGAATCACTTGAACCTGGGAGGCAGAGGTTGCAGTGAGCCGAGATCATGCTATTGCATTCCAGCCTGGGCGACACAGCAAGACTCCATCTCAAAAAAAAAAAAAAAAAAAGTCTTTGTATGGCTGGGTGCAGTGGCTCACGACTGTAATCCCCGCATGTTTTGAGATTTCGAGTTGAGGCCAGGAGTTTGAGACCAGCCTGGCCAACATGGTGAAACCCCATCTCTAATAAAAATTAAAAAAATTAGCTGGCTATTGTGGCACGTGCCTGTAATCCCAGCTACTCGGGTGATTGAGGTGGGAGAATCGCTTGAACCTGGGAGGCAGAGGTTGCAGTGAGCCAAGATCGTGCCACTGCACTTCAGCTTGGGTGACAGAGCGAGAGACTGTCTCAAAAAACAAACTAAAACTTTGTGGAAATATAATTGATGTAAAATAAAATACATTTATTACTTATTTATTTGATAAAGGGTCCTGTTCTGTCACCCACACACACTGAAGTATAGTGGCACAATCATGGCTCACTGCCATCTCGACCTCTCGAAAATACCCATATTTAAAGCATATAATTTACATATTAAGTTTTTTAAAAAACAGAGATGGAGTCTTGCTCAAGATGCCCTCAAATTCCTGGGCTCAAGTGATCATCCCACTTCAGCTTCCCAAAGTCCTACATGTTAAATTTCGTTTTATTTATTTATTTATTTATTTATTTATTTATTTATTTATTTATTTTAGAGATGGAGTCTCACTGTCTTGCCCAGCTGGTCTCAAACTCCTGGCCTAAAGTGATCTTCCCACCTCAGCCTCCTGAAGTGCTGGGATTATGGGCATGAGCCACCATACCCAGCCCATATTAAGGGTTTTTTGTTTTTGTTTTGTGATAGAGTCTAGCTCTGTTGCCCAGGCCGGATCTCGGCCCACTGCAACTTCTGCCTCCGAGGTTCAAGTCATTCTCATGCTTCAGCCTCCTGAGTAGCTAGGACTTTACTTTAGGGAAGGAAATTAACATTTATTGAGCACGATGCTGGCTGCACAGGCTGACAACAAGCAATCCTTCAGCCAGACAATATTGGTTTTGTTTTTAAACTCACTCTAGGCAATTTGTGAACTTGCCAATTCCTTCGATCACCCTTTCTCCTTATGAAACTGAGAGTGACTGTTAGAGGCTCCTTAATATCACTATGCTATTGCCTAGGAGAGAGACGTGTTAGTATTATGGCTCTGGAGGGACTGGATCCACTTAGGATTGAGGCTGCTTTATGAACTCCGGAACCCTCTGGAATTGATTAGGGTGCCACATTCCACATCCTAGGCCACTGTATGTGATTAGCCTGACTCTCTTTTGCTTTGACTTTTCTGCAGAATCCTGCTTTTATACTAGAATAACAAAACTCTGATTTTCTCTTAGCAGAGCAGGCACTTGAAGGCAGATTCTATTGCAGGAGAGAGGAAAAAGGCTAATCTGATAGGCAAAGCATAGTCTTTGGTGGATGGCGCAGATGGGGTGTAGGAGGTTAGGCAGTTGGCCATGTGATGGAGGTCCAACAAGAAGTAACAAGTGGAATGCTGGCAACAAGTGGGGCCCCAGAGGGCAAGCCAAGAGCATTGTAGATCTAGACAGGCAGCCAGCAGCCTGCATCAAGAATTGCTGACAATACAGAGGAAATAAAGATTCATCATTCTCCTGGGCACCATATTCTCTATCCCCGGTGTCCTGCCTATCATTGGCTCCTGGGATCCAGAGTTTTGGAATGCATGATCATTGGCAGTTGGTGGAGTCTAAATTATTCATGCATTCTTTGACTTAACAGCTTGTAGAAACCACAGTTCCATTCTTTACACTTTTTATAAAAGCTTTGTTTGCATTTGAACAGGGGAATCTCACTGACTAAGGTTAAAACTAGGAATAGTAAGAGAAATTCAGGGAGAGGACATTGAGAGTTTTCTCCCTTATGCATTATTAATCTTAAAACATGTTTAGGGATAAATAATGAGGCAACAAATAGATATATAAACAGATTGCTTTTTCTTGAATAAGCATGTGCTTCATCTACTGTCAGCATTTGATTGCTTTGGGAGTTTTGTGTAACCAACACTACATTTCCCCATTATCTAATAATCATCCATTCATGAGTGTCCCCCACACCAGACACCAGACTGAACTCTTTTTTTTTTTTTTTTTTTTTTGAGACGGAGTCTCACTCTGTCGCCCAGGCTGGAGTGCAGTGGCTGGATCTCAGCTCACTGCAAGCTCCGCCTCCCGGGTTCACGCCATTCTCCTGCCTCAGCCTCCGGAGTAGCTGGAACTACAGGCGCCCGTCACCTCGCCCAGCTAGTTTTTTGTATTTTTTAGTAGAGATGGGGTTTCACCGGATTAGCCAGGATGGTCTCGATCTCCTGACCTTGTGATCCGCCCGTCTCGGCCTCCCAAAGTGCTGGGATTACAGGCTTGAGCCACTGCGCCTGGCCAAGACTGAACTCTTTGTGGATAGAAACTGAGTCATATTTAATCTCGTATCTCTGGCACCTAGCAGTGATGAATGGTAAAGGTTCATCCTTTCCTTCCCAAGCATGTGCTGTTCCAGAAGCCATTTAAATTAGAAATTCCTTCACAGCAAACATCATGTCTTTCTTTTCTAGTGAAAGTAGGAAGTAGCTCAAAACAGCACTAACAGGCATTTAGTGACTGTTGATGATGCTAATGATGACATCTAGTTTCCATGGCAACATGCACTTATCCTCATAATGTTTCTTGGATTATGTGAAATTTGAAAAAAATATATATATTTATTTCCACATTGTGAGAAAATCTTTTGTATTACAGTATTTTACCTCATCTTTTAAAAAATATGTTTAATCTAAGTAGTTGAATCAATTGTCTACATACTGTGGACTATAATGATGTCAAGTTTAGGAATGATACTGGGAGCTTAGAAATGGTATTGGAGAGGGGGAGAAGCAGAGAATAAGTTGTTAAAAATACATGGATGGCAAAACCATTTTTAGCACGTTTTTGTTCCTCCCTTTTTCTCCCTACTCTGATCCTCATCTACTCAACTAAATCTAGCTCTCTTTAAACCTTGAAATCACTTCAATTTCTGCATAGACCATACTGAAAACTGTGAAAGGGGGATCTAAAAAGCTGTGGGAGGGGGGGAATCTTGGCTATTTCTGGAACGTGTCCATCTAGGATGGATATTCAGCCGGCGGGCACCAGTGCGACTCTCCAGTTGTTAAATACTGGAAAGCTTTCCGACTGATTGTTCACTCTCACTTCTGTCCCTCAGCCAGCCAGTGCTCTTCTCTGGGGACAATCTCAGTTAACAACTTTTTATTCATTCTTCTAAAGATAGTCTAATATCGTTTAGACAAATATAGAAATATATGTTCCTTCTTTTCCCCACAAATGAGAGCATATTATTTATACTGCTCTGTACCTTGCTGTTTTTCCTTGCAGGTGTATCCTACAGATGCTTCTATATCAGTTCATCGAGGTCTATCTCATTTAATAGCTAGAAAAGATTTTATTGTATGGATGACCCATGTATTAGTCAGCTTTTGCTGGGTAACAAACCATCACAAAATAGCAGCAGCATATAGGAATAAGTGTATCTTTCTCACGCATCTGTGGGTGGACTGGGGTTGCTCTGTTTCTGATTGCAGGTTGAAAAACCAGCTGAGGTGGTGTTGCTTCATATGGAGGGGCAGTCAGTACTAGGCTATGTTTGTCTCTTTGCAATGACGGATGCACAAGTAAATGAGGTTAATCATTTAAGCGCATTTCAAGCCTCGGCTCACATCACATCTACTAATATCTCTTTGGCCAACTCAGTTTACATGGCCAAACCCATAATCAGAAAGTGGGAAAGTTTACTTCACCTACCTTGAGGTTATGGCTAGATCATAGACATATAATCTTACTGCAGGTGATAGGATTGGGACCAAAAGTCCAATTTACCATAAATCCTATTTATTTTAACCTATTTTATTACCAGCTCGTTTGATAGACATTTAATTTGTTTTTACCTTTTGCTTCTTTATATACTTTAATTCCAACTCTGAACTCCCATTCCACTAAGATGATGAGAATTCACTCTGTCATTATTCAGACTCACCCTTGGCCAGGTGCAGTAGCTCACGCCTATAATCCTAGCACTTTGGGAGGCTGAGGCAGGTGGATCATCTGAGGTCAGGAGTTCAAGACCAGCCTGGCCAACATGGTGAAACCCTGTCTCTACTGAAAATACAAAAAATTAGCCAGGTGCAGTGGTGTGTACCTGTGGTCCCAGCTGCTTGGGAGGCTGAGACAGGAGAACTGCTTGAACCCAGGAGATAGAGGTTGCAGTGAGCCAAGATTGTGCCATTGCACTCTGGTGTGGGTGACAGAGCAAGACTTCAACTCAAAAAAAAAAAAAAAAGACTCACCCTTGCCTCAGTGTGGTTACCTGGCATCAGGATCATATGCAGGTCAAATATCAGAGAAGCTTCTCTGATTCTCCGTTATTGGTCCCTTCTGGTTACCATGAAGACAGGTCCAGAGAACATGACCTTTTTAGGACCTGTGACACTATTTCCATGTCACAAGATTCTTTGGCCTTGTGCTTCAAGTTCAATCTCCAATAACAGTCACTCTTTCCACAAATACCTTGACATTACTTAGACGTGGTTTAGCAAAAGCAGAATCTTTTGGGACACATGTTTTGCAAAAAAGGAAAATCATCTACTTGGGCTCCTTTTTATTTTGGCAGCAGAGCACATTAGGTACTTTTACTGCTGCAAAAATATTCAGATGGGATTATAGGAAAAGAAGATAAGATCTTATATAAGTTTGCTCGGGGTATACACATATCTATACATTGGGTCAGTTTCTCAGTGTATGAGAAGAATATTGCAACATAGCTTTGTCCAGCCATGCATTTCCAAGAGTGTATAGTCTTCATAAAAGAGAAATTGGGAGGCGTAATGTAAAGAAATTGATTGCAGTATTCTGCCACAGTAACAAATATAACTTCAGACATTTTTCAAGTATATAGCTACATGCTTAGAATTCAGAAAATTATTCTGCCGTAACAGGCTGGCACCATCTTTCTTTTATCTGCAAGAAGGAACATTATTCATTCATTTATTATTTTACCAATTCTGTATTGAGCATTAAACTCAGCCCTAAGCACTGGGGATACAAAGATAAGATGGTGACATCTCTCCCTCAAGGCGCTCGTAGTACAAAAGGAGGTAGTGAACCAGCAAGCAGAGACTAGTCCTGTTGAGTATAAATGCAGGAATAGGAAACTGTGCAAGGTATGAGTTTGGCACAAAGGAGGGGTGCCTAGGCAGATGGGGGCAGATTTCACAGAAAGGGTGACACTGGAACTGGGTTTTGAAAGGTAAGTGAGACTCCAACAGCAAGACAGTGGAGGAAGGGTGTCCCAGACATTAATGCTGATAATAGTAGGGGCATAAAACAGCATGGTGTTTTGGGGAAGCAGAACTAGTGAGGTTGGCTGGAGATTAAGATATGAAGAGGGTGACTGGCAAAAACATGAGTGTGAGACGTTAGGCATGGGTTCCACTGTAGAGCTGAGAGCAGGGGGAAGACTACCTGCAAAGGGTCGGGGATGGATTGGATGGGCAGGAGACTGAGGATTGGCAGGAGGCCAGGATAGGAAGCAAGAGACTTTGGTAACATCCTAATGGGAGTTAAGAGGTTTGAGGGAAATATAGATCCCAGAATGATTGAACTTGACATTTTTTGTGGCAAATCCCATCATGCAGCTCTCCCACTTAAAATCTTTTAGTAGGTCAGGCGGGGTGGCTCACGCCTGTAATCCCAGCACTTTGGGAGCCCAAGGCGGGTGGATCACCAGAGGTCAGGAGTTTGTGACCAGCCTGACCAACATGGAGAAACCCCGTCTCTACTAAAAATACAAAATTAGCTGGGCGTGGTGTCGCATGCCTGTAATCCCAGCTACTTGGGAGGCTGAGGCAGGAGAATCACTTGAACCCAGGAGGCAGAGGTTGCGGTGAGCTGAGATCACATTGCTGCACTCCAGCCTGCACAACAAGAGCAAAACTCCATCTCAAAAAAACAAAAAACAAAAAACAAAAAATATCCTTTAGTAGCTCCTATTGCTTTCAAGACAAAATACAAGCTCATCAGCTGGGCCGAGCAAGTCTTTCCTCTATAGGTCTTCAGCTACTCTTTCTCAGCCTTCAGTTCCTCAGTTTGCATTTTTATGCGTGTGCTCGCCTCAAGTCTCTGAACCTTGCTGGTTAACCTAGAGTAAGTTGCTTCTTCGTTCCATAATGAGCTTGTGTTTATATTTCAAATTTTACTTCCGACACCACCTTCCCTGGGCAGTCACTGGATTCCCTCTCACCCCCTACCTTGGATTTTTTTCACCATCGAATCTAGGCCACCATGCTGTAAACTGAATCCCCAAGTCGACGGTGAACATGTTGAGGGCAGGAGCTGTCTTTCTTTCCCTTCTTTCCTCCCCTCCTCCCCTTCCCCTCCCCTCCCCCTCCCCTCCCTCCCCTCCCCCTCCCTTCCCTCCCTTCCCTCTTTGTTTCTTCTTCTCCTTTCCTTTTTTTTGGGACAGAATCTCACTCCTTCATGTTTAAGAGTCCCTATAGCTGATCTCCTTCCTGCAACCTCCGCCTCCAGTTCAAGCTTAATTCTCCTCAGTCTCTTGAGTAGCTGGGATTACAGGCATGCACCACCACGCCTGGCTAATTTTTGTATTTTTATTAGAGACGGGTTTCACCATGTTAGTCAGGCTGGTCTTTCTTTCTTCTCTCTCTTCTCCACTCACTCACTCACTCCCTCCCTCCCTCACTCCCTCCCTTCCTTCCTTCCTTCCTTCCTTCCTTTCTTTCTTCCTTCCTCTCTTTTTTTTTCTCTTTCTTTTTTTTCAAAATTATCAGTAGATTTTATTATTAACTGTAAAGGTCTTTATAATTCTTAAAAGGCCAAAAATGAATTGGAATAATGAAGAAAAGAAGATCTGGAATAGAATTAGCTAGACTAGCCTAGCCCCCAATCTGTTCTACTAAGGAGAGGTTGGTAGATCCACAGCAACCTCACAGGTATGCTATTTGAAGGTTAACATACATGTATAATCTTTTTTTTTCCAGTTTCCAGTGGCTTTAATTGGTAAATATGCTCTAGAAAAGAATGACCAATCCTGTTGCTTCCACGTCAGTGGAATGAAGAGCCGTATCAAGGGACACACCAAGCAGTGCTGAAGGAGACTGCTGCTGTGTCCACCTCTTATTCGTAGGCCCAGTCATAGGCACAAGTTCTTTGGGCTTAAACCATGGGCTGATTTCTTTTTCAACACTTTTTACTGGGTCACTGCCATGAATGATGTTCCTGCCCACCCGAATGCATGTCTTTTATTTCTAAATCTCCAGCCCTAGAATAATTCAAGGCTAAGTGAGTAGGCTCTCAATTAATTCTTTTGAATAAATGAATGAAGTAGCCCCAATAATGCCTGGGACTCCTTACGTTCAAGTTCTACCTCTACTGGAGCTGTTCCAATACATTGGAGAAATGCGATGTTAAAACTTAGATCTGAGAAAAGAGTCAGAACATGTCGCATTGCTACGAGGTCCAAGTCTAAGAGGAAGCATCTGCCTCAGGTCTTGGCAGATTTCCTTGCCTCCCTCTAATCTGTTCTTTTATCCAACAGATGTCTAAGTACTGCAACCTCAAGATGATTAATAACTCAAGGACTGGGAGGGGGGAGTATTTTTGTACTTTTTACCAGTACTTTGGAATCAAATCTTTCCATCTCAATGTGTGACATCAATTTTGTTTTCTTCTTTTGAGGTGTATACTTATATAGGTTTAACTATGAATAACTGTTAGGAATTTATAATCAGTAGTTTCAGAAGAAGTGACAGATGGGCTTAGTATCCCAGAAACCAGCAAAGAAGAAGGGGGACCAGGAATCCTAGCAAGTGATAGAAAACATTTGGGAAAGGAAAGTAGTTGGTTTAGAGGAATCAGAAAACAAGAAAAAATTCTGCAGCCCAATGTGTTGAGGCCACCTTTGGTTAATCTCCTTAATGATTTAGGCAATGATTCTAAGTATCTGACTATGACATTTTGAGAGACCTTGGAATTATTGTGAGGGAACTGAAATCCAAATGAAAGCTTTTATTTTCTCAATCACTACAGTAAAATACAGTAAAAATACAGTAACTGGCATATGAGGGTTTCCATACTTAAAAGTTTGGGAATGGATTTTAAACTAGTAGTGTTCACCCTGAGCTGGAAGCGCTAGTTTTATATTTGTATAGTACCTTGTAATGTACAAAGGTCTTTTACTTACACTAATTTATTATAGTCACCATAACTTTGTAGGGTAAGATGGGGAGGCAGCGCCATTTTTCAAATGCAAAACTGAGACTTAGGCTGTGACTTGTGTATGGTTTCATGACTTGAATCAATTCAGTTGAGACAACCTTGCAAATCCCATAGATCTTAATTCAGTCCTTTATACTACCAATATTTTTTTTCTTGTGGAAGAATTATATCCAGAATGAAGGATAGGGAAATGTGGGGCTATAAATAAAATATGTGCTTCTTAGGAACCAATAAAAAGGAAGAACAGGGCTAGGAGCGGGGCTGGGTTCATCTGTTGACAGCAGTGTTAAAAACTAAGGGATTCTGGAAGTAAGACTTGGTTATGAGATTGAACAAAGGTACATTATGGCCAACCATAAACATGTGTGCTTTAACATCTACCAGATCCTCCTCATTCTTTAAGAAGTGCTTTCAGTTTTGCGTTCAAGAAAGACCCAAAATTATTTTGTTGATCTATTTTGAGAACAGATATAGGAGATAATTTAAAAGATTATATTCCCAAGATCTCAGATTTAAGAATGAACTTTGAACTTCCATATAAGTACCAAACAAAGGAGCATATATGACATACATTTAATTAAAAAAAATGAGTGCCTTTCTTGAATCACTAGAATATTTATAGTTTGATGTTGGTTCAGTCTTGTAATCTTAGTTCTTTGGGAGGCCTACGTGGGAGGATTGCTTGAGTCTAGGAGTTTGAGACCAGCCTAGGCAACATACTGAGACTCCATTTCTACAAAAAGTAAAAAAAATTAACCTGATGTGGTGGAACGTGCCTGTAGTCCTGGCTATTTGGGAGGCTGAAGCAGGATTCTTTGAGCCCAAGAGTTCAAGGCTGCAGTAAGCTATGATTGCATCACTGCACTCCAGCCTGTGTGACAGAATGAGACGATGTCTTAAATAAATAAAATAGAATGTTTACTCTCTAGGCAGTAGCATGGCAAAGAATGCATAATTCCTGCAGGGAAATCTGTATCTATCAGACTCAAATTGTGTTAAAGCAAGCATTTAAAAATTGATCATAATCTCCTGTTTACCTCAGTTAAAAGGGTAAGAAGCATCGATCCACAGATAAATGGATATTCTATGGAAGTCTTCCAAGTAGCTAATAGAAATAACTATGATTTATTGATTGATTATTATGGACGAAGTAGTCTATTAAGCACTCTATCCATCTACTATCTATCTATATTAATTATTAGAAAATTTCTAGTAAATATTCACAATTAACTCAGTTTTTAAAAATAAGTACCTTAAAGCTTAAATAAGGTAAATGACTTGTCCAAAGTCATATAGGCAAAATGTGGTAGGAGGCTGAACAAGATTTTGTACTCGGAGATACCTGAGCTTAAAATACATACTCTTAACCTTATGCTAGGTGCTCTTAAAATGAGCTATAAGGAGTTTCTCAGAAGTCTCTGGAATTCAAATCAAGGTCTGGCTATCGTGAATAACTTGTCTGACTTTTTAGCTGTCAATTCTGTAACCTCCATCCACACAAGAAAGTTTGGGTGCATTCTCTAGAACAGTCACTGGGTGGAGCCAGTGCACTAAAAAGCCATCAGACTTTTTGGAGACCAGGCAGGGTTTATTCTAGGAAGTCAGGGGAAGTCAGCAAAGGCTGGTTTTGATTGGAAAAGTGCTAAAAAGATTACTCCCTCTGACAGCTGGCTTTTTTTCTTTTCTGGATAATGTAGATGAAGAGGAAGATGAGAGATCTCCGGAGGTGTAGAGAATTGCTAGAGCCAAGAGCTATGTGGGATGAATGCATAATCAACCAATTTTGTTCTTTCGCAGGAGTGGTTTCAATAATCTGATGTGTGGCTGGGTTGTGGGTTGTGGAAGCAAAGCACAATAGCCCCCTGCCCTGTGTGGTCTGCCTTCCCTTAGAGGCCCCAAGCTTTCACGGTGTATAATACTGGGTATATGCAACTGGCCCCACATCTAGTTTCTCAAATGGTCTGACTAAAAGGACAATAATGATGATGAGGATAATTGTTATTATGGTAACAAACATGTGCATGGCACTTTATTGATTCCTTTCACTTGCATTTGTTATTGAGGTGAGTGGACCTTCTGGCAGCAGAATAGAACTTCATGGGATAAAGGGAGGAGACAAGGGCAGGATGAACTTTTCCTCTATGTCTAGGAAGAGTTCTCCAGAGAAACGGAATGAAAGAATCTCTCTAAATAAATAAATAAATGAATAAATAAATGCTCCCATGATAGGCAACTCCAAAATCCATAGGGTAGACCAGGAGGCTGGAGACCCAGGGAAGAGTTCATTTTTGCGGCTTGAGCCTGAAGGGAGTTTGCTGGCAGAAAATTCCGTCTTCCTTAGGGGATCTCAGTCTTTTTTTTTTTTTTTTTTTTTTTTTAAAGGTTTTCAACTGATTAGATGAGGCCCACCCACATTATGGGGAGTAATTTGCTTTACTCAGAGTTTGCTTATTTAAACGTTAATCTCATCTAAAAATGCTTTCACAGAACCTCCAGATGTGTTTGAGCAAATATCTGGGTACAGTGACCTAGCTAAGTTGACACATAAAATCAACCATTGTAGGTAGATAACAAATTCTATGCTGGGCTTGAGGGGAAAATAGAGTTCCTTTTGCTGTCTTTGGTAGGGTTCAGAGCTGTTAATTTCTTTCTTCTTTTTTTTTTTTTCTTCTCTTTTTTGAGACAGGGTCTTGCTGTGTCACCCAGGCTGGGGTGCAGTTGCATGATCTTGGCCCACTGCAGCCTCCACCTCCCCAGTTCAAGCGATTCTCCTACCTCAGCCTCCCGAGTAGCTGGGATTGCAGGTGTGCGCCACCATGGCCAACTAATTTTTGTATTTTTAGTAGAGATGGGGTTTCACCATGTTGGCCAGGCTGGTCTCGAACTCCTGACCTCAGTGATCCGCCCACCTCAGCCTCCCAAAGTGCCAGGATTACAGGCACATGCCACAGCGCCCGGCCCAGAGCTGTTAATTTCAACTGTAGCAGAAGCAATCTACTCACCCTCCCTCTTGTCCCTGAAAGCTTGATGAGTTGGCAGTGCTATTCTGGATAATCATACAAAATGTTTATATAAATATATAAAAAATCAAGAATTCTATAAAGCATGACTTCCAACCATATCATTCTGTGTTCTGATTATAAGGTGGCTCTGAGATTTCTTTAAAAAAATTTTTTTTTCTTTTTTTTCTTTCTTTCTTTTTTTTTTTGGAGACAGGGACTTGCTTTGTTGCCCGGGCTGTACTGTAGTGGCACAATCATGGCCCACTGCAGCCTCAACCTCCTGGACTCAAGCAATCCTCCCACCTCAGCCTCTCAAGTAGCTGGAACTACAGGTGTGAACCTTCATGCCTGGCTAATATAAAAAACTTTTTATTTTGTAGAGACAGGATTTCACTATGTTGTCCGGACTGGTCTTGAACTCCTGGGCTCAGAGGGTCCTCCTGCCTCTGCCGCCCAAAGTGCTGAGATTATAGATGTGAACCACTGCTCCTGGCCCTGAAATTTCTTTTTTATAGAAGTACTTTGAAAAGGCATTGAATGAATAAAGTGCCTTTCAAGTAAAGTGTAGAAGCATCCAATGTTATTTCTGAAAGTGTCCCTAGAGATGGTAGGTTTGGATTTCCCCATTTTACAGCTAAACAGAGACATAGAAGAGTGAAATGACTTATTCAAGGTCATATTGGTATTTAATGAGAAAAGTGGTACCAGAACCCAGGCCTTCTGCCTGCAGTTTCGTCGTGCTTCCTGTTGCAGCATGCTGCCACCATACAAAAGTGCAAGGATAATCACTTGGACTGCAAATGCCCAACCAGCTGTGCTAAGCAACATGTGTCTAGACAGGCCCAGCCAAAACAGGAAATGCTGGTCTTCAGTGGGGGAATGGTTAATCAAAGAGAAAAATATGAAAATGCTGAATCCCAATCCTTCCCAGTGAAGTAGAGGCACTAACTTGAATAAACCTCTGCTAGAGTGTGGCAAAAGGTGGGAGGGAAACGACTGAGGCTTAGGTTTCCGTAAGCCTTAGGTTTAGTGGTGTCACTGTACTGAGTATAGTCCTATCACATCTTAACAAGTGGCTTTGTGATCTCAGCAAACTGAGATATCCCAGGTGGACACTACTACAGAAGTCATATATATAAAAGAATAAAACAGTTTCTGTAATTAATGCTACAAATAGATCTAAGCGGAAGCTACAGATTGGAGGCAATGGAGGCCTAATCGGTTTCTTCAGCCAGGGGATTTTGGCACTCAAAGTTGGCCACCAGGAACCTTATGTAGTAAGTTGGGGGAAATAACAAAGATGACATTGGAATTAATATTTGGGCTCTTGGAGAAAATGTTGCCATTCAAATATCTTGCAATTATTAGCCCCAAGGGAACTAATTAAAAAAATGCTATAAGTGAGAGACCTAAAGGGGATGGAGAGAAAAAAGATGCCACTAACAAAGTCATAAAAGTAGTGAGGAAAGAGTAGTTCCCCGGCCTGCGCGGTGGCTCATGCCTGTAATCCCAGCACTTCGAGAGGCGGAGGCGGGCGGATCACGAGGTCAGAAGATAGAGACCATCCTGGCTAACTAACACGGTGAAATGCCATCTCTACTAAAAATACAAAAAATTAGCCAGGCGTGGTGGTGGGCGCCTGTAGTCCCAGCTACTCGGGAGGCTGAGGCAGGAGAATGGCGTGAACCCGGGAGGCAGAGCTTGCAGTGAGCTGAGATCGCGCCTCTGCACTCTGGCCTGGGCGACAGAGTGAGACTTGGTCTCAAAAAGCAAAACAAAACAAAACAAAACAAAAAACAGAGTAGTTCCCCATATTAAATCAAACATCGTTGGCTGAATGGAAGGGAGAGCAGCGTGCAGGCTAGTGAGTAGAACCATGAGGTCGATGTAAGAGTGGTGGTGTAGAGACTGTAGAGACAGGATTAATGGCAGTAGTAATGGTAAGGCCGTCCAACGTTAGCAGGAATTGGTTAAGTACAGCACCACCTGCACATTTTTGTTCACCAAATTCAATTTGAATAGTTGGAAACCATTTACCGAGTTCCTGGTGTATGCCAGGTGTAGATTGCAATATTTTTCTTTCTTTTCTTTTTCTTTTTTTTTGATGGAGTCTCACTCTGTTGCCCAGGCTGGAGTGCAGTGGTGCAATTTCGACTCACTGCAAGCTCCACCTCCTGGGTTTACTCCATTCTCCCACCTCAGCCTCTGGACTAGCTGGGACTACAGGTGCTCACCACCACGCCTGGCTAATTTTGTTTTTGTATTTTTAGTAGAGATGGCGTTTCACTGTGTTAGTCAGGATGGTCTCGATCTCCTGACCTTGTGATCCACCCGCCTCGGCCTCCCAAAGTGCTGGGGTTACAGATGTGAGTTATCCTGTCTGGCTGAGTGCAATATTTTTAATGCAATTCTGGAGAGAGATTTAAGATACACAGGAGCTACACAGAGAAAGGAGGTTAAATTTATTGGAGAATGAGACAGTATAAGAGAAGGTGGTCTAGATATATTACTGATCTGGGTTTTAAAGACTGAATAGGCATTTTCTTTTTCTTTCTTTTCTTTCCCTCCTTCCCTTCCTCCTCCCTCCTCCCTCCCTCCCTCCCTCCCCTCCTCCTCCCTCCCTCCCTCCTCCTCCCTCCCTTCCTTCCTTCCTTCCTTCCTTCCCTTCCTTCCTTCCTTCCTTCCTTCCTTCCTTCCTTCCTTCCTTCGATAGAGTCTCGCTCTGTCTCCCAGGCTGGAGTGCAGTGGCATGATCTCGGCTCACTGCAACCTCTGTGTCCTGGGTTCAAGCTATTCTCCTGCCTCAGCCTCCTGAGTAGCTAGGATTACAGGAGCCCACCACCACACTCAGCTAATGTTTTGTATTTTTAGTAGAAATGGGGTTTCACCATGTTGGCCAGGCTGGTCTTGAACTCCTGACCTCAGGTGATCTGCCCATCCCAGCCTTCCAAAGTGCTGGGATTACACGCGTGAGCCACCGTGCCTCGCCTATGAATAGGCATTTTCTTTTCTTTTCTTTTTTTTTTTTGAGAGGGAGTTTCGCTCTCATTGACCAGGCTGGAGGGCAATGGTGCGATATCGGCTCACCACAACCTCTGCCTGCCAGGTTCAGGCGATTCTCCTGCTTCAGCCTCCTGAGTAGCTGGGACTACAGGCACCCGCCACCATGCCTGGCTAATTTGGTAATTTCAGTAGAAACAGGATTTCTCCATGTTGGTCAGGCTAGACTCGAATTCCCGACCTCAGGTGATCCACCTGCCTCAGCCTCCCTAAGTGCTGGGATTACAGGTGTGAGCCACCACTCCCAGCCTGAATAGGCATTTTCTAAGACAAGAAGAAAAACATGTGAAACAATGGAAACAGTAAACATACATTCTTACCAATAGGCATTGTTATGTAACAGCCACCCAAAACTTAATGGCCTAAGACAATGACAATAATTTATTTTGGTTGTGAATCCATCATTTGAGCAGAGCTAGGCAGGAATGGCTTACTTCAGTGGAGGCAGCTGCACTTGGGGCTGGGGAATCCCCCTTCACATTGATTTACTCACAAGTTGGTCCTGGCTATAGGCTGGGAGCTCAGCCAGGATGGGGGCTGTGGGAGGTCCTTACGGCGTGATAGGATGGTTGCTATTTTCAGGAGTGAATGTTCCAAGTACTTCAAGCAGAAGCTGTATCACCTTTTATGATCTGGCCTAAGAAGTCACATATCTCACTTCCTCACTTCTACCATAGTCTCTTTTTTTTTTTTTTTTTTTTTGAGACAGAGTCTTGCTCTTTTGCCCAGGCTGGAGTGCAGTGGTACGTTCTCGGCTCACTGCAACCTCCGCCTCCCAGGATCAAGTGGTTCTCCTGCCTCAGCCTCCCGAATAGCTGGGATTTTAGGCACATGCCACCATGCCCAGCTAATTTTGTATTTTTAGTAGATACAGGGTTTCACCATGTTGACCAGGCTGGTCTCGAACTCCTGACTTCAGGTGATCCACCCGCCTTGGCCTCCCACAGTGCTGGGATTACAGGCGTGAGCCACCACACCCAGCCTATAGTCTTAAACTAATCCAGATTCAAGGGTTGAGAACATAGACTCCACATCTCAATGGGAAGAGTGTTAAGTCACATTGTAAGGAGATATTACTGTGACCACCTTTGGAAAATGCAATCTGATATAGGCATGTGGGAGTGAAGTATCATGGCCTGTTGAAGAAATACATCATAACACAGGTATTTTTCTCCTCTTCCTCCTCGTCTTCTCCTCCTCCCACTCTCTCTCTCCCAACCTCCTTCTCCTCCTTCCTTTCACCAAACAGTAAGCAATATAGATTTTCTTATGTTCATGGGAGACAAGGATTCACATAGTAAGTCAATCTTGGTAAATTTCTCAAAATTTTTGAAACTCAATGTTTTATTTTTTAAATAAGAATAATCACACTTCATTTACCTACTATCAGCATGCTTTTGAGGGTCAAGTGAGATAATTCCTGTAAACATTACTTGAAACTTTATGTTTATTTATCCAACCATCTATTCATTTATCTACCTAACCAACATCAATCCAACTCCACACATCTGTTTTTTCATTATCAAATATATATTAAACATTTACACTGTGTCAGGTCTTTTACTATGGGATGGGCCCATTGTAAGTAATTATTGGTTCTCTGAGGAGTATTCCTAAATGTAATTTTTTGAAGTAATGCCAGTGAATTAGAATCTCTACACTCTTGAAAATGTGTAACTAGTATATGCAAAGTAACTGGTCACCAAAGGCAACTGTCTTATTTTAATGTTCAAATTTTCTGTTTGTTTCACCTTTTTCATTAAATTTAAACTCTTTCTTCAATACATTCTGAGAGCAATTCTACTTTCTACAATAGCAACACAAATAAGCTCAAATAACATGGTTTGTTAGATTTATCACAAATAACAACTTATCTGCTTTATTTGGCCGGAATTGTAGGTTGGTTATCACAGCATTTTCTTAGTGTTATATATTTTTCAATGGATGTCTTCCAACATATTATTAGGTTCACATTATAGTACAGCATTACTCAGCTTATAAACAAATTGATAATTAATTAGTTACATTTTATTTAAACAACAGTCTTGTAGTTGTGTAGTATGAGTTATAGCAGCCCAGATAGCAAATCCTACAACATTCTGTTGTCTTATTAATTACCAAACATCATCTATATCTAACATCAAACAAATCCCTCATTTATAGATTATTAAAATTCTAAGAAATTTTATTGCAGTTCCATTTATCTGAGATCTCCACATGAATAAATCTTTGCTAGAAGAACCTCTATGCAGGTGTAATGTATAGTGGCTAAGGCATGACTTTAAGGGAGTAAGATAGAATGTTTTTTGTTTGTTTGTTTTTTGGAAACAGGGTCTTGCTCTGTTGCCTAGGCTGGAGTGCAGTGGCATGCATGGTCGTGGCTCACTGCAGCCTCAACTTCCCAGGCTCAAGTGATCCTTCCACCTCAGCCCCCTGAGTAGCTGGGACTACAGGCGCACACCACCATGCCCAGCTAATTTTTTGTAGAGATGGGGTTCCACCATCTTGCCCAGGTTTGTCTCAAACTCCTATGCTCAAGCAATCCACCCACCTTGGCTTCCCAAAGTGCTGGGATTACATCTTAGAGGTATGAGCCACCATGCCTGGCTAAGAGTGAGTTTTTATTCTGGTTCTACAGATACTTGCTGTGTGACCTTGGGCAAATTATTTAACTTCTTTAAGTCTTAACTTTTCCATCTCTAAGATGTATACAATGTTACACATTTATAGAGCTGTTACTAAGAAAATGAAAGAAATAATGCATATGAAGCTATTGGTAAAATTCCTTGCATAAGGTCTACACAAATGTTGGTTTTAGTATCTATGTTATTTTGACTAAATTGAGGTGAAGAGGTACTGTATAGTTCTTTTTTTCTTTTTCTCTATGTTAGAAGTTATAGATTATTTGCGATAATATAATTTGTATATATTTCATATAAAATTAGGTTCAGCTGTGTTACAGAGGCCTAAAATAACAGTGGCTTTAAAAATAGATTTTTTTTTTCCTTTTTCAAGTAAAAGGAGGTAGGCTAACCAGGACTGGCATGATTTTTCTACTTTGAAAATTTTCCAAGAATTCTGAATTCTTAGTTTGCGCTTCTGTCATCTTGAGGCTCTGAACATTATCCTCACGATCCCAAATGCTAACTATGACTCTGGTCACTAAATTCACATCTTAAGAAGTGGTATATAGGAGTGATTGAAGAAGACAGTGGATGGGGAAGGCAAAAGGTAGCAGATCATGGCTTTTAAAGGAGGTTTCCAAACCACATGGTATCTCCATGTACATTCCATTGTCTAGGATTAGTCACATATTCAGACCTAGCTGCAATGCAGGATAGAAAGTGTATTCTTGATTCTGAGTGGACATTTGCTTAGCTGAGAATTGCAAATCTATTTGCAAATCTATAAAAGAATTGGGAGAAAGCATACTGGGGGACACTGGCACACATCTCCACATTATGCAACTTGTTTTTAAAACTGACTCAACTCATTGTGGTGTAAATCTGAATGATTGATTTGTCCAATAACTTCCACCAACTTTTCTCTGCCAAGTCACCACTTTATCTTGGGAACCAGCTCCTCTAATGATAGTTCAGTCTGATTTCTTTTATTTTGGTCACTTTAGACTATTCAGAATAGTCTTGTTCTAGTTTGTGAGCCCTAGTCCTCTTCATTTTAAAACATTATCTTAATCTGTTCCTGCTGCTATAATAAAATACCGAGACTGGATAATTTATAAATAACAGAAATATGGCCAGGCGTGGTGACTCATGCCTGTAATTCCAGCACTTTGGGAGGCTGAGACAGGCAGATCACAAGGTCAAGAGATCAAGACCATCCTGGTCAACATGGTGAAACCCCGTCTCGACTAAAAATACAAAAATTAGCTTGGTGTGGTGGTGCGTACCACCTGTAGTCCCAGGTGTGCACCTGTAGTCCCAGTTACTCAGGAGGCTGAGGCAGGAGAATCACTTGAACCCGGGAGGCGGAGGTTTCAGTGAGCCGAGATCATGCCACTGCACTCCAACTTGGTGACAGAGTGAGACTCCGTCTCAAAAGAAAAAAAAATATATATATATATTTGCATTTTTTTCACAGTTCTGGAGGCTGGGATGTCCAAGACCAAGTTGCTGGCAGATTTGGTAGAAAGTAGAATTGCTCCGAGAATGTATTCAATAAAGAGTTTTAAATTTAATAAAGGAGAAACAAGCAGAAAATTTGAACATTAAAATAAGACAGTTGTTTTTGGTGACCAATTACTTTGTGTATACTGGTTAAACATTTTTGAGAGAGTGGAGATTCTACTTTCTACAATAGCAACACAAATAACCTCAAATAACCTGCTTTATTAGATTTATCACAAATAACAACTTATCTGCTCTATTTGGCCAGAATTGTAGGTTTGTTATCACAGCATTTTCTTAGGGTTATATATTTTTCAGTGGATGTTTTCCAACATGTTCTTGGGTTCACATTATAGTACAGCATTACTCAGTTTGTAAGCAAATTGAGAATTAATTACTTACATCCTATTTAAACAACAGTCTTGTAGACGTGTAGTATGAGTTATAGTAGCCAAGACAGGAAATCCTACAATATTCTGTTGTCTTAATAATTACCAGACATCATCTATACCTAACACCAAACACATCTCTGAGATTTGGTTCTGGTAAAACTTCTCTCTCTGCTTCCAGGATGGTGCCCTGTTGCTGCATCTTTTGACGAGGCACATAGCAGAAGAGAAAAAGGGGCAAACCCACTTCCTCAAGCACTTTTGTAAGCACAAAATCTCATTCACAAAGGGAAAGTCCTTATGACGTAATCATCCTCCAATGGCCCCACTTTCTAATACCATCACCTTGGGTATTAGATTCTAATGTATGAATTTTGGAGGGACGCATACATTCAAACCATAACAAACATCTGTCTGATGCTTAATTCAAAGCTCTCTTACTCCTCTCTCCGGTTCGGGTTCTGGAGGCCTAGAGGAAAGGAGTGAACCCTCTTTAATGATCAGGCCCAGTGAGGCATTGAATTGTGACAGTGTATGACAGCAGTAATGTTTCACTTCCCTTTGAGTTAAATCATTACATCTCAAAGCCACCTGCTCTGTGGGCTCTAGACTAACTGACGCCAAGTAGCCATAAAATGCACTGCACTGGACACCATAACTCATACACTGTAGTTCGACAATGTAAAACCAATCACTAACCAATGTTAATTCCGTGAATCAGTGAGAATTCCTGTTAAACAACTTTGTATCTGCCCACTCCTTCTCCCCTTTTGCCTTTAAAAGCCTGCTTGTAACAAAGACCAAGTAGAAGTACTTCTCAAGGCAGCTTAAATGTGTGTCCCAGGTAGCCATCCTCAACCTTGGCCCAAATAAACTCTCCATGTTAATTGTGCCTTCATTTCTTTCTTTAGGTCAACAGGCTGGCTGTCATCACCTGTTCTTTCCATCTCCTTCCTCCATTGCTTACCTCCCTGAGACTGAGTCAGGAACAAGGCTGAGGGATACAGATGGTGGCACCTCTCCACCTTTCTTTTCATCATTCTCACTGGCTGGCTGTTTGCTTGAAGGGTAGTGGTTTGCCAGTGGTAGTACTGGGAATGACGTTAGGTGCTGCTGATGAGGCTCCATCCCAGGTGCTCTGTTGGCGTTGGCACTGAGGACATCTGCCTTCCAAGGTGCCCTACTGAGGGTCTGCAGCAAATTGTGGAATCCATCTTCCGCATGCCTCAGGAAACAGAGACCCAAGGGGACCATCTGTGCCCCTCCCCCATTGAGCTATACCCCTGAGCCCTGCTCCTTGGTGCTCTTTCTCTTGCTCTGGGGCAGGTCAGCAAGCCCAGGGCCTTAGGCGGCTTCGTCTTCTTTGTCTCCCGTCCCCCTTCCCCCTTTCATCCCCCTTCCTCTTTCCGTACCACTTCCCCCTTCCTTTCCCCTTCCCCCTTTCTTTCCCCTTCGCCCTTTATTCCCCCTTCCCATTCCTTCCCCCTTCCCCCTTCTTCTTCTCCTTCTTTTTCTTCCTCCTCTTCCTCTTCTTCCTCCTCCTCCTCCTCTTTCCTATATGTTTGCATTATTTAATTTTTAAATTTTAACTTTTATTTTATATGTGGAGGGTGCATGTGCAGGTTTGAATCCAGGCTGTGAGCATAGTAGCCAATAGGTAGTTTTTCAACTCACACACTCTTCCCTTGCCTCCCCTCTCTAGTAGTCCACCGTGTCCATGTTTTTCCATGTGTGCTCAATGTTTACTTCCCACCAACAAGTGAGAAAAAGAGGTATTTGGTTTTCTGTTCCTGCATTAATTCACTCAGGATAATGACCTCCAGCTCCAACCATGTTGCTGCAAAGGACATGATTTCATTCTTTTTTATGGCTGTGTAGTATTCATTCCATGGTGTATATGTACCACATTTTCTTTATCCGGTCCACCATTGATGGGCACCTAGGTTGATTCCATGTCTTTGCTATTGTGAATAGCACAGTGATAAACATACCAGTGCATGTGTCCTTTGGTGTAATGATCTATTTTTCTTTGGTTATATCCCCAGTAATGGGGCTGTGGGGGTCAAATGTTATCTCTTTAAGTTCTTTGAGAAATCTCCAAACTGCTTTCTACAATGGCCAAACTAATTGACATTCCCACCCACAGTATCTAAGTGTTCCTCTTTCTCTGCTGCCTTGTCAGCATCTGTTGTTTTTTGACTTTTTTTTTTTTTTTTTTTTTTTTTTTTGAGAGGAAATCTTGGTCTGTCACCCAGGCTGGAGTGCAGTGGCGTGATCTCAGCTCACTGCAACCTCCACCTCCCAGGTTCAAGCGATTTTCCTGCCTCAGCCTACCAAGTAGCTGGGATTACACATGTGCGCCACTACTCTTGTCTCATTTTTGTATTTTTAGTAGATATGTGGTTTCACCATGTTGGCCAGAGTGGTCTCAAAGTCCTGACCTCAAGTATTCCGCCCACCTTGACCTCTCAGAGTGCTGGGATAATAGTCATGAGCCACAGTGCCTGGCCATTTTTTGACTTTTAATAATAGCCATTCTGGCTAGTGTGAAATAGTACCTCATTATGGTTTTGATTTGCATTTCTCTGATGATTAGTGATGATGAGCATTTTTCATATGTTTGTTGGCCTCTTGTATGTCTTCTTTTGAAAAGTGTCTGTTCATGTCCTTTGCCAATTTTTTTAATGGGGTATTTGTTGCTTGTTGATTTGTTTTAGTTCCATATAGAATCTGGATATTAGAGTTTTGTCAGATGCATAGTTTGTGAATATTTTCCCTTATTCTGTAGGTTGTCTGTTTACTCTGTTGATAGTTTCTTTTGCTGTGCAGAAGCCTTTAGTTTAATTAGGTCCCACTTGTCAATTTTTGATTTTGTTGCAATTGCTTGTGGGGACTTAGCCAAAAAGTATTTGCCTTAGGCTTTTTTTTTTTTTTTTTTTTTTTTTGAGACAGAGTCTGGCTCTCTTGCCCAGGTTGCAGTGCAGTGGCACAATCTTGGTTCACTGCAACCTCCATCTCCCGGGTTCAAGTGATTCTCCTGTCTCAGCCTCCCGAGAAGCTGGGACTACAGGTGTGCACCACCACGCCCAGGTAATTTTTGTTATTTTAGTAGATACAGAGTTTGACCATGTTGGCCAGGCTGGTCTCGAACTCCTGACCTCAGGTGATGCACCCTCCTTGGCTTCCCAAAGTGCTGGGATTACAGGCACGAGCCACCGCACCTGGCCGCCTTAGGCTTCTTAAACATACAACTGGGGCAACCCATGCCCCTCTTCCCTTCTTTTTTTGCTTATTGTGGTAAAATATTTAGAAACAAATATTGCCATTTTAACTCTTTTTGAGTGACAATTCAGTGGCCTTAATTACACTTATGATATTGTGCAACCATCGCTATTATTTATTTCCAAAACTTTTTAAATCACCCAAACAGAAACTCTTTACCCATTAAGTAATAACTCCCCATTTCCCCTCCCCCAGTTCTGTGGTAACCTATAATCCACATTGTGTCTTTATGAATTTGATTACTCTAAAAATTTCATGTAAGTGGAATTTCATACGAGTGGAATTTGTCTAGCTGATTTCACTTAGCATAATGTTTTCAAACTTCATCCATGTTGTAGCATGTATTATAAGTGGATTCTTTCATGGCTAAGTAACATTCCATTGTATGTATATACTACATTTTGCTTATCCACGTCTTTTGGTTATTGTGAATAATGCTCTAAAGAACATTGCCATACAAGTATTTGTTTGAATTCCTGTTTTTAGTTCTTTTGTGTATATACCTAGAAATGGAATTGTTGGGTTTTGTGGTAATTTTGTGTTTATTTTTTGAAGAACTGCCAAACTGTTTTCCACAGCATCTGAACCACTTTACATTCCCACCAGCAATGTACGAGGGTTCTAATTTCTCCACATCCTCACCAACACTTATTTTCCACATTTTTGATTATAACTGTCCTTGTAGGTGTGAAGTGTGTCTCATTGTGGTTTTGATTTGCATTTCCCTGATGACTAATGGTGTTGAGCACCTTTTCATGTGTTTATTGGCCATCTGTGTATCTTCTTTGGAGAAATGTCTATTCAAGTCCTTTACCCATTTTTTAATTGGGCTGTCTTTTCTTTCCCCACTCTTTTTTTTTTTTTCAGCTACCATAGAGAGAGGAGAAGAAGAAAGACTTCTCTTTTACTTTCTCAAGCCTCTGGTCTCTCTCTCTCTTTTTCTTTTTTTTTTTTGAGATGGAGTCTCGCTCTGTCACCCAGGCTGGAGTACAGAGGCACAATCTCTGCTCATTGCAACCTCTGCCTCCTGGGCTCAAGCCGATACTCCTGCCTCAGCCTCCCCAGTAGCTGGGATACTCCTGCCTCAGCCTCCCCAGTAGCTAGGGTCTGCCACCACGCCCAGCTAAATTTTGTGTTTTTAGTAGAGATGGGATTTCACCATGCTGGCCACGCTGGTCTCAAACTCCTGACCTTAAGTGATCCACTAGCCTCGGCTTCCCAAAGTCCTGGGATTACAGGCATGAGCCACCTCTTACGGCTGTTTGCTGGTGAATCAGTTCAGGTTCTCTTGCCCCTGGGGTGGGGGCATAGGTAGTGATGTAAGGCTTACAGCAAGAAATAGGCTTTAAAAACTGTTCCCAGTAGGCCATGCTTGGTGGTGCATGCCTGTGAGCCCAGCACTTTGGGAGCCTGAAGCGGGTGGATAACTTGAGCTCAGAAGTTCAAGATCAGCCTGGGCGATATAGTGAGACCTCATCTCTACAAAAAATACAGAAAGTAGTTGGCTGTGATGGTGTGCACCTGTAGTCCCAGCTACTCAGGAGGCTGAGGTAGGAGGATGGCAGCCCACGAAGGCAAGGCTGTAGTGAGCTGAGATTGTGCCACTGCACTCCAGCCTGGGCGACTGAGTGAGACCCTGTCTCAAAAACAACATCAACAACAAAATGCTGTTCTCAGTAATCTCCCTTAGAGGCTCAAAAAGACCTTAATCAGATCTTACACAAATCTGTTTCATTTATGCATAGAATAATTCAGTCTTAGAACAGGAAGGGACCGTGGAGTTTATCACATCCAACTCCATTATTTTACAGATAAGGCCTCTCAGGTCCTTCAAGGTGAAGTAACTCTGCCCACTAATTTACCATCTTAAAACAGATTTTTAAAAAATGCTTGACTTATGTGTCACTCTGACTGGCTGCAAAGGTATACCTTCTTCTTTTTTTTTTTTTTTGTAATCTGGAAGAGGAGTACATTACAGATATGACCTATTTCTGTTTTCCCTTCTCCATTTGATAGTGGCAGATTTCGGGTGAAAATATTTTGTCACCAGCTCTAATATATGGATAGTTTCTAGGCCTTTGGAGTTCAGGTTATTATGCTAAATGAATACAGATGAGCATTATGCCTATATAGTGCTCTACACTTTGCAAAGTGTTATAACGTGCTTACCATCAGTGAACAGGTGTCATTATTTCTATTAGTTGGAGAAGGACATGGCCAAGATAATCAGTCAACTGGTGGCAGCTTTTGGTGCAGAACAAGTCTGTTGTCTCCAGGTGGGTGATCTGGCTGTGATGCCTGGCACCCTACTGATTACCAGCAGGATACAATGGAAAGAACATCCGAATTTGGAGCCAGAGAACTCAGGTTCAATTCTCAACTCCATCCCTGATAGGCTCTTACCTGAGGCAAGTCACTTTGCCTTTCTAATTCTCAGTTTTCTCATCTGTAAAGTGGAGACAAAAATAGCATCTATCCAGTTTTTGTGGGACTCAAGACAGAAAATGGAATAGAGTCCTTTGTGAATATAGAGAGTTATACAAATGTTAGTGATTGCTATTATCTGGCTGTCGAGGTAGGGGGTCACTCTGTGTATTATAAATAAGACTTTGTATGGTTTAATGGGTTTAGAAGCTTACACAGAGCTTCAAAGAGCTCCTGCAGAGTAAAAGATGATGTGTTCTTCATCCTTAGGTCTTATCCTAACCCATAACCATTGTTATTTAGAATTCAACAGACACAACAAGCATAGTCTTCTTGAAATATTCCTCTTTGTAAATACAGCTTTGCTTTTACAGTTCTTTCACCCGCAGAAAGATGCAACATTTGCTCATTTCACCTAGCATTTGAAGGGTCAGTCATGGAAATCTGAAAATCTTTCCAACACACAAACCCAGTCATGACGCTCCTATTATTAAAAACCTTTTTACTCCCTGTGGCTCACAGGATCAGGTCTAAATGCCAGGGCTGTAAATCGTTTCCCTATCTAAGTGGAATATACATATGCAAATGGATTTATTAATCAGAGGCCTATCATTACAGTACCAGCCCTTTTCTATGCTTCCAGCCTTTCATCATAGTCCACCCATTTCTTTCCTACAAACTGTATGTGCCGCAGCACCTCTCATGGGAAACAAAGCCCAGATGCTCTGCTGGTCATGGCCGCCTTCTGTTTACATGGGCTGCCTCAGCTGCATGGAGCCCTTGGCCTTCTCTTTGCCCCTTCCATATCTTCCCTTTAAGACCCCACTCAAAACTGCTTCCCTGTGAGACCAACTCTGACCTCTTCATCCTCATGGGGAGGATTCATCGTTCCTTCTTCGTGCAGGGCAAAAAGAAAAAAAAAAATTTCCCCCAGGATTCTGTCTTTTGCTCTTTTTAATTTGAGATTTGTTTAGCCATTAGTCCGCAAGTGTTTTGAGGGCTGGACAAGAATTGTATTCTCTGCATCTCTGTGCGCCAGTGCCCAATGCCCGATGTGGAAACAGTAGGTACTCAATACATGTTTGCTACCATATACTGATAAAGGAAACAGGAATCTGTTTGCCAACAATCCTTATAGCCTGGAACTGTGCCCATTTGGGTCTTCCTTCCCCTCTCTCTGAGATTAAAAATATATCATCATCCTCTAGTCATTAACTGGACATAAATTAGATAATAAAAGCAGACCTTACTTTAAAGTTTCACCCTCCAGGCCTCTCTTTTAGCCAGTTGGCCCATGGGCTGGAGAGCCAGGGCCTGTGACACTGGGTCCCTCTGTCTGATAACACTAACAAGCTATGTGTCTTTAGCCCATCCCTTGGCTTCAGGTTTTGGACTGTCTGGGAGTTAGAGTAGATATTCTCAGGGATCCTACTCCATTCTGACCATTTCTCTTTGACATAGTTGATGCTGAAAAGCTGGGTGAGGTCCAGCCAAGGCAAATACATTCTGGCTGGAGCAGAAGACCAAGGTAGAAACACAAGCTGGAGATGGGGTGGGGGGTTGGGTAAGACTGGTATCAGCACAAAAGCCCTGGGGCTCCCTTCAAAATTAGAATATTGTTTTGTTACTGTCTAGTTACTTCTCGCAGCACAGAGTAAACCCTCCCAGCTCAAACATGCCTTCTTCAGAATGCTCACCCCTCCCCCATGATGCCCCCTAATCCCGAGTGGGAGGTTTTCCTCAAACCTGGTCACAGAATCCTTTACATTGTCCCCCATTAGATTTCTTGTGCACTGTTTTTCTGCACTTGCTTAGAATTTCAACACGTTGCTGCCAGTGAGATGAGAATGGAAAAGTGCAGAAGGGTCAGGTGAACTCAAGCATGTGCTTGGATGAGAGCAGAAGAGCCGGCGGAGAGGAGTAGGAAGGGCAGAATTGGTGAGAGCTCTGCATTGAAAACGGGACATGGACAAAGGGGAGGAGTTAGGGACAAGATACATTAGGAGTTTTATTGCAGACTTGTTTGTTTCTAATGCAGTTGAAGTTTTGTTTGTTTGTTTGTTTTTGAGAGAGGTTCTCATTGTATCGCCCGGGCTGGAGGGCTGGATGGAGTGCAGTGGCACGATCTGGGCTCGTTGCAACCTCTGCTTTCCCTGGTTTAAGTGATCCTCAAGCCTCAGTCTCCTGAGTAGCTGGAACCACAGGCGTGCACACCACGCCTGGCTAAGTTTTGGTAGAGATGGGTTTTACCATGTTGGCCAGGGTTTTTTTTTTTTTTTTTCCAAAGAAAGGAATGTGTTAGAAGAAAATATGAAGTATGAAGCTTGTACTCCAGCATACGAGTGAGAATGAGAATAACCCAAGAGCAGGAAGTTAAATATTTCACAAAAAACGTTTATATGAACTTTGTCATGTCTTTTGTTAAGTGAAAAGTAGAGAGACACATTTATTGGATGGACTAGCTATGAATCCAATTTTTAGATAAATCCTAATATTTGTTGCTTTAAAAGGGTCAAGGTCCAATACCCAACCAAAACTGAGAAAGCCACCATCAAGGAAAGGCCTAGATTCCGGGCATAGTGGCTCACGCCTGTGATCCCAGCACTTTGGGAGGCCGAGGTGGGCGGATCACAAGGTCAGGAGTTTGAGACCAGCCTGGCCAACATAGTGAAAACCCGTCTCTACTAAAAATATAAAAAAATTAGCTGGATGTGGTGGTAGGCACCTGTAATCCCAGCTACTGGGGAGGCTGGGGCAGGATAATCACTTGAACCCGCGAGGTGGAGGTTGCAGTGAGCCAAGATTGCGCCACTGCACTCCAGCCTGGGCGAAAAAGGCCTAAAAAACCCCAGTTATTTTCTTTTATAAAAGTGAAGAAAATGGGGGAAAACAGATTAAAGAAAAAGAACAAAAAATGGAAAGAGGACACACGACTTCTTGTTCTAAGGTGGCTGTGGACCAGCCGTTATCCAGTGAACCTCAGGGCAGGACTTCCTCCCCACTTTCCCATCTCAGCTGTTTTTTTACATAATGAGAACAGGATAACACTGGGTAGTCAGAAAAATGTTGCTCAAGATTCTACTAAAGATAAGTAACAGCAAAGATATATCCAGTCCCTCGGCAAACTACTGATGTCGCATAGCAACAACTGCCTAGTTTTATTTCTGTCACACGATTGCCATAAGGAAGCTTTGAAATTAATTTTTTTTTTAAATTTAAACAAACAAGGTAGCATACCTCACTGCACCCATCCAAGTCACCTGCCTCTTTCCAAAATTAGAAAGGCAGCCTCTTCAAAGAAGAGACAATTAAGGTAGTAGAAACAGAAACACAAATGTATTGGGTCTCTGCTAATCTCTATCCCATGGCATCTCATTTAATCCTGGTAATAACCATGTGAGGTAGGTTTGACTCTTATTTTGCAGATGGGGAAACTAACTTAAAGGCATTGAGTAACTTGGCCAAGGTCACCCAGTTGGTAAAGGGGTAGAGTTAGGATTGAAAGGATTCCCCTCACCCTTTTTCATCTGATTTGTAATCCAGTGCTTTTCCCATCACTCAACCTATTGCAATGAGGTCAGGGGTACTGCAGCTGGCTGGAGTCCCCCTGCCACATCTGAAGGTGTCTGGGATTGTGTCTGTAACAGGCCAGTCTTACTTCCAGAGGAACACCTGGAAGAATTTGGACCCAAGTTTTATTCTATGGTCTAGTTGTTTCATGGTATAGACTTACCTGGGAAATCTAAATTTATAATTAGCCTAATGCAAGACAGTCAGAGAGAGGCAAGGGGCAGGACCTGTGAAAACACAATAGCTCTTCAGGGCACTTGTGTTCTGAACTGTATGAGGGGAGTCCCTGTCACCACTTTTGGTATTGGTGTTTGCAGGCAGGTATTTAGGATTTATTCAAGAAGTAAGTTCCCTACGTATTATGACATTTACTTGAATTTTTTTTTTTTCTTTTTTTGAGATGGAGTCTCACTCTGTCACCCAGGCTGGAGTGCAGTGGTGCGATCTCGGCTCACGGCAACCTCCGCCCTCCGAGTTCAAGCGATTATTCTGCCTCAGCCTCCCGAGTAGCTGGGATTACAGGCATCTGCCACCGCGCCTGGCTAAGTTTTTGTATTTTTAGTAGAGATGGAGTTTCACCATCTTGGCCAGGCTGGTCTTGAACTCCTGACCTCGTGATCCACCCTCCTTGGCCTCCCAAAGTGCTGGGATTGCAGGTGTGAGCCACCATGCCTGGCCTCAAATCCTTATTATTTTTCCTAGCAGTCACTTCAGTGTCTGTGAGTAGGAATAATAGAACGAAACACAAGGAGTCCAAGGCAGACATTTTTGGTTTCCCCTCTGCTCATGACTCAGGGGTGTGTTCTGGAAAGATCCCGCCTCTGCTTGCTCACCACCCATATGGCTCTCACACAGAGGAAGAACTCAAGTCAACCAACATTCCCTGAGCCTCTATTGTTTGCTGAGCAGAAGGGATACAGAGCAGTGTTACCCATGATGCCTGACCTCAAGAAATTCTTCAGCCCCATCAAGGAGATAGAAATCAAACAGTTACTACTATATGATAGACTGGTTGTAGGCCTAAAGAAGTACGGCAGGAGCACAAAAATAAGTGTCATCCAGTCTAGTTCATTGGAAAAAGGATTTTAATGAAAAGGGCCCACTTGATCATATTAATGCAGGCCTTGGGATCACTGGGGCATTCTAGGTGGAAGGACAGCATGGGATCATGAAACAGGGAACCCTAAGCAGTTCAGTAAGCCTGGAGTATAAATTACTGGGAGGAAAGTGGGGGAGATAAAGTTGGACAGACAGGCAGGAGTCAGTGATGTCTGGTATGTGTGTATGTTGGGGCAGGTGATGGTCTGAAGGTCAGGGATAGGCGTCCATTTTATGGTAATGGGGAACCTTCGACAGGTGTTTGAGCAAAGAAATAACTTGCTAAGATCTGTGCTTTAAGAAGTCATACATTGTGGCATTTAGGAAGTAGATGCAGCTGAGCAAGATTAAATTCAGAAAGATCAGAAAAACACTGGGTAAATAAATTTGAAGAGGTTTCATTGCCAGAGGTCTCTTAAAATATTTTAATGTGCAAATGGGTCCTGTGAAATGCCTTTGTTGTGGATATTCTCCTTTTGCCCATCTGGATTTGATCCCCATCTTTCTCTACCCTGACTCCAGGAGGCTGACCTTCTGGAAACATCCCAGCTTGACTCCCTTGCCTGCTCCCTTCTTGTTGGGTTCAGCCAATGGGGGAAACCAGCAGGAGATCAGAGGTGGGAAGAAAGACAGAACAGAAAATTTTCTTCCTATTTTTCTTTCCTTTTGAAAAAATGTTTGTTAACAGGGCCTCGCTCTGTCACTCAGGGTGGAGTAGAGTGCAATGACACAATCATGGCTCACTGTAGCCTCTGCTTCCTGGGCTCAAGCCATTCTCCCATCTAAGCCTCCAGAGTATATGGGACTGCAGGCATGCACCAATAAACCTGGATAATTTTTTAAATTTTGTATAGAAACAAAGTTTCGCTATATTGCCCAGGCTGGTCTCGAACTTTTGTGCTCAAGGGATTCTCTCACCTCAGCCTCCCAAAGTGCTGGGGTTACAGGTGTGATCCACCATGCCTGGCCTAGAAAATTTCTAACCCTCTTCAGTTGGGCCTCAGTTTGCCAGTGGCTCTACCTGAGGTCATAATTCATGCTAGGAAGTCCCTTTTCTTTTTCATTTGTTTATTATTTTTATTTTTTTAACTGACAAATGAAAGTTATCTATATTAATTGTGTACAATATGCTATTTTGAAATATGTATACATTATGGAGTGACTAAATTGAGCTAATTAACACGTGTTACCTCACACACTTACCATTTTTGGTAATGAAAATAAGAGGTCCCATTTCTATAGCTACAGCTCACTCTGGATTCTATAGCCATAGTTCTCTCCTTCCTCTGCCCCTTCAGACCTCGCAGTGGTGATGATTTCCTGCTATTGCTAATCTAGGGGTGCATCACTATCATTTGCTGGTTCCTGTACCAGCCCACACCTTTGAAAATAATTTCTTTATTCAGGTGTCTTCAAGTGTCACCTCTGTGTGTGTAGCCAGCTTCCTGCTGGATGCTGACTGATACAGTCGCGGAACAGTGTCTGATATGGTTTGACTGTGTCACCACTCAAATTTCACCTTAAACTGTAATAATCGCCATGTGTCCAGGGTGGAGCCAGGTGGAAATAACTGAATCATGGGGGCAGTTTCTGCCATACTGTTCTCGTGGTAGTGAATAAATCTCACGAGATTTGATGGTTTTATAAATGGGAATTCCCCTGCACAAGTTTTCTCTTTGCCTGCCCACCATGTAAGACGTCCCTTTGCTTCTTGTTCATCTTCCTCCCTGATTGTGAGGCCTCCCCATCCTGTGGAACTGTGAGTCCATTAAACCTCTTTCCTTTATAAATTACCTAGTCTCAGGTATGTCTTTATTAGCATCATGAGAACAGATTACCACAGTAAATTGGTGCCGGGAGTGGGGCACTACTATAAAGATACCTGAAAATGTGGAAGCGACTTTTGAACTGGGTAACAGGCAGAGGTTGGAATGGTTTAGAGGTCTCAGAAGAAGACAGAAAGATGTGGAAAAGTTTGAAAAACTTCCTAGCGATTGTTGAATGGTTTTGACCAAAATGCTGATAGTGATATGGACAATAAAGTCCAGGCTGAGGTGGTCTCAGACGGAGATGAGGCACTTGTTGGGAACTGGAGCAAAGGTGACCCTTGCTATGTTTTAGCAAGAGACTGACGGCATTTTGCCCCGTCTTGGAGATGTGTGGAACTTTGAACTTGAGAAAGATGATTTAGAGCATCTGGCAGAAGAGATTTCTAAGCAGTAAAGCATTCAAGAGGTGACTTGGGTGTTGGTGCTGTTAAAAGCATTCAGCTTTCTATATTCACAAAGAGAAGCAGAGCATAAACGTTCAGAAAATTTGTAGCCCGATGATGTGGTAGAAAAGAAAACCCATTTTCTGAGGAGAAATTTAAGATAGCTGCAGAAATTTGCATAAGTAATGAGGAGCCAAATGTTAATCACCAAGACAGTGGGGAAAATGTCTCCAAGGCATATCAGAGGTCCTCATGGCAGCCCCTCTTTTCACAGGCCTGAAGTCCTGGGAGGGAAAAACGGTTTCCTGGGCCAGGCCCAGGGCCTTGCGGCTTTGCGTAGTCTTGGACTTGGTGCCCTGCATCCTAGTCATGGCTGAAAGGGGCCAAAGTACAGCTTTGCCTGTGGCTTCAGTGGGTGCAAGCCCCAAGCTTTGGCAGCTTTCATGTGGTGTTGAGCCTACAAGTACACAGAAGTCAAGAATTTCAGAGGATGTATGGAAATGCCTGGATCTCCAGACGGATGTTTGCTGCAGCAGTGGAGCTCTCATGGAAAAACTCTGCTAAGGCAGGGTGGAAGGGAAATGTTGGGTGGGAGACCCCACACAGAGTCCCCACTGGGGCACTGCCTAGTGGAGCTGTGAGAAGAGGGCCACCATCCTCCATACCCCAGAATGGTAGATCCACTGACAGCTTGCACTGTGTGCCTGGAAAAGCTGCAGACACAAAATGCCAGCCTGTGAAAGCAGCTGAAAACAGGGCTGTACCCTGTAAAGTCACGGGAGTGGAGCTGCCCAAGACTGCGGAAACCCACCTCTTGCATCAGCATTACCTGGATGTGAGACATGGAATCAAAGGAGATCATTTTGGAACTTTAAGATTTGACTGCCCCATTGGATTTCAGACTTGCATAGGGGCTGTAGCCCTTTGTTTTGACAAATTTCTCCCATTTGGAATGGGTGTATTTACCCAATGCCTGTACCCCCACTGTATTTAGGAGGTAACTAACTTGCTTTTGATTTTACAGGCCCATAGGTGGAAGGAACTTCCCTTGTCTCAGATGAGACTTTGGACTGTGGACTTTTGAGTTAATGCTGAAATGAGTTAAGACCATAAGGGACTGTTGGGAAGGCATGATTGGTCTTGAAATGTGAGGACATGAGATTTAGGAGGGACCCAGGGGTGGAATGATATGGTTTGGCTGTGTCCCCACCCAAATCTCACCTTGAATTGTAATAATCCCCATGTGTCAAGGGCAGGGCCAGGTGGAGATAATTGAATCATGGGGTGGTTTCCCCATACTGTTCTCGTGGTAGTGAATAAGTCTCATGAGATCTGATGGTTTTGTAAATGGGAATTCCCCTGCACAAGCTCTCTCTTTGCCTGCCGCCATGTAAGACATCCCTTTGCTCTTCCTTAGTCTTCCTCCATGATTGTGAGCCATGTGGAACTGGGAGTTCGTTAAATCTCTTTCCTTTACAAATTACCCAGTCTCAGGTATGTCTTTATTAGCAGTGTGAGAAGGGACTAATACATTGTCTTTGAGAAGTAGCTATCCATTTCAAGGAACTGTTCGATCTGGGGCAGAGAGAACGAGAATTTTAACCAAGACTCACATAGTAAGTAAGAAGGTGAGGACATAGACTAGAGAGATATTCAGGAAGCAGAATTGACAGAATAGTCGCTGATTGTAGGGTCAGGAGGAAGAAGAGGTAGAGAGAATGGCTCCTTTTCTTTGGGCCTAAGTACGTAGATGGTGATATCATTCACCACATCACAGAATGTAAAAGGAAGGACAGGTACCAAGAAGAAAACCAGCACTCTGGAGCATAGTAAACTCAAGGTGCCTGTGGGGCCTCTACGGGTAAAGAGGAGCCCTTGTTTACCTCCTGACTTGAAAAACATGCATAGATTCAAATATTTTTTTCATTCCTGCTTGGAATTTTCCTTTTTTACTTTTGAAGTCCGTTTCTCACAATCCTCTGTGAAAATCAGCGTACGCTGAAAGTAGGTAGTTTCTGTTATCTTTACTGTGACTTCATGACACCAGAGGGCCAGAAAGCTAAAAATATTGAGAACCTAGGGTCATATTGAGCTTCTTAAAACATCTGCATTTGTCTCTGCTCTTCACCAAGCTAAAACAGGGTCTCGGCCGGGCACAGTGGCTTACGCCTATAAACCCAGCACTTTGGGAGGCCGAGGCAGGTGGATTGGATCACTTGAGGTCAGGAGTTCGAGACCAGCCTGGCCAACAATGGTGAAACCTCATCTCTGCTAAAAATACAAAAATTAGCCAGGCATGGTAGCATGCGCCTGTAATCCCAGCTACTCCAGGGGCTGAGGCAGGAGAATCACTTGAACCTGGGAGGCGGAGGTTGCAGTGAGCCGGGATCGCACCACTGCACTCCAGCCTTGGCAACAGACAGAGCAAGACTCCATCAGTCAATCAATCAATCAATCAATAACAGGGTCTCTTTAAACTGGGTATGAAAAAGTCCTTGCCAGTCAGTCAAGCACTATAGCACCCACAGCCCCTTCTAGTGCCCTGCCCCACTCCCTCTCTGGAGGACTCTGCTGCCCATCTGTGCCTGTCAGCAGGTGGTGGTCCTGCCCTGCTGGCCTGATGTGAGCTGGGGGTGTTGACGTCAGTCCCCCTGCCTCTGACATCTCAGATCTCATCCCTGTTGTGAATTTAGCTCAAAAACTTCCAACAATTACAGAAACAGAGTTTGAACTCTTTAGCCTGATGACCAAGTCACAGCCAAAATATTAAAGGAGAAAGCAGAGTTTCATGGGATCTGGTAGTATTTGTAATGGTAACTGATGGGCTATCCCTATGACAGAAAGTAACTTTGAGGGAATAAGAGTCCAGGTCTCTTATTAGTGGGAGCTAAATCTTGGGTTCACATGGACATAAAGATGGGAACAACGGACACTGAGGACTCCAAAAGGAGGGAGATAGGGAAGGGGGGCAAAGGCTGAAAAACTTTCTACTGGGTGGCATGTTCACTGTCTGAGTGACAGGATCAATAGAAGCCCAAACCTCGGCACCACGCAACATACCCCTGTAACAAACCTGCATGTGGACCTCCCGAATCTAAAATAAAAATGGAAATTTAAAATAAGTCAGGGTTGTAGGTCTAGATTCCGTTGCCTGAGAAAGTGGTATGATTTTTTGAGAAAACAGTGGATTTTCTTTATTCTTTCATTTTTTTTGAGGTTCTATGATTCTTTCTAAATGCTTATTGTATATACTGTTCACATCATTCAGCAGGCAGACATATAATGATCTTATTCTAATTTTTCATGACATTTACCTTTTATTCCTGATTAGATTAATACATCTCAGCATTTTGTATTGCCTACAACCCACTGTGCTTAAATGGGTGTGAAAAAATACTTGTTGAGTAAATGGATGAATATATCACTAAGTATGAATCACTGATATAGCACTCACCTTGAATTGGAAGACCTGAGGCAAGCACCCCAGCTTACCCTTTGAGGACAGCTCTGGTTTCTTTTCATGTCCATTCAGCTAATTATCTCAACATCAGTGAAGCTTGAGAGAAGGAAAAAGATTTTCCTAAAGAATGGAGTTGTGTTTGATAGGTCAGTGTGGAGGCTCCGCTACTCGCTATAGAAACTTGAACAAATTACTTAATCCACTTGAACTTTATTTACCTATGAAATTAATTCATTTTAAAGAGTCAGTGCAGTATAGTGAAAACAGCATCAAACATAAGTCAAAACAGTAGGATATCCAAGAGAGATGGAGTTAGAGATGGACATAGACATAGACATACAGATGCAGTTACAGATGGATGGGGATAGGGTACTCAAGACTGAGGCTGCAGTCTTTTATAATCTAAGAATCTTGGAAGCGACCTGCCATTATTTCTGCTGTATACACTGTCAATCATAGAGACCAACCCTGATACAGTGTGGGTGCAAATTACACAAGGATGTGAATACTTGAGACAAGGATTATTGGGGGCCATCTTGGAGGCTGCTACCACAGTGCTCAATAACCGAATTGAAAATATTCCCAAGTACTGTTCTTACCCTTTCTTGTCTCATTTGGCTGTCTTCCCTGGCAGAGTAAAAACTCCTTATTCTCCATGAAGTCCTTATATGCCAGGAACATGCTATATGTGTGCCCATTATTTGTTGAAATGAATGAATGGGGGTACTATATGGTATCCATGTTTCAACTCTTTTTTTTTTTTAGCTGGAGTTTCGCTCTGTCACCCAGGCTGGAGTACGGTGGTGTGATCTCGGCTCACTGCAACCTACACCTCCTGGGTTCAAGCAATTCTCATGCCTCAGCCTCCCGAGTAGCTGGGACTACAGGTGCACGTTGCCACGCCCAGCTAATTTCTTTTGTATTTTAGTAGAGACGGGGTTTCAGAAGGTTGAGCAGGCTGGTCTCGAACTCCTGAGCTCAGGCTATCCACCCACCTCTGCCTCCCAAAGTGCTAAAATTACAGGCATCAGCCACTGCGCCCAGCCAGCTCTTGTTTTTCAATGACAGGCAAGGAAACTTAAAGAGCCTATATACATATATATACACACACACACACACACACATATATATATATATATATATTTTTTGTCGCCCAGGCTGGAGTGCAGTGGTACAATCTCGGCTCACTGCAACCTCTGCCTCTTAAGTTCAAGGAATTCTCCTGCCTTAGCCTCCCAAGTAGCTAAGATTATACGTGTCCGCCACTATGCCCTGGCTAATTTTTGTGTTTTTAGTAAAGACAGGGTTTTGTCATATTGGCCTGGCTGGTCTCGAACTCAAGTGATCTGCCTGCCTCAGCCTTCCAAAGTGCTGGGATTACAGGCGTGAGCCACTGCACCTGGTCTACCTTATCTTTTTACAGATGTGGAAACCAAGGTCTACAGAGGTCCCCTTATTTGTCAGCAGTGCAGCTAAGTCTGGAATCTGGTCTCTAAACTCCCAATTCTCTGGATTTTCTACTTAATTCTTAACTTCAGTCTTTGTAACTTGAAATTACCCTTGACACAGAATTTAGTAGCTCTGTTAATAAATCATCTACCTTTGCAGCTCTGCCTTTTGTGCTATTTGGCCTTAGTTCCACTTTTATTGAAATATTCGTAATGCTTTCATCTGATTTTCCTTCTATATTACAATTTTCTCTTTCTGTTCACCTTATGGTTTCCTGGACCTAACCCTAAATGTACTGAATGGTCAAAGTTTCATGGATATTAAGTTCTAATATTTATGTGTACTATCATCTTCCATGCTCTATTTTTTTATTCTTATGACACAGTTAATAATTATGCATCTGAAATGGCTGCAAGTTTAAAAAGCAAAAGGAAAAATTCTTTTGCAATAGGTCCTACTTTAATTTACAGATCTGATTTTTGCTTCGTTTCTCCATTTCTTTCCCTTATCTAGCACTAGCCTCATTAAAAACATTTCTATGAGAGATCAGCATTTTTAAAGTCAAGATGTCTCTTCTATAGTTACTGATGTTTGAAAAGGCCTCCTCCACTCTGTCTTCTTGGGTGATGGCACTTTGAACATAAAGCTAGTATAGTATGGGCCTCAATGCATTGGTATTTCCATATTTATCTCCTCTGCCAGACTGAGCACCTTGAGGGTAGGCATTGTTTCTTACTCATTTTTGTATACTTTATCTCACAGTAGAGCTCCTAAGAGGATCTCCATACATAGTTGTCAAGTGGAATCAACCAACCCTTCATATAATTTCAAACACGTTAGACGAAACCATCCTCTTCCCAATAGTGATCGTTCTTCCATAACATATTCTTGTATTTCAGTTAAAGACAGGGATTTCCCCCACCCCCCAACCCTGCCAGGCTATTCTATGTTATCCCTTGAGTATCCCGTATCCTTAAGTCTGACCTGAGCAGAGCTACTTGAAAGCACTCCCTTCCTGGACAATGCGATGTGAAGTGTGCCAGGAAAATCTCTCTCCCATGCGTATGGTCCTTTTTTGAATAAATCCAAACCCATTCTCATTTGGGGCTTGAAAACTTTTTAGCTTTCAAAAGGCTGCTTTGGAAATCCAGATGTCTCAAGGGAAGGCAGTAACTTGTCTCTCATCTGCTGACACCTTAGCAGCAATAACATTTCAGCAGAAAGTGCTGTGAGCAGCAGTTGGTAAAAAGTGGAGAGAAGCAGGAAAATGCCTTTTGTTCTTTCCCACCTGCTCTGGCTTTCTGGTGTTTGTTTTTTCTCAAATATTTTTCTTTTCTTTTTTCTCTTCTCCTTTTTTTTTTTTGAGACTGAGTCTAACTCTGTCTCCCAGGCTGGAGTGCAGTGGTGTGATCTTGGCTCACTACAACCTCTGCCTCCTGGGTTCAAGTGATTCTCATGCCTCAGCCTCCTGGGTAGCTGGGATTACAGGCACCTGCCACAACACCTGGCTAATTTTTTTTTTTTGTATTGTTAGTAGAGACTAGGTTTTTACATGTTGACCAGGCTGGTCTCGAACTCCTGACCTCAAGTGATCCATCCACCTCGGCCTCCCAAAGTTCTGGAATTACAGGTGTGAGCCACCTTGCCTGGCCATGTATAGTTCTTGAGCTCATATCTGAAGATGGAAAATTAGCCATGACACTCCCATGGGCTACTCAGCTTTGGGGACCAGGGCAGCTTGGAGGGTCACCCTGTTGCACACAGCTTTAGCCCTGCTAAGAAGGCCTGTAGGGACCCCTTTGCCCAGCAGAGGGTACTGTGCTAGCAGCCTCTCTCACTGTGGATGGTCCCGGCTCAACTGTGCTAAAGTTAGCTGCTGGTTTGAAAATTGTATTTGTTTCTGGTTTGTGACACGATGCAACCCCAAATGGGATGACTGATGTTTACTCTTTAAATTAAAGGTTAAAGTCATTAAAATCATTTTTGAGAGTTTAATTTTTGCCCCCTGGATCCTCTGATGGAGTTAAAGACTCAGGTGATGTCAGGAAACAAGGTTGAGTGTTAACTGCTCTCCTTTCTTTTGTAGCAAGCAGGTATGTTTGCTGCCCCTTATTCTTCTAGCTGAGTCTTCACCCTCATTTAGGCCACCCCCAGAGCAAGGGTGGATGTGGGGTCCCAGGAAGAGGTTGTATGTCCTTAAGGATTTGGGTGTTTTCCAATGGAGCACACTCACGGTGGATCATCTCTGTGGTCTTCAGGAGGACTTTGCTTAAGGCAGAGTCCAGGTGAGAAGTACGGGGTTGGATGTGGTCCTCCAAGGGGGCCTTCATGACTGACATCAGTCGTTCTAGGCACATCTGAGGTCTTCCCAAGATGATGAGTGTATCTGTGCAATGACTGACCTGTGACTAACCTATTATCACTGATGCCCCTTGGGCAAACCCAGCAGCCAGCAGCAGGTCAACAACCGAACAGAACTTCAGACAGCCTTTCACTTGCACCTTAGAACTTCAGACCTGCTATTCTCAGGAATCGCTCTGGGGTAGACATGAGATCCTCACCCCCTTGTCTTCTCAGAAATTGCTCTCCAGTTTTATTTAGACTGTGTGAAGCAGGCACTGACAGAGCTGCCTAATGCTTCTTAGCATGCAATGTTATTACAAATATAATGGTGTTCAATTTAAAAATAAAATGTATTTTCTACTTTGCAACCCTTCTGTTCTCTTTCATTTAGCTGTTTAATAATGTCAAATGCTTAGAACCCAGATTAGAAATTCTTACAATAGTCTCTGATTAAACCCCAATAAAAGCACAGTCAGGAAAATTCGTAATATAAGGCATGCTAACTAACTTTTGGAAGCTCAATTTATATTTTGTAAGGCTAAGACTAATTTGAGGATTACATCTTAAACTAAAAAGCTTTATGGGTACTTAGGCAAAATGTTAGTAATAATAAATGAAATAACCCAAAACTTGGGTAGTTTTGTTCCTTCATTGACTTATTGCTTTTCCTCTGTTTACTTTCAAAACATTTTTGAGAAAATGTACCACAATTCTTTAGAGCACTGATAAGGGTCTAGCAGTGAAGGACATTGAATAATTATTCCAGAAAACTCAGGTTAGGGGAAATGTTTGCTTTTTTTTGAGACAGAGTCTTGCTCTGTCAACCAGGCTGGAGTGCAATGGCGTGATTTGGGCTTACTGTAATCTCTGTCTCCTGGGTTCAAGTGATTCTCCTGCTTCAGCCTCCTGAATAGCTGGGATTACAGGTGCCCACCACTATGCTTGGCTAATTTTTGTATTTTTAGTAGACATGGGGTTTCATCATGTTGGTTAGGCTGGTCTTGAACTCCTGGCCTCAGGTGATCCACCCACCTCAGCCTCCCAAAGTGTTGGGATTACAGGCGTGAGCCACCGTGCCCAGCCAGGAAATGTCTACTTTTAAGTCCAAGACTTAATTTTGGATTTTCTTAGAGCCAGGGAAACAAGGGAATCAATTTGGATTATCTAGCTCTCATATCTAATATGAGTAAACATACTAGTCAAATGTCTTACTGGAATTAAATTAAAATTATGTTGTAAATCTTTGCAGGTGTTGGTAAACATAGTGGACATATCTTCAACAAAATAAGGTGTTCTTTCTTTAGCATTATCTCTACCAATTTCTGATAGAAAAATGAGGGCATAGTATTAAGTCATAGTTGTGAAGCCATTTCTATAAAGAACTAGAGCAGTATTCAGGTATATAACTTTCCAGTGAAGTGACATGACATAGCTTAGAAATTCTAAAAGAAAAACAAGGAGAATGAAAAGTTAAGATTCCTGCAGTCTATCTTTCTTAAGCATCAGTGGTCAGAACTGGGTTTTTGTTAGGAACTTATAAAAGGCACTTCAGAATTAAGGTCTCCTGAACTGATATCTTGTGCAGTTTGAAATCATAACCATATACTTTAGAGGTGTGGTGAGTTGATGTCTTATGATCCATTTGAAAGACCCTGACTTTGTATCCTGATGAAGGACCACATTCCAACTCTGAATAAATGGAAAAATACCTGCAAAAATATTAATAAAGCACCCCACAGACTGCTTGGGACTTAGAAGGCACTCTGTAAGTGTGAGTGCCCCATTAGGCAGGCAGTTTGCTATGGGCCCTAAGCATTCCTACACATTCTTGTAAAATGACTCACCTACCTCCTGATGCTGAACAGTTCTGTAGCTAGCCACAGGCAAGTAAGCAGGCGTAGATGACCACAGTGTGACCAACCTGTAACTGCTTGCACCTTAGGAGGAGGGGGACTAACTTATTTTTTGCTTGCTACAATGTTTGTTGCTTGAGGGAAAATTTCTGGATGCTAGGACTTGGGCTCCTCCCCTAGAAGGCACCCCATTGTGTGAGCAGGTATTATTGGGTCCCATCATGTCACCCCTGTCGGACTTGGGGACAAGGGAAACTGGGTGGATATGCTGATGCTCATGTTGTCCACTGAGTAATAAAGTCCTTTGTCTTTGATCCACACATCTTCTTCTATCCATCAAACTGTAGACTACCCTGTTAGCTTTCAAGCAGGGTAAAATTTCCGACTCTTTGCAGCTTGTGACAGCGGTTTCGTAAGCCATCAAACCCAATCTTCCTTCCCTTCAGATGGCTTCTTTGAGGCAGATTCATTATCATCATTAGCTCTAAGAGTGTTTTCTTCAACCAGTAAGCTTCTGTTTACTTTCTCTACAATCACAATGATCAGGAATCATATTCTTCAGCTTAGATAAGAATTGTGTGGCTGGGTGCAGTGACTCACACCTGTAATCTCAGCATTTGGGGAGGTTGGGACGGGCAGATTACTTGAGTCCATGAGTTTGAGCCCAGCCTAGGCAACATGGAGAAACCCGGTCTCTACTGAAAATATAAAAATTAGTCACGCATGGTGGCCTACACCTGTAATCCCAGCTACTCCAGAGACTGAGGCACGAGACTTGCTTGAACCTGGGAGGCAGAGGTTGCAGTGAGCTGAGATTGCACCACCACACTCCAGCTTGGGTGACAGAGTGAGACTGTTTCAAAAAATAAGAAAAAAGAATTGTAACAGTATGAGAGTCCCTGGGTTCAATATTCCTGTAGAAATAATAATAGTAAAAATAGTAATAACAATTAAATTACTATCATGAAGAAATTGATGTTCAGAGAGATTGTGCAGCTTCTCCAAGCTCACACAGCACATGAATAGCAGAAACGAAATTAAAACCTAGGTCTGCTGATTCTTAGCCATTATTTTGTATTATTTCCTCATTAATAGTTTCCACTGCAGTTTTATATACATGCCTATATGTATGTAGTTCTTACTCTGACATCTTATTTGTCCTTGCTAGGGATCAGCAATCTTTTAAAAAGTCTAGCACCAGCTCAAGATTTAATTACAGTGCCTGTGTTGTCTCCTTTCTTCTTCAGTACTATTTTCTTACAAATTGGCCTGAGCCTCCTTTAGTTTGCTTTGGGCTGGTGATTTAAACAAGTAATGGTAGAACCAAGGAAGTTACAGAGGTACAACAGCCCAGGGAATCCTTAGTATTTACTTGTAATGACCAGTAAAGTTTAATTTTTTTTTTTTTTTAAGAGGTGGGGTATTACTCTGTTGCCCAGGTTGGCTTTGGACACCTGGACTCATGGATTCCTGCTGCTTCAGCCTCTGGAGTAGCTGGGACTATAGGCATGCACCACTGTGCCCAGCCAAATTAGAAATGTTCTTAATATTTAAAATAATATTTCAAATATTACTGTTGCTCCTCTTATTTTAAATTTATGTTATTGTTGCTCCTCTTATTTTAAATTTCTCTTAATTATCTGACTTTTTTTGCTGCTTGTCTTTATGTCTGCACATCCTGCACAATGTTGAAACTGTTCTGTTGATGGTTGAGAGATGAGTCCCTTTATCTATGACACTGGGAAAAGTTACTGGGCTGTCCACATGGTAGACCTGGTGTTTGTGTTAGGAAGGACTGGTTCCTTGATGCCCCATTTGGAAGAATATCTCTAACTCTGAAGAGAAACAGAACTTCACCTCATTGTCCTTCCTGTTTTCCACTTTGACGTAGTCCACAGCCACAACTTGACCAACAACTCCTACCTCTAGGACTGCAGGTGACCCAGACAGATTCCTTGGAACTGGTATAGTGCAATAAAATCTTATGTCCTGATTGTAGGTTATAAAACCAGCAAAGGAATAATAATATTGATAATAATTGTAATTATTACTACAACTACCACCACATTTATTGAATATTGATTATTGACAAGGCTCAATGATAAAGGTATAGTATCTCATTTAGCTCTTTTACCACTGCATCTAAGGTGGGTCATGTTATGATTGACCCCATTTTACAAATGAGGAAATTAAGGCTTAGAGAGGTTACGTAGTTTCCCAAGCCCGTTCAGCTGTCATGTGGTAAAAGAAGAATTTCATCCTAGGTATTCAGATGTCAGAGCTCTCCTCAAATGTTAGAACCACCATGCTCTAACGGAGAGGTTCACAAAGTGTGGTTCTAAGAACACCATCATCAACATTGCCTGGAAGCTTGTTATTAATGCAAATTCTGGGGCCTTATATCCACTGAATAAAAAGTTCCAGGGGCGAGGCCCGCAGTTAAATAAGTCTTCCCAGTTGACTCTGTTGTCTATTAGAGTTTTACAGTCATGGCTCTAAACTCTAAAGCTTTCTCCTCCCCATATAGATATCTAATGTCAATTCCATGAATGTTGATAATAAGAAAAAATTTACTTAAAAAAAGTATGTTTGTTAAAATACAGATTGCCATATACATATATCTGTAAAATATTCTTGACAACCCCCCTCACCCAACTCCTGCATGAAGCGTGAATCAGATGAAGCCTCCAACTCTTAACTGCCAGTTTACAGGCAATACAGAGGACAGAGGAACATGTTACACAACACCAAGGGAATGCAATCAGCAAAATCCAGACTGTGAGAAATTTTGCAGGATTAATGACCTGGTTTCTTCAACAGATAAACTTCAGCGAAGGAAGATTTGTATGAGAAATGCATTAAATGAGACTTAAGAGACATTAACCAAATGTAGTGTTTGGATTCCACTTAAAACAAAATAAAAAACAAGCAAAATAACAAACATTTTATAGGACAGTCAAGTAGTTAGGGACATTTAAAATGCTGATTGGATATTTAATGATGATAGTGAAGTAATGTTAGTTTTTAAAGATATAATTTTTTAAAGCTATGTGGTTATATTTTTAAAAAATATTTCAAACTTTTTTTTTTTTTTTTTTAAGTCTTCAAACATACTAGAGCATTTACTGAAATAGAAGTTCCTGGGGTCAAGTTACTAGATTTAGTAAATGCTGTGTTATGGCTGCCTCCTTAGCACATTCTCCCTTCTCCTGGTATCTACCCAGATTTTTATTTAAGTGTTCATACCCCTCAGCCTTGCTAAGTCCAAAGGGTGAGATATGTAGTTCATGCTTAATTTAGCTCAATCCTACGTGTTAGCTACAATTTCTAGTTTGAAAAGGTGCCCTTTTGGCAGGAAGAAAATTTTCTGTAAAATTCTGGGAAAGAAGTTTTCATTTTTTTTTTAAACTCCGGGAAGCAACCCAAACTTGCTTCTCTAGGACATAGATGGTATAGCCAGTTCATAAGAGGTTCTCTTGGTATTCATGACCTTGGTGTAGTCTCCGCCTACACTGAATTAGGGCTGACCTGTGAGAGCAAGAGAGAATACTGTGGAAATGATGGTGTATGGCTTCTGAGGCTAAAAGACATTGCAATTTTCTTCATGCTGTCTTGGGTTTCTTGCTCCACGGAAAGCCAACTGCCATGTCATGAAGACCCTTGAAGCTGGTGGAGAATCCCACATAGACAGAAACCAACTTGCCAGCCTTAGCCTAACAGCCACATGAAAGAACCACCTTGGAAGTGAATCCCCTGTTCCTAGAAAGGTCTTCAGTGTCTGCAACTTCAACTGATATCTGATTGCAACCTCATGAGAATGCCTAATCAGAATCCCACAACCAAACCAGTCCGTAATTTCATATCCACATTGCCTACAAGAAACAATAGATGATTATTGTTGTTTTAGGATACTAAGTTTGGTGTAATTTGTCCTGCAGAAATCAATAATGAATGCAATACTTGAAAAAATTATAGCCCAGAGAGTTGGAAGTAGGCATTTTGTGACCATGGTGGGTTGAGGGGAGTCAATTTAGGGTGAAGCTTACATTTTGGGAGGCAAAGCAGAGAGACTAGAAGGAAATGGATTCCTCATTGTCATCAATGAAACCAATCTCTCTTCTGTGCTTTCCAGGTCATGAGCAATAAGTTTCTCTTATTGTTAAAGCCAATTTGGGTTTCAATTACTTTTAACTGCCTGATTGGAGCAGGAAATATGAGAATTTTGGTGGTATAAATGAACTACATGGACAGCATGAGAATAAATGAAAGAAATAATAAGCGAATAAAAAAGTGATTCTGAACAGGTAGGCCATTGTATTAGTTTCCCAGGGCTGCACAGACTGGATGACTTAATGCAAGAGGATTTTATATTCTCATCAGAGTTCTAAAAGCCAGAAGTCCAAAATCTAAGCAGGGTTGGTTCCTCCTGAAGACTCTGAGGGAGAATCTGTTCCTTGCCTCTGTCCTAGCTTCTGGTGGTTGCCAGCAATCCTTGGAGTTCCTTTGCTTATGGCTGCATCACTCCAGTCTCTGTTTCTGTCATTTATGTGGCCTTCGTCTTTGTGCATGTTGACATAGATTTCTTATAAGGACTCTGCTCATTGGATTTAGGACACATCCGAATCCAGTAGGACCTCATTTTAACTAATTACATCTGCAAAGATCCTATTTCCAAATAAACTCCCATTCTGAGTTCTGGACAGATCTGAATTTCTGAGGGACACTATTCAGTCCAGTACAGCTGTAACTTACAGTGTTCATTGACTCAACAGATACTCATTGAGTGTCTACTGTGTGCTGTACCCTGGTTACCCTGAGACAGTGTGAACAAGACAGATGTAACACATGTTTTATATAGAACTTACAGTCCTTACAGTCCAGTATGGAAGACAGATATTAAGCAAATGGTTGCAAATGTAATAAAAATTACAAAAGAAGGAGCAGTGGATGTGATGGTATCACCTGAGAAGAGACCTAAACTATCTGAGGTGGGAGTGGTGGAGGTAGTCAAAAAGGCCTCCTTGTGGAAGGGACATCTAAGGTAAAACCAAGCAGAAAATAGGGATTAGCTCGGCGAAGAGTGTAAAGACCAGATTATTACAAACCAGTGCTGTGTATGAGAATTTGCATTTTTAACAAGCACTTCAGTAATGTGCCCACATGCTGGACTTTGAGAACCCTTGCTCTGGGACTTCAGCTGACCTGAAATAGACCCCTGTCTCCCCAACAGCTACCCACAAAAAAGGCCACTCCTCCTCTGCTCTCTCACTCAGCCTTGTGAACCAGGCCAGGGTGGGGACACTGCTGAGAACTGGGCTCCCTACCTATGGGGACACTTGGGCCCCCTTCCCACCACTGTGCTGAATCAACTAAATAAAACACATGGCTTATATCTGGTTTAGATTTTTCTCCTCCTGCGGTGAGCATTTTCCAACTTTTCCCTGCCTCCAACTCTGTTCTATTTTCTGCCACATAGCAAGCCTATTGCTTTGCATTTCACTTGATAATTTATTTGCCATTGAATTGCAGAAGTTCACCTTTCTCTTAAAAGCATCTTAAGTGTATGCTGCACTCATTCAATGTTTTCTATGAAGAAAAGGTGTTGACATTTTCTTCATTTCTCATCTTCATCAACAGAAACAGTTTTTAAAATCAGTATCTTTCCTTTAGAACAGGACATAGAGAAAGTCCAGAATAACAATTCCCAAATATCCAACTGAAAAAAAATTTTAACAATTGGGGCTGTTTCTCAGGAACACTAGTAGATTCTTACCGCTGGATTCCTTTGCAAGGTTGGTGAAACTGACATTTAAACTCATAATGATCAGAGATTTTAGAGCTTTAAAGAGTCTTGGAGGTCACTGAAATTCTGAAAGACCACAATCTCCTTTATTTTACAGTTGAGGAAAATTAAAACTGAAGGAGGTAAGGTGAGTTACATAGTCAGTCTCACCAGGTAACTCAAAACTCCTCTTATTCCTCAAGACCTGTTATTTTGTTTATTTTCAATGACTTAGATTCTCCACCTTACTTGGTAGCAAGGCTACTTATACCTAAGCCACAAGCTCAAGGTTTCTCTTCCTCATTTGTTGTCACTTAACCCATAAGAAACCCAGCGCCTTCCTCATGCAGTGGCCCAAGTCTCAGAGAAATGAGGGCCACCCCTCATATCAGAACTAGGGAACCGGCCCCAACACCAGAGCTCTGGCTTTTGAGTCTTTTTCAAAAGGTTCTACATGCCTTAGACACACAGAAAAGAAAAAAATATTTTAAAGCCGTTTTCATTCGTTGTCTCCAGTCTAAAAATAGGGTGACAGAGGGATCGTGGGATAAGCAGCCGGAGCAGGGAAGAGTCGGTTGCCACAGTAACCAATGAGCCATTTCGCCGCATTTGCCTTGACTGTGTGATATCTGGGATGTTTTTTCCCCCTTTCCTTCTCTTGTGCGTGGGGGTGGGGGTAGGTGGTGGGGGCATTTTTAGATTATATAATGTGGAACCAGATTCCTTACCTCCGGAGTCAACCAGTCTTCATGAAATTGCTATTCCCTTTTACATTTCCCTCCCACTGCAAACAGCCTAGGTTCAGTTGGCTTTCATTGGGGACCAAGAGAAAAGATTAGGATCACACCTATCTCTAAGTACAGTAGTACCTTTCTTGAACACCTCTCCAATTTTTGACAGCCTAGCTTCATAGGAATATTTTTTGCTCCCTTCCCCCCAGTCAGGGGCTCAAATGTCACAGGCTCCGGGCGCCCACTGGGAGACCACTGGGGCTCTCTCTATTCCAGAACAAAGAGGGGTGGCCCTACATGCAGTTGCAGCCTGTGAAGTTGCTCTGAGGCTGACCTGGTTCTCTTGCCTCAAGAGAGCGCCCTCTTACCTCAAGCTCCATCCTCTCCCCACTTGTACATCCTGGGATCTGGATGCAGGCCCATTTTATAGTGTAAACAGCACTGGCTTTGGAGGTAAAGAGACTTATGTTTGAATCTGGAACCTGCTGTCACCTTGGGCTAATCATTTAATATTTCTGAGCCTGCAGTGTGGTTGTAAGAGACAATAGGCACAAAGCAGCCAGCACAGTATCTGGCACAAATGAGGCACTGAATAAATGTTAGTCACATCCACTTCTTCCCCGATTTCCCTGTCCATCACTGCTCTGCTTTCCTCCTCCCGGCTATCATAGGCCCCTGGCTGACCACTGCAGGCTTACTCCCATCAGCATTTGAAACAACTAACGTATGTTTATTTTGGAGATCACTTTTTCCTATATCTCTTTTGATCTCTTTTCCTCTCTACAGTCTTCATTCTCCTGCTGGCTGCCTTGTGTCCTCACATGGCATCTCTCCGTACTTCAGACCTTTCCTGGCTCGTTTTCATCAAAACACATCTATTCTTTATCCCATTTATGAAGAGCCCAGGGGGTGCTTGAGTAGCTAATCAGATTTAAATAAAAATGTAAAAATGTTTTCAAGGACACAAATGGGTTAAAATGACACATGACAAGCTCCAATCTTTACTGCTTATTAGGGTGATGAGGTAGGAATGAAAAACTGAATGGGAGTATATTCATTAGAAATATTTTTTTATTTGCAGTGATAGAAATCCAGCCTGAGGAAATCCAACTCACCTAAGCAAAAAGGGAATATGTTTGCCAAAGTAAGTAGGAAGTCCAGGAGTAAAGCTATCCACAGGGATCCCGGAGATTCAACGACTAGCATCAGAACTCTTTCTTGGCTATAGTTTGGATGTTTGGCCCCTTCAAATCTTATGTTGAAACTTGATCCCCAATGATGGTGGTGTTTGGGTCATGGGGGTGGATCCCTCATGAATGGCTTGGTGCCATTCTCAAGGCAATAAGTGAGTTCTTGCTCTTTGAGTTCCATGAGAGCTAGTTGTTAAAAAGAGCCTGGAACCTCCCTCCTCTTTCTCTTTTGCCAAATGATCTCTGCATGCTGACTCACTTTGGCCTTCTTCCATGAGTGAAAGCATACTGAAGCCCTTACCAGAAGCAAATGCTGCTGCCATGATTCTTGTACAGTCTGCAGAACTGTGAGCCAAATAAACCTCTTTTCTTTATAAATTACCCAGCCTCAGGTGTTCTTTTATAGCAACACAAATGGGCCAAGACAGAAAATTGGTACCAAGAAGTCAGGTATTGCTATAAAGATATCTGAAAATGTGGAACTGGCTTTGGAACTGGGTAATAGGCAGAGGTTGGAAGATTTTGGAGGGTTCAGAAGAAGACAGGAAGATAAGGGAAAGTTAGGAACTTCTTAGAGATTGTTGGTGGTTGTGACCAAAATGCTGACAAAAATGTAAACAGTAAAGGTCATGCTGATGAAGTCTCAGGTGGAAATAAGGAACTTACTGGGAAGTGGAGTCAAGGTCACCCATGTTACTTCATGACAGAGAATTCGGTTACATTGTGTCCATGCTCTCAGGCTTTGAGGAAGTCCAGACTTAAGAGTGATAATCTACTCTCTGGTGGAAGAAATTTCAAAGCAGCAGAGCATTCAAGAAGTGGCATGGCTGCTTTTAGCAGTTTATATCAGATATGGGAGGAAAGAGATGACCTAATTAAAAAGAAAGCAGAGTGTAAAAATCTGGAAAATTCACAGCCTAGCTCTGTATCAGAGAAGGAAAGAGCCTTCTCAGGAGAGGAATCCAAGGGTGCTGCGGAGCAACCTTTTGCTAGAGAGAGTAACATGGCTAAAAGGGAATCAGGTGCTAATAGTTAAGACAGTGGGGAAAAGGCCCCCAAAGGCATTTCAAAGATCCTCAAAGCAGCCCTTCCCATCACAGTCTCAGAGGCCTACAAGGCCAGAATAGTTTTAGGAGAATGGCCTTGAATGCTGCTGTCTTGTACCACCTCCACATGCTACTCTCTAAATCCTGGCCTCTACAGCTCCAGCCACAACTCAAATGGCTCCTGGTACTGTCTGAGCCACTGCTTGGTGGCTTCCACATGCTTTTAATTCTGCAGCATGCAGAATTCAAGGGTAGAGACTCGGCAACTTCTACCTAGATTTCAGAGGATGTATATAGGAAAACCTGGGTGCCCAGGCAGAAGCCTGCTGCAGACTCTAGTAATGCAATGCTGAGCAAAAGTGTGGGGTTTGAGCCCCCATAGAGAGTCCCCACGAGCACACTGTCTAGTGGAGCTGTAGGAGCAGGGCTGCCATCCTCTGGACCCCAGAATTATACAGCCAGCAGCAGCATGCAATCTCAGCCTGGAAAACCTACAGACATTGGACTTTGACCTATGTGAGCAGCCATGTAGGCAGCACCCAGCAAAGCCATGGGGACAGTGCTTCACAAGGCCTTGGGAGCCCACTCCTCACACTAGTGTGCCCAGGATGCTGGCCATGGAGTCAAGGGAGGTCATTTTGGAGCTCTAAGATTTAACATCTGCCCTGCTGGGTTTTGGACTTGTGTGAGGCCTGTTACCCCTTTCTTTTGGCCTATTTATCCCTTTTGTAATGGGAATGTTTGCCCAATGCCTGTATAATCATTGTATCTTGGAAGTAAATAACTTATTTATTTATTTTGTGTTTTTTTCAGAGATGAGGTCTCACTATGTTGCCCAGGGTGGAGTGCAGTGGCTATTCACAGGTGCAGTTCTGCTACTGTGCAAGAGTTTTGATCTGCTCTGTTTATTTTTAATGGTTTATTTGTTGTAATTATTATTATTATTATTTTTTGAGACAGAGTCTCGCTCTGTCGCCCGGGCTGGAGTGCAGTGGTGTGATCTCAGCTCACTGCAACCTCTGCCTCCCGGGTTCAAGCAATTCTCCTGCCTGAGCCTCCTGAGTAGCTGGGACTACAGGTGCATGCCGCCACACCAGGCTAATGTTTTAGCATTTTTAGTAGAGAAGGGGTTTCACCATGTTTCCCTGAGTTTCGAACTCCTGAGCTCAGGCAATCCACCTGCCTTGTTCTCCCAAAGTGCTAGCATTACAGGCGTGAGCCACTGGACCTGGCCTCTTTTAACAATTTTTAAAATTATATTTGAACTTGCAGCACTGCATGACCTGCTCTGTTTCTGACCTGGGCTGGTTCACCCCTCCTTAGGCAACCTGGTGGTCCCCCACCCTCAGGAGGTCACCATATTGATGCTGAACTTAGTGCAGACAACTGATCGGCATAGTGCCCTACAGCCAGAACTCCTGGGCTCAAGTGGTCCTCCCACCTCAGCCTTCCCAAGTAGCTGGGACTACAGGAACACACCACAATAACTTATTTTTGATGTTAAGGGCTCGTAAAAAACTTGACTTGAGTATTATAGGAGACTTTGAACTTCTCAGTTGATGCTGGAACAGGTTAAGACATTTGGGAACTATTGAGAAGGGATGACTTTATTTTGCAATGTGAGAAGGACATGAGATTTGTGGGGCTAGCAGCAGAATTTTATGGTTTTGATGTTTGACTTCTTCAAATCTTACGTTGAAATGTGATCCCCAGTGTTGGACATGGGAGCCTAATGGGAGGTGTTTGGGTCATGGGGTGGATCTTTCATGAATGGCTTGGTTCTGTCCTCATGGTAATGAGTGGGTTCTTGCTGTATTAGCTCCTGTGGGAACCCACTGTTAAAAAGCGCATAGCACCTTCCTCCTTCTCTCTTGCTTCTTCTCTTGCCATGTGATCTTTGAACACTCTGGTTCCCATTCCCCTTTCATCATGAGTGGAAGCAGCTTGAAGCTCTCATTAGAAGCTGATGCTGGCACCATGCTTTTTGTACAGTCTGCAGGTCCTTGTGCCAAATAAATCTCTTTTGTTTATTTATAAATTGCCAAGCCTCAGGCATTCCTTTATAGCAACACCAATGGACTAAGACACTGTTCCTTAACTGCTTGTCTCCCAGTGGCTTTATCCTTGCTTACCACAGACAGAGTTTCCCTAGACTGGTAAGATGGCCTCAGATTTATATTTTTCTAGCTTCTATAACCCAAGAGGCAAGAATTCTTCTCTTCCAACTTCAGATTGCAAAATTCCAGGAAAAGACTTTGACTGGCCTGGTTTGCAGCTTAGGTGACTCTGAATCAATCACTTTGGCCAAGAGAATGGGATACTGTCATTGACCATGTTACGTCTCATGTTGGGGAGGTGACAGTCTCTGGTGAGTAGTCACCAGAATGACATGATTCAAATGGGAGAAGATCCATTCCCCCAAAGAAGGTAGAACACTGGTGGAAGGCAGAAAGAACAGAGGTTCACTTCAGAAGGTTAACCACAAAAGAACTGCCTGGACACTCAGAAAAAGCATCTGTAGAGCTGCAGAGTAGGTACAAAGCAAGTGTTTGAATGACTCTGAAGACAAAGTCCTTGCCCTCAGGGAGCTGTGAATTCAGTGCAGGAGAAAGAATTAAAAATACAAAGAGAAGACAGGTGAAATTGCAGGGATACAGTTACATAACTGGAGAGGAATTGAGAGGACTGAAAACGAAAACTTGAAATTGCCACTATATGTCAAAAGAGTTAATTTATCATAACATCATATTTCAAACTGGGTTCTGTGGAGTGCCAGCATTACATTAGATGCTGCTCTGGCTCTGGACTGAATGCTCGTATTCCCCCCAAATTCCTATGTTGAAACTCTAATCGCTAAAGTGATGGTATTAGGAGGTGGGGACTTTGGGAGGTAATTGGGTCATGAGAGAGGATTCCTCATGAATGGGATTAGTGCCCTTATAAGAGAAGCAAAGAGAAATTCCTCACCCCATACGCCATGTGAGAATGTAGCAAGAAGGTGTTCTCTGTGGACCAGAAAATGGTGTTGGACCAGACACTGAATATACCAGCACCTTGATCTTAGACTCAGCTGCCAGAGCTGTGAGGAAAAAAATTTCTATTATTTATAAGCTATTTGGTCTATAGCATTTTGTTACGGCAGACCAAATGAGCTAAGATGCTAATAGGTGTTCCTAAGAAAAAACAAAAAAGAAAAGAAGGAAAAAGAAAGGGAAAGGGTCTCTGTGCCATGTTTTAGAAATGATGGATTAAAGTTATTAGGTTTTAATTTATTTTCTTAGTCAGGTTTTAATTTTTTTCTTATTATGTTAGTACTCTTATTATGGTAGTTCTTATTATGTTAGTACAAATAGTTCACACATATTTGACCACAGAACCAACCTTTTTAAGCATAGACAACTTTTAGGATCTTGAGGTGGATTCATGTTCCATAGATCATATTCTGGAAAATACTACCATAAAGACATCCACATAAATCATGGTGACCATCAGAATATCAGATTTAGAAGGACCTTTAGAGATCAAGTATCTGAATACTTTTTTTAAAGAAATTAAACTTTTTATTTAAGGTAATAGATTCACATGCAGTTGTAAGAAACAATACAGAGAAATCTTGTGTATACTTTACCTAGTTTTGCCTAATAGAAACATCTTGCAAAGGAATAGTACAATATGACTACCAGGATATTGACATTAATATGGTCAAGATACTATATATTTTTATCACCACAAATTCTTTTTTTTTTTTTTTTTTTGAGATGGAGTCTCACTCTGTTGCCTAGGCTGGAGTGCAGTGGTGTGATCTTGGCTCACTGCAGCTTCTGCCTCCTGGGTTCAAGCGATTCTCCTACCTCAGCCTCCCGCGAAGCTGGGATTACAGACATGCACCATGATGCCCAGCTAATTTTTGCATTTTTGGTAGAAACAGGTTTCACCATGTTGGCCAGGCTGGTCTCAAACTCCACCCACCTCGGCCTCCCAAAATGCTGGGATTACAGGCATGAGTCACTGCATCTGGCCCATCATCACAAATTCTTTATGTTGCTCTTTTATTACCACACTTACTTCCCTCCTGCCCCATCCCCTTCTTAATTCCTGAGAGCCACTACTTTATTTTCCATTTCTGTAATTTTGTCATTTCAAGAATGTTACATAAATGGAAACATACAGTGTGTAAACATTTGGGATTGGCTTTTTTTCACTGAGCATCATTCTCTGGAGAATTACATACACCAATAGTTTGTTCCTTTTTATTGCTGAGTGGTATTCTATGGAATGGATAGAAGAGTTTGTCTAACCATTTATCTATTAAAGGCCATCTGGGTTGTTTCCAGTTTTGGACTATTATAAATAAAACTTTAATAAATTTTCATGTACAAGTTTTTGTATGAATGTAAGTTGTTTCTCTAGTATAAATACCTAGGAATGTAATTGCTTGGGTCATATGGTACTTGCATGTTTAAGTTTTGAGAATTCTTTTTTTTTTTTTTTTTTTTTTTTTTTGAGACAGAGTCTCGCTCTGTTGCCCAGGCTGGAGTGCAGTGGCCGGATCTCAGCTCACTGCAAGCTCCGCCTCCTGGGTTTACGCCATTCTCCTGCCTCAGCCTCCCGAGTAGCTGGGACTACAGGCGCCCACCACCTCACCTGGCTAGTTTTCTGTATTTTTTAGTAGAGACGGGGTTTCACCGTGTTAGCCAGGATGGTCTCGATCTCCTGACCTCGTGATCCGCCCGTCTCGGCCTCCCAAAGTGCTGGGATTACAGGCTTGAGCCACCGCGCCCGGCCGAGAATTCTTTATGTTACTCTAGATACTAGTTCTCTGTTGGATGTGCAGTTTGCAAATATTTTGTTCCAATATATAGCTTGTATTTTCATCCTCTTGGCAGGATCTTTTACACAACAAAAGTTTTTAATTTTGATGATGTCAAATTTACCAATTTATTCTGTTATGGATTGTGCTTTTGGTGTCAAGTGTAAGAACTGTTTGCATAGTTGTAGATTCCCAAGATTTTCTCCTATGTTTTTTCCTGGAAGTTTTATGGTTCTATGTTTGCATTTAAGTCTGTTATTCATTTTGAGTTTATTTTTTGTACAAGGAGTGAGATTTAAGTTGGAGATTATTATTATGATTATTTGTGTATTGATGTCTAATTATTTCAGTACTACTTGTTGAAAAAGCTATCTTTCCTCCATTGCATTGCTTTCGCAACTTTATCAAAAGGTTGCTGGGCATATTTGTGTTGGTCTATGTCTGTGTTCTCTATTCTGTTGCACTGAGCTATGCATCTATCTCTCTGCCAACACCATACCATCTTGATGACTGTATCTATATAAAAAATATTGGTATCAGGTTAACTGATTTATTCTTTATTCTTCCTTTCCAAGTTTGTTTTAACTGTTCTAGCTCCTCTGCCTTTCCATATACATTCTCGAATAATCTTGTTTATACTTAAAAAAACTCTTGATAAAATTTTAATAGAAATTATGTTAAACTTGCATATGAGTCTCTGGAGAATTAACACTTTATTATGTTGAGTCTCTCAATTCAGGAACACAATTTGTCTCTCAATTTATTTCAGCCTTTGATTTATTTTATCAGTGTTTTTTATGTTTTAGCACCCAAATCCTATACATATCTTGTTAGATGTATTCCTGAGTATTTCCTTTCTTTTTTAGGAATTGTAAATGCCATTGTATTTTTAATTTTGACATCCATGTGTTTATTGATAGTACTATATATACATATAATTGAGTTTTGTATGTTTATCTTATACTCTATGACCTTGCTGGATTCACTTGTTAGTTCTAGGTGCATTTTTTGGTAAATTTCTTGAGATTTTCTATGTACACAATCATGCCATTTACAGATAAAGATAATTTTATTTCTTGCTTTATGATCTACATGCATTTTAATTATTTTTCTTGCCTTATTGCACTAGCTATAACGGCAAGCATTAAGTTGAATAAGAGCATCTAGAATCGGCATTCCTGCCTTGATCTTAGATGTAAAGTATTCAGGCTTTTGTCATTAACTGCAAAGACACCTGAAGCTTTTTTGTAGATGCTCTTTATCCAATTGAAGAAGATTCCCTCTATTCCATATTTATGAGAGGTTTTTTTTTTTTTTTTTTTTTATTGTGAACGAGTGTTAAGTTTTGTGAAACGCTTTTTTCTGCATTGATTGATATGCCATGTAATTTTTTCCTCTAGTCTGATTGGTGAATTACATTTATTGATTTTCAAATATTGAACCAGACTTGCATCCCTGGCATAAACCCCAATTGGTAATGATATATCATTTAAAAAATATATTGCTGGGCCAGGCGTGGTGGCTCATTCCTGTAATCCCAGCACTATGGGAGGCCAAGGTGCGCAGATTGCCTGAGGTCAGTTTGAGACCAGTCTGGCCAACATGGTGAAACCCCATCTTTACTAAAAATACAAAATGATTAGCTGGGTGTGGTGGTATGCGCCTGTAATCCCTATTCGGGATAATCATCTACTCGGGAGGCTGAGGCAGGTGAATTGCTTGAACCAGGGAAGTGGAGGTTGCAGTGAGCCAAGATCATGCCACTGCACTCCAGCCTGGGCGACAGAGCGAGACTCCATCTCAAAAGAAAAACAAAACAAAACAACAACAACAACAACAAAAACACACACACACACACACACACATACATATATCTGGATTTTATTTGGTAATATTTTGTTACAGATTTTTGTGTCTATATTCATGAGAGGTGTTGGTCTTTAGTTTTTTAAATTGTCATTTTCTGACTTTGGTATCAGGCTAATTATAGCTTTATAAGTTGAATTGGGAAGTGTTTCCTTTTGTATTTTCTGGAAGAGATTGTGTAGAATTTGTATTGATTCCTTGTTAAATGAAATGATTGATATAATTTTTTTTTTAAACAGGGTTAGTGGAATTCTTGAGCAAAACCATCTGGGCTTGGAGATGTCTTTTTTGGGGGTTTTTCAAATCATAAATTTAGTTTTCTTCATCGTCATAGACCTAGTCACATTTTATTTTATGTGAGTTGTGGTTGTGTGTGTGTGTGTGTGTGTGTCTTTTTGAGGAATTTGTCCACTTCATTTGTCAAATTTGTGTGTAGAATTGTTTGTAGTATTCCCTTATTGTCCTTTTATTGTCTGCAGAGGTCATAGTAATATCTTCTGTTTCATTCCTGATACAGGTAATTTATGTCTTCTCTCTTTTTTCCTTTGTCAGTCTTACTAGAGCTTGTCCATTTTATTTTAGATTTTTCAAAAAACCAAGTCTTTTTAAAAATGAATTTTTTATTGTTTTTCTGTTTTCTGTTTCACTGATTTCTGCTCTTACCTTTGTTATTTCCTTTCTTCTACTTCTTTTGAGTTTATTTTACCCTTCATTTTCTAGGGGCTAGTGGTGAGAGCTTAGATTATTGATTTGAGACAGTCCTTTTTTCTTACATATGCATTTAGTGCTATAAATTACCCTCTCAGCCCTGCTATAGCTGTGTCCCACACATTGACGTATGTTGTAGTTTCATTTTCATTCAGTTCAATATATATATTTAAATTTCCTTTCAGATTTCCTCTTTGTTGACATATTATTTACAAGTATGTTGTCTGGGTTCCAAGTGTTTGGAATTTTTTGTTGTTGTTAGAGACAGGGTCTTGCTCTGTTCCTCAGGCTGAATTGCAGTGGTGTGATCATGGCTCACTGAACCTCAAACTCTTGTTGGACACAAGCAATCCGCTCGCCTCAGCCTCCTCAGTAGCTGGGGCTACGGGTGTGAGCTATTGTGCCTGGCCAAGTTTTAAAATAAATCTCTCTGTTATTAATTCCTAGTCTGATTCCATTGTGATTGGAGGACACACTTTGATTTCAATTCTTTTAGAGTTGTTGAGGTTTGTTTTATAGGCCAGGATTTGTGTTATCTTAGTATATGTTCCATGGACACTTGAAAGCAATGTACATTCTGCTGTTGTTGGGTGGAGTGTTCCCTAACTGTTGATGGATCCTGTTGGTTGATGGTGTTGTTGAGTTCTATATCCCTGCTGATTTTCTGTGTAATTATTCTATTAATTATTGAGAGACAGATGTTGAAATCTTCAACTGTAATTGTGGGTTTCTCTATTTCTCTTTTCCATTCTATCAATTTTTGCTTGAAACATTTACCAGTTCTGTTGTTTGGTTCATACACATTTAAAATTACTATGTCTTCTTGGTAAACTGTTCCTTTTATAATTATTAGATGTTCCTCTCCCACTTTTACTTTTAATATAATTGTTGATAAATTAGGACTTAAGCCTGCCATTTTATTATTGTTTTCTATTTGTCTCTGTTGTTTTTCATTTTTCTGTCTGCTTTTGTTTGCATTCCTGTGGGTTACTTGAACTTTTCTTAGAATTTCCATTTAAGTTACTTGTAATATTTTTGAGTTTATCTCTGTTTACATAGATTACTTACCATAGTCTTCTATTATCATCATATTGTCAGTTCGAGTAAAGGAACCTTACTTCCCTTTATGTTCTTTACCTTCATCCATTTATAATATTTCCTTAAGTATTTCTTAAGTATTTCCTCAACATAATTTAGAACTGCATTAGGCAATGCTATAATTTTTTCCAACCATCAAACATAATTTACAAAATGTAAAAGGAAAAGGTTATTGTGTTTATCCACTTTTTTCTTATGATATTCTTTTTCTTCCTGATGTTCCCAGGTTTTTTGTTTGTTTGGTTGGTTTTTTTTTTTTTTTTTTTTTTTTTGGAGACACGATCTCTCTCTGTAGCCCAGGATGGAGTACAGTGGCAGACTCATGGCTCACTGCAGACTTGACTTAATCTTAGGCTCAGGAGGTCTTCCCACTCAGCTTCTTTTCTTATACATGCATTGAGTGAGTAGCTAGGACCACAAGCACATGCACCACTATGCCCAGCTATTTTTTTTTTTTTTTGGCAGAGATGAGGTCTCACTATGTTGCCCAGGCTGATCTCAAACTTCTGGGCTCAATCAATCCTCCCTTGGTCTTGGCCTCCTGTAACGCTGGGATTACAGGTGTGAGTCACTGTGCCTGGTCTCAGGTTTATATTTTTAATAATTTCTTTTCTGCTTAGAGAACTTTTGGTAATTTTTTTAAGAGTACAACACATTCTTTTAGATTTCTTAAAATCTGAAAATGTCTTGATTTTCCCTTCATTCTTGAAATACATTTTTGCTGGATATAAGATTCTAAATTTACAGATTTTTCTTTTAGCAGTTGAGAAATATTGTGCCACATTTTTTCTGGCCTCTATAGTTTTGATGAAAAACTCACTGTCTTTTGATTTATATTTCTCCTATAAGTGAGGAATTAGTTTCCTTAGCTGCTTTCAAAGTCTTTAGTTTTCATAGGTTTGACTATAATGTATCCTTGTGTATATCTCTTTGAGTGTATTCTATTTGAGGTTTATTCAGCCTTTTTTTTTTCTGAGACAGTCTCACTCTGTCACTCATGCTGGAGTTCAATGGCATGATCTCAGTTCACTGCAAATTCTGCCTCCCAGTTTGAAGCAATTCTTGTGCCTCAGCCTCCGAAGTAGCTAGGATTATAGGCATGTGCCACTAAGGCTAGCTAATTTTTCTATTTTTAGTGGAGACAGGGTTCACCATGTTGGCTAGGCTGATCTCGAACTTCTGGGCTCAAGCAATCTGCCTGCCTTGGCCTCCCAAAGTACTGGGATTGTAGGAGTGAGCCATGGTGCCTGGCCTATTCAATTTTTTTAATGCATAGGTTTGTGTCTTTTGTCAGATTTGATGAGTTTTAAGTCAAACTCCTTTGCTTACTTTCTCAGTCCCACCCTCTTTCCTCTCTCCTTCTGGGACTCCAACGACAGAACTGTTACTTTTTCTTATAGTCACTGGTCCCTCAGACTCTGTTCATTTTGTTTTCAGTATATTTTCTCTCTTTCATTCATACTGGATAATTTCTATGGTTCTATTTTCAAGTTCACCAGTTATTTCCTCTGTTCCATTTTGCCTTTGAGTCTATCCATTGGGTTTTTATTTTGGTTATTGTATTTTTTATTTCTAAAATATTCATTTGATTCTTCCTTGTGTCTTCTTTTTTTTTTTTTTCTGAGACTATCTCTTTGCAAAAGATTACAATTTTTAAATTTGTTGTAAACATATTGGTCATTGTTCGTTAAAATATTTTTATGATGGCTGCTTTTTTATTTTTTTGAGACGGAGTCTCGCTCTGTTGCACAGGCTGGAGTGCAGTGGCACCATCTCGGCTCACTGCAAACTCCGCCTCCCAGGTTCACGCCATTCTCCTGCCTCAGCCTCCCCAGCAGCTGGGACTACAGGTGCACACCACCATGCCTGGCTAATTTTTAAAATATTTTTAGTAGAGACCGGGTTTCACCATGTCAGCCAGGATGGTCTCGATCTCCTGACCTCGTGATCCGCCTGCCTCAGTCTCCCAAAGTGCTGGGATTACAGGCATGAGCCATCGTGCCTGGCCTATGATGGCTGCTTTAAAATCTTTGCCAGGCAATTTTAGCATCTTTGTCATTGATTGATATCTACTGATTATCTTTTTAAATTTACTTTGAGGTCTTCCTGGTTCTTGGTATGACAAACAATTTTCTCCTGAAATCTGAACATTTTGGGTATTATGTTATAAATCTCTGGATCTCATTTAAATGTTCTGTTTCACTGGCTTTCTCTGATACTTCTCTAGCAGGGAAAAGGAGGGATCGTCACTTCATTACTGCTAGGTGGGAAAGAAGTCCTGGCTCTGGATGTAGCCTCTACTGATACCAATGGGGGTGGTTTGCTACCTCGTAGCAGAGATGAAAGTATTGGGTTTCTACTTGACCTTCTCTGACACTATCTTAGTTGGGGCACCATGTTACAGCCTAGTGGTTGTAGAACACTGGACTTCTCACTTGGCCTGAACTAGCATGAGTGTGAGGTAGCTAAAGGTTTTTCTGTGGTGTTTGGTTATAGTAGAGCAGTATTATCTTAAAGTTTCATGTCTTGCTTCCTTGGTTCTTTTGGCTAAAGAGAGTAGGTTTTTGTTTTGGAGCTTACTTTGTAAGTTCTGTTTTGACGTTTTGAGGTTGCTGTTTTGAGGTTGCCAACTTTTTCAGTACCAAGTCTAAAATATAGAAGGCAAATTGAAAACCCAAGGAACTTATCATTATGATTTTCCTTAGGTCCAGAAGTCCTGAGCTGATCTGTTATATTCTTTCTTTACTTCCCAGAGTCTTTTTTTGTTTAAAGTTTTTGATTTTATTTTTAGATATGTATGTATGTATGTATGTTTGTATGTATGTATTTTGAGACCGGATAATGAGACTGGCTACTTTTTGTATTTTTGGTAGAGATGTGGTTTCACCATATTGCCCGGGCTGGTCTTGAACTCCTGGGCACAAGCAACCCTCCCTCCTTGGCCTCCGAAAGTGCTGACATTACCTGCATAATGAGTCATCGCGCCCAGCCACCACTGTGGCCAGGCCCAGTGTCTTCTTATGTGTGTTTTATATATAATGTAGAGTGTTTTTAGTTGTACTTTGTGAGAGGAATAGGGAAAATTATGTGCTCTCCATTTTCCCAGAAGCTAACTCTTCAGCAATCCTTCAATAGATGAGAAAATTGAGGTCAGGAGAGGTTAAATGAATGACCTAATATAAAACCGCTATATCCATACCTCTTACAGACTAAATACCTAACCTCCTGCTCCATTTTTTTTTTTTAACTTTCTGTGCCACCTGAATTCTCATCCAAAAGCAGTTGAGATTCTTCCCTAACTCTTATGATGCTCACCAAATTCAGAGTTTTAAGGGACCTGAATGAGGAAGTGATATGTAACTTGTGATTTAATGCAGCAGCAAATTCCCCCTTAGATAAGAATTGTGGATATTGGTGATTTACTATTCATTTAAAAAGAAGGAACATTTGAGAATAAATCCAAAATGCTGTGACTGGAAATAATATGCTTCTTCATTGTCAAACCTGATTTCAGACTCATATTCTTCTTCTTTTTTATTATTATACTATAAGTTCTAGGGTACATGTGCACAATGTGCAAGTTTGTTACATAGGTATATATGTGCCATGTTGGTTTGCAGTGCCCATCAACTCGTCATTTACATTAAGTATTTCTCCTAATGCTATCCCTCCTCCAGGCTCCCATCACCCGACAGGCTGCAGTGTGTGATGTTCCCTGCCCTGTGTCCATGTGTTCTTGTTATTCAGCTCCTACTTATGAGTGAGAACATGTGGTGTTTGGTTTTCTGTCCTTGTGATGGTTTGCCTAGAATGATGGTTTCCAGCTTCATCCATGTCTCTGCAAAGGACATGAACTCATCCTTTTTTATGGCTGCATAAAATTCCATGGTGTTTATGTGCCACATGTTCTTAATCCAGTCTATCATTGATGGACATTTGGGTTGGTTCCAAGTCTTTGCTATTGTGAATAGTGCCACGATAAATATATGTGTGCATGTGTCTTTATAGTAGCATGATTTATAATCCTTTAGGTATATACCCAGTAATGGGATCACTGGGTCAAATGGTATTTGTAGTTCTAGCTCCTTGAGGAATTGCCACACTGTCTTCCACAATGGTTGAACTAATTTACACTCCCACCAACAGTGTAAAAGCATTCCTATTTCTCCACATCTTCTCCAGCATCTGTTGTTTCCTGACTTTTTAATGATCACTGTTGTAACTGGCATGAGATGATATCTCATTGTGGTTTTGATTTGCATTTCTCTGATAAACAGTGAGGATGACCATTTTTTCATATGTCTGTTGGCTGCATAAATGTCTTCTTTTGAGAAGTGTCTGTTGATATCCTTTGCCCACTTTTTGATGGGGTTATTTGTTTAAGTTCTTTGTAGATTCTGGATATTAGCCCTTTGTCAGATGGATAGCTTGCAAAGATTTTCTCCCATTCTGTAGATTGCCCATTCACTCTGATGATAGTTTCTTTTGCTGTGCAGAAGCTCTTTAGTTTAGTTAGATCCCATTTGTGACTTTTGGCTTTTGTTGCTATTGCTTTTGGTGTTTCAGTCATGAAGTATTTGCCCATGCCTATGTCCTGAATGGTATTGCCTAGGTTTTCTTCTAGGGTTTTTATGGTGTTAGGTCTTACATTTAAGTCTTTAATCCATCTTGAGTTTATTTTTGTATACGGTGTGAGGAAGGGATCCAGTTTCAGCTTTCTGCATATGGCTAGCCAGTTTTCCCAACACCATTTATTGAACAGGGAGTCCTTTCCCCATTGCTTGTTTTTGTCAGGTTTGTCAAAGATCAGATGGTTGTAGATGTGTGGTATTATTTCTGAGGCCTCTGTTCTGTTCCATTGGTCTATAGGTATATTTTGGTACCAGTACAATGCTGTTTTGGTTACTGTAGCCTTGTACCATAGTCTGAAGTCAGGTAGCATGATGCCTCCAGTTTTGTTCTTTTTACTTAGGATTGTCTTGGCTTGCGGGCTCTTTTTTGGTTCCATGCGAACTGTAAAGTAGTTTTTTCCAATTCTTTGAAGAAAGTCAGTGGTAGCTTGATGGGGATAGTATTGAATCTACAAATTACCTTGGGCAGTATGACCATTTTCACGATATTGATTCTTCCTATCCATGAGCATGGAATATTCTTCCATTTGTTTGTGTCCTCTTTTATTTTGTTGAGCAGTGGTTTGTAGTTCTCTTTGAAGAGGTCCTTCACATCTCTTGTAAATTGGATTCCTAGGTATTTTATTCTCTTTGTAGTAATTGTGAATGGGAGTTCACTCATTATTTTGCTCTCTGTTTGTCTATTATTGGTGTATAGGAATGCTTGTGATTTTTGCATGCTGATTTCGTATCCTGAGACTTTGCTGAAGTTGCTTATCGGCTTAAGGGGATTTTGGGCTGAGACAATGGGGTTTTCTAAATATACAATCGTGTCATCTGCAAACGGAGACATTTTGACTTCCTCTTTTCCTAATTGAATACCCTTTATTTCTTTCTCTTGCCCAATTGCTCTAGCCAGAACTTCCAACACTATATTGAATAGGAGTGGTGAGAGAGTGCATCCTTGTCTTGTGCCAGTTTTCAAAGGGAATGCTTCCAGTTTTTGCCTATTCAGTATGATATTGGCTGTGGGTTTGTCATAAATAGCTCATATTGTTTTGAGATATGTTCAATCAATACCTAGTTTATTGCGAGTTTTTAGCATGAAGGGCTGTTGAATTTTGTCGAAGGTCTTTTCTGCATCTATTGAGATTATCATGTGGTTTTTGTCTTTGGTTCTGTTTATATGATGGATTATGTTTATCGATTTGTGTATGTTGAACCAGCCGTGCATCCCAGGGATAAAGTCGTGGTGGATAACCTTTTTGATGTGTTGCTGGATTCAGTTTGCCAGTATTTTATTGTCAGACTCATATTCTTAAAGCAGCTTTTTCAGACTGACCTCCCCACTTGTAAAAATAATCTGTCCACTCATTGTTTTTCACCTTCCTCATATTTCTGACTTCATGGAACTTCTAAGAAGCATCATTTAAATTCGTCCTCTTTCTCTCTCCCGCCACCCCACCTGACTCCAGCACTCTATCTCCCTTATCCCCACCCTTGGCAGGGTGGAACAATAAAGTCCTTTGATATTTGGGCATTTTTAGCGCCAAGTCATTCAGGAAGGGAACAGTGCTTTCTTTTTTTCCAAAGCAAAAGTGTTTTCTCTAGTCTAAAGCAGGGAGAACCCCTTCATTCATAGGATTGTTGATCCATAGAACTCTAAATGCTGGTGTAAACATTTTTGGCATTTGTATTTAAAAGAGTTCCTTAAGAGTGGGGCCCATGTTGACTTAAAAAATATTGAGGAGAACATCTAACAGTGGCCATCACCAACTTGATTTATAAGTAACCTTTATGAACAAATATCCATTTGAGAAAGACTGCCCCAGCCGGTAGCCTGAACAAGCCTGCTTTTCTCCTTGACTTGGGATTTCCTTACCTTGGTTATTGGCCTTCCCTGTGCCACAGGAGTTCACTAGTCCTCAAATTTAGCTCAAGCTGGAATGACCACAGGCTTGGTTCTGGACTCTTGATTCTCTTCTGTTTGGATTCTCTACCTCTGTAATCATATCTAGTTTAATTGCTTTCTATTGCTTAATCTCAATATACTGATGACTCCCATATTTGTATCTTTAGTCTGATATCTTTCCTGAGATCCATACTCATATATGCAGCTTCCTACCTATCTCTTTACATATAAATATTATGTATCAGTATTACATATAAATATATGCACAGATTATATATGTATTTATACATGTATGTATATATGTGCACATATATGCACAGATATACAATGTATATATGTACACATATATATGCACATATATACACTGTATATACACACATTATGTATATATATTTTATGTGTATACTTATACATATGTGTATATATGTTATAAACTACATATTATATAATATCATAGACCCTATTGGTCTGTTCTCTGAGATGGATACATTCAGGGATAGGTAATCTGACCTCCTACTCTCTGTTAGTCCCTCCCCATGTCACTTGAGTGCACACACCATGAGTGTAGCCTGTTTTTGTTTTCTTTATATCACTCTTCTCTCTCCAAGCCTATCTTGATAATTTGCTGTCTGTCTATTGCTTGTCTCTCACATCTCCCTGCAGGGGACACGAGAGCAGTAGCGCCGTGCCTGCCTAATTCAGCCCTCTGCACCCAGCACCCTTCTCAATAAAGGGTGTAGACTCAGTGGAGGAATGCTGTTCTGCCCTCTTCTCTGGCAGTTCTAGTCCCTTTTTTCCTATCTTGATGTGGTATCAGCTTAAGAAAGGGGATTCTGGATGATCCTGGTGTAACAGGGTGTAAAAACAGGACTCTTTTTATCTTCGTTTTACCTGAGACCTGAAAAAGTAGGTTGATAATAGGCCTGAAAAGAATAGGTCAAAAGGATCTCCATGTTCTGAAATGAGGTGCTAAGACTCCCAAGCAGGGTGTAAGGACTGGTGCTCTATGCCTTAACAGGCTGCCCACCTCAGCAGTGGGGAGGACTGACAGGCTTATTCCTCATTCAAGGGTAGTTAGGGGCTATGGTGGAAACACCGTAGCTGCTTCTGCCTCCTGCTTGTGAGACATAAAGGCAGGTGACCGGAGCTCCTTGCTAGGTTGGCAGAGCAGGGAGAGGTGGCTCACACAGGAGCCTGGTGCATTGGGAGCGGAGTTTGTTAGAGTAAAAGGATGAGAGTGTTTTCTATGGATCATATGTGTACCAGATGTGGGCCATGCTGGGAGAGAAAGCCACCCAGGGATTTTGTTTTATACTGCCTGAGAGGGTCACCTGGAAGGGGCAGGAAATCACAGCAGAAAGTGTGACATCAGGTGTCTAAACACCAGAGGAAATATTAGCGACCCATCTGCAGAGATGCATTTCCTGCTTCAAGGGAACTACAGGTAAGCGACCTCCAGTGGCGTGTGGGAGTATCTCTGAAGTGCTCACGAAAATGCCACTGAGAAGTGTCTTTAACACTTGCCAGCCCCAGAGAACACCACACCAGCTCACAGCAGCACCAGTCTAATCAGGCCTTCCCTGTTTATAGTGCAGCTAGCTGGGCTGACTCTGGTAACAGATTAGCCCCTATATCCCAGTGGCTTAACACTGTACTGGCTTTATTTGTGTCTACACAGTTAGTGCAGGTGAGGATGCCCTCCTTCATCTCATGCAGGGGAGGATGGGAGTGGAGGAGGCACATCATTTCCTAACCTTCCTGACTCAGAAGTTACATGTCATTTCCACTGACAGTTTCTGGCCAGAATAACTCATCTGGCCCAAACTTAACTGTTAGGAAAGCTGGACATGAAGGAAGGGAGGATGTGGAATATGTGATGAGCACAACTTTGACCTCCTGCCCTTACCTTCCACTCTGCATCCTTTAACCTGGACGCAGAACCAGTCCTTATCCTGTACATACCGGTGTAGCCATACTGGTTGTTACATTCTTTTAAATCTAGGTGATGGATATAAGGTGGTCATTGTGTAATTCTTTCTACTTTTATATATGCTTGAAGTGTAGAATTTTGACAGTTACACAGGACTATTTGTTTAAAAAATTATTGAGCATTTTTTATGTTTTAGGGCTCTTACTAATATTTCCTTTTTAAATATTCACAAGCCTGTGAAGTAAGCCCTGTTAGTGTCCCCAGTTTACAGACAAGGATAGTAAAATGAAGAAAGATGAAGTAGTTTAGCCAAGATTGTAGATCTAGTACAATCAATTGCAATCGCCTATTAGTTATTTGTCAATTAGAAGAGGAGCTTTTTGGGCGAAGGGATCATTTGCTTATTTTAGTACCTCTAGCATACAGCCTAGGGCTTAGCACAAAATAAGTATGCAATAAATGATAGAAACAGTCATTTTAATTACTGAAATGGGAGCATAGTGCGATTTAAGTGACTTAAAAGACGGAGACATTTTAATTATTTAGGTGAGATTGGAAAAATGTGTTTTCTAGACTTCCCTGAGGGGCGGAAAGAACCAGGGCCCACTGATTTGAGCAGAGCAGGGCCTCATTTTCTTATGTACTCTTTAGGGTCCCCCTGGTTCCCCATACTGGGGACACTCATTTGGGAGATAATTTTGCAGGGCTCAGTGTGAATGCCACCTCTCACAGGAGACTTTCCTGAGCCCTGCAGCTCCTTGGCCCCACTTTTAGCCTCAGGCCCAGCCCTTTGATGGCCTTCTAGCTCTTACCACAACTGCAATTTTTAAAATTTACTTAAAAAGCTTCTCCCTCATGAGACTGTCAGCTCCATGAGGCAGAAACTATGTCTGTTTCATTTGCTGTTCTATCCCCAACCATAATAGTGATGAACACATTTTATGTGCTCAAGAATATTTGTTTAGTGAATAAACGAATGAATGAGGCCCGGCCCTCATGCCATCTTTCTGACCTGTACTCTGGCACTTATTAAGAGTGGCTTGGAATGAGCAAAGTCCTGCATTTGCACAGTAGGTAGAAGTGAAGATGGATGAAGTTCATGGCTACATAAGTAAGTTCTTTAGTGGTGATTTGTGAGATTTTGGTGCACTCATCACTTGAGTAGTATACACTGCATCCTATTTGTAGTTTTTTATCCCTCACCCCACTCCCATCCTTCCCTCCAAGTCCCCAAAGTCCATCATATCATTCTTATGCCTTTGTGTCATCAGAGCTTAGCTCCCACGTATCAGTGAGAACATACGATGTTTGGTTTTCCATTCCTAAGTTACTTCACTTAGAATAATAGTCTCCAATCTCATCCAGGTCACTGCGAGTGCCATTAATTCATTCCCTTCTAAGGCTGAGTAGTAGTTCATCATACATATTTATCATAGTTTCTTTATCCACTCGTTGACTTATGGGCATTTGGGTTGGTTCCACAATTTTGCAATTGCGAATTGTGCTGATATAAACATGTGTGTGCAGGTATCTTTTTCGTACAATGACTTTTTTCCCTCTGGGTAGATACCCAGTAGTGGGGTTGCTGGATCAAATGGTAGTTATGGTAGTTCTACTTTTAGTTCTTTGAGGAATCTCCACACTGTTTTCCATAGTGGCTATACATTCCTACCAGCAGTGTAGAAGTGTTCCCTGATCACCGAATCCATGGCAACATCTACTGTTTTTTGAATTTTGATTATGTCCATTTTTTCAGGAGGAAGGTGGTATCGCATTGTGGTTTTGATTTTCATTTCCCTGATCATTACTGATGTTGAGCATGTTTTCATTGGTTTGTTGGCCATTTGTGTATCTTCTTTTGAGAATTGTCCATTCATGTCCTGAGCCCACTTTTTGATGGGATTGTTCGTTGTTTTCTTGCTGATTTGTTTGAGTTTGTTGTAGATTCTGGATATTAGTCCTTTGTCAGATGTATAGATTGTGAAGATTTTCTCCCACTCTGGATTGTGTGTTTATTCTGCTGTCTGTTCCTTTTGTTGTGTAAAGCTCTTTAGTTTAATTAGGTGTCAGCTATTTATCTTTGTTTTTATTGCATTTGCTTTTGGGTTCTTGGCCATGAAATCCTTGCCTAAGCCAGTGTATGGAAGGTTTTTCCCAATGTTATCTTCTAGAATTTTTATAGTTTCAGGTCTTAGATTTAAGTCCTTAATCCATCTTGAGTTGATTTTTGAATAAGGTGAGACACGAAGATCCAGTTTCATCCTCCTACATGTAGCTAAGCCAATTATTCCAGCACCATTTATTGTAAAGTGTGTCCTTTTCCCACTATTTTATTTTATTCTGTTTTATTTTTGAGATGCAGTCTGGCTCTGTTGCCCAGGCTGCAGTGCAGTGGTGTCATCTTGGCTCACTGCAACCTCTGCCTCCTGGGTTCAAGTGATTCTCCTGCCTCAGCCTCCCGAGTAGCCAGGATTACAGGTGCTTGCCACCACTTCTGGCTAACTTTTATATTTTAGTAGAGACAGGGTTTCACTATGTTGGCCAGGCTGGTCTTTAACTCTTGACCTCAAGTGATCCGCCTGCCTCAGCCTCCCAAAGTGCTGGGATTGCAGGTGTGAGCCACTGTGCCTGGCCCTTTTCCCACTTTATATTTTCGTTTGCTTTGTCGAAGATCAGTTGGCATTAAGTATTTGGGTTTATTTCTGTTCACCTGTCTATGCGCCTATTTTTATTCCAGTACCATCCTGTTTTGGTGACTATGGCCTTCTACTATAGTTTGAAATCAGGTAGTGTGATGCCTCCATATTGGTTCTTTTTGTTTAGTCTTGCTTTGACTATGTGGGGTTTTTTTTTTTCTTTAAATATATGAATTTTATAATTTTAAAAAAAAATTCTGTGAAGAATGATGGTGGTATTTTGATGGGAATTGCATTGAATTTGTAGCTTGCTTTTGACAGTTTGGTCATTTTCACAATATTGATTCTACCCATCCATGAGCATGGGATGTGTTTTCATTTGTTTGTGTCATTTATGATTTATTTCAGCAGTGTTTTATAGTTTTCCTTATAGAGGGATTTCACTTCCTTTGTAAGGTATATTCCTAAGTATTTTATTTTATTTTTTTTGCAGCTATTGTAAAAGGGGTCGAGTTCTTGATTTGAATGTTTACTTGGTTGCTGTTAGTATATAGAAGAGTTACTGATTTGTGTACATTAATCTTGCATCCAGAAACTTTGCTGAATTCTTTTATTAGTTCTAGGAGCTTTCTGGAGGAGTCTTTAGGGTTTTTGAGGTTAACAATCATATTGTCAGCAAACAGTGACAGTCTGAGTTCCTCTTTACTGATTTGGATGCCCTTTATTTCTTTCTCTTGTCGGATTGCTCTGGGTAGAACTTCTAATACTATGTTGAAGAGGAGGGGTGAGAGTGGGCATCCTTGTCTTGTTCCAGTTCTCAGAGGGAATGCTTTCAACTTTTCGCCATTCAGTATTATCTGGGCTGTAGATTTGTCATAGATGGCTTTTATTACATTGAGGTATGCCCCTTGTATGCTGATTTTGCTGAGAGTTGTAATCATAAAGGGATGCTGAATTTTGTTGAATGCTTTTTCTGCATCTTGAGATGATCATGTGATTTTTGCTTTTAATTCTGTTTATATGGTGTATCACATTAATTGACTTGCATATGTTAAACCATCCCTGCACCCCTGGTACGAAACCCACTTGATCATGGTGGATTATCTTTTTGAGTTAGCTAGTATTTTGTTAAGGATTGTAGTGTCTATGTTCATCAAGAATATTGGTCTATAGTTTTCTTTTTTGCTTATGTCCTTTAGTTTGGTTTCAGTATTAGGGTGATGCTGGCTCCATAGAATGAATTAGGGAGGGTTCCCTCTTTCTCTATCTTGTGGAATAGTGTCAAAAGGATTGGTACCAATTCTTCTTTGAATGTCTGGTAGAATTCTGCTGTGAATCCGTCTGGTCCTGGACTTTTCCTGTTGGTAATTTTAAAATGACCATTTCAATCTCGCTGCTTGTTATTGGTCTGCTCAGGGTATCTAATTCTTCCTGATTTAAGCTAGGAGGGTTGTATTTTTCCAAGACTTTATCCATCTCTTCCAGGTTTAGTAGTTTATGTGCATAATGGTGTTCGTAGTAGTGTTGAGTGATCTTTTTTATTTCTGTGGTGTCAGTTGTGATATCTCCCATTTTGTTTCTTATTGAGGTTATTTGGATTTTCTCTTTTATTGGTTCATTTTGCTAATGGTCTATCAATTTTATTTATCTTTTCAAATAACCAACTTTTTGTTTCATTTATCTTTTGTTTTGTTTTATTTCAGTTTCATTTAGTTCTGCTTTGATCTTGGTTATTTCCTTTCTTCTGGTGAGTTTGGGTTTGGTTTGTTCTTGTTTCTCTAGTTCCTTGAGGTGTGACCTTAGAATGTCAGTTTGTGCTCTTTCAGTCTTTTCAATGTAGGTGTTTAGGGCTATGAACTTTCCTCTTAGCACTGCTTTTGCTGTATCCCAGAGGTTTTGATAGGTTGTGCCATTATTGTCATTCAATTCAAAGAATATTTAAATTTCCATCTTAATTTTGTTTTTGACCCAATGAGCATTCAGGAGCAGGTTATTTAATTTCCATGTATTTGCATGGTTTTGAAGATTCTCTTTGGAGTTGATTTTTAGTTTTATTCCACTGTGGTCTGAGAGAGTGTTTGATATAATTTCTATTTTCTTAAATTTATTGAGGTTCACTTTGTGCCTATCATAAGGTCTATCTTGGAGAAAGTTCCATGCACTGTTGAATAGAATGTGTACTCTGCGGTTGTTGGATGAAATGTTCTGTATATATCTGTTAAGTCCATTTGTTCCAAAGTATAATTTAAATCCATTGTCTTTCTGTTAATTTTCTGTCCTGATGACCTGTCTCATGTTGTCAGTAAAGTATTGAAGTCCCCCATTATTATTGTGTTGCTTTCTATCTCATTTCTTGGGTCTATTAGTAATTGTTTTATAAATTTGGGAGCTCTAGTGTTAGGTCATATATATTTAGGATTGTGATATTTTCCTGTTGGACAAGGCCTTTTACCATTATATAATATCCCTCTTTGTCTTTTTTAACTGCTGTTGCTTTATTTGTTTTGTCTGATATAAGAGTACCTACCGCTGTTTGCTTTTTGTGTCCATTTGCATGAAATGCCCTTCACCCCTTTACTTTAAGTTTATGTGAGTCCTTTTGTGTTAGGTCTCTTGAAGGCAGCAGATGGTTGGTGAGTTCTTGTCTATTCTGCAGTTCTGTATCTTTTAAGTGGAGCATTTAGGCATTTACATTCAATGTTAGTATTGAGATGTGTGGTATCATTCCATTCATCATGCTATTTGTTGCCTATATACCTTGGTTTTTTGTTTTTTTTAACTTGTATTTTTGTTTTATAGGTTCTGTGTGATTTATGCTTTAAAGAGGTTCTGTTTTGATGTGTTTTCAGGATTTGTTTCAAACTTTAGAGCTCCTTTTAGTAGTTCTTGTAGTGCTGGCTTTGTAGTGGTGAATTCTCTCAGCATTTCTTTGTCTGAAAAAGACTGTACCTTTCCTTCATTTATGAAGCTTAGTTTCACTGAATACAAAACTCTTGGCTGATAATTGTTTTGTTTGAGGAGGTCGAAGATAGGGCCTCAATCCCTTCTAGCTTGTAGAGTTTCTCCTGAGAAATCTGCTGTTAATCTTATAGGTTTTCCTTTATAGGTTTCCTGGTGTTTTTGTCTCACATCTCTCAAGATTCTTCCCTTTGTCTTAACTTTAGATAACCTGATGACAATGTGCCTAGGCAATGATCTTTTTGTGATGAAATTCCCAAGTGTTCTTTATGCTTCTTGTATTTGGATGTTGAGGTCTCCAGCAAGGCTAGGGAAGTTTTCCTTGATTATTGCCCAAAATAAATTTTTCAAACTTTTAGATTTCTCTTCTTCCCCTGGAAAACTGATTGTTCTTAGGTTTGGTTAACATAATCCCAGATTTCTTGGAGGCTTTGTTCATATTTTCTTATTCTTTTGCCTTTGTTGGATTGGGTTAATTCAAAGACCTTGTCTTCAAGCTCTGAATTTCTTTCTTCTACTTGTTCCATTCTATTGCTGAGACTTTCCAGAGCGTTTTTCATTTCTGTAAGTGTGTCCAGTGTTTCCTGAAGTTTTGATTTTTTTTTTAATGCTATTTTTTCTTTGAATATTTCTCCCTTCATTTCTTGTATCATTTTTTGGATTTCCTTGCATTGGGCTTTGCCTTTCTCTGGTGCCTCCCTGATTAGCTGAATAACCTCCTGAATTCTTTTTCAGGTAAATCAGGTATTTCTTATTGGTTTGGATCCATTGCTAGTGAGCTAGTGTGATTTTTTTGGGGGTGTTAAAGAACATTGTTTTGTCATATCACCAGAGTTGGTTTTCTGGTTCTTTCTCATTTGGGTAGACTCTGTCAGAAGGAAGGTCTAGGGCTCAAGGCTGTTGTTCAGATTCTTTTGTCCAACTGGGTGTTCCCTTGATGTAGTACTCTCCCCCTTTTCCTATGGATGTGGCTTTCTGAGAATCGAGCTGCAGTGATTGTTATCTGTCTTCTGGGTCTAGCCACCCAGCAAGTCTACCAGACTCTGGGCTGGTACTGGGGGTTGTCTGGACAGATTCCTGTGATATGAACTGTCTATGAGTCTCTCAGCTGTGGATACCAGTGCCTGTTTCAGTGGAGGTGGCAGGGGATGAAATGGACTCTGTGAAGGTTCTTAGCTTTGGTGATTTAATGTTCTATTTGAGTGCTGCTTAGCCTCCTGCTGGGAGGTGGTGCTTTCCAGAGAGCATCATCTGTGATAGTATGGAGAGGAACAGGCAGAGGGTGGGGCCCTAGAACTCCCAAGAGTATATGCCCTTTGTCTTCAGCTACCAGGGTGGGTAGTGAAGGACCATCAGGTTGGGGTAGGGCTAGGCATGTCTGATCTCAGACTCTTTTTGTGTGGGTCTTGCTGTGGCTGCTGTGGGGAATGCGGATGAGATTCTCAGGTCACTGGAGTTGTGTACCTAGGAGGATTATGGCTGCCTCTGCTGAGTCATGCAAATTGTCAGGGAAGTGGGGGAAAGCTGGCAGTCACAGGCCTAATCCAGCTCCCACGCAATCCAAAGGGCCAGTCTCACCTGTACCGTGCACCTCTAACCAAACTGAGTCTGTTTCCAGGCAGTGGGCAAGCAGGGCTGAGAACTTGCCCCAGGCTACCTGCCTCCCAGCTGTGAAAGAAAAGGGCTTTAGTATTTCTCCCACCTGTGGAGTCTCCACACTGGATTTGCACTCTCTCCTGAGTTCTGGCCTGGAGGCTTCTTGCCCAGTTCAAATTGTTACAAAGTTCAGCTGGAGACTTCCTTCTCCTTGTGGCGTTTTCCCCTTGCCTCTGGTCACCCTCCCAAAGGATCCCACCTGTGATACCCGGCAGGAATGGCCTGCTTTGGGACCCAGTGAGCTCCCAGGGCCTTTCCTGCTGCTTCCTCTAACCCATGTATTTCGCTCAGCTCTCTAAATTGACTCAGCTCCAGGTAAGGTTGGAAACTTCTGCAGACTAGACCTTCAGATTCCCCAGTGGGGGTGTGTGTTCGGGGGTAGAAGATCTCTCTTTCCCACTTCCGTAGTTTGAGCTCTCACGGTATTTGGGATGTCTCCTGGGTCCTGCAGGAGCAGTCCACTTCCTTCAGAGGGTCTGTGGGTCCTTTTGGGATTCCTGGTTTATTCCTGCAGTCGTTCTGGAGCTAAAATTCATGATGTGAGCCTCCACATGCTGCTCTGTCCATCCAGGTTGGAGCTGCAAGCTAGTCCTGCCTCCCGTGGACCACGATGACCCAGGAAATGTCTTCATGGAATTTTTATTGTTTTGATTTGCTTTAAGTTTAAAGGTTGACATTTTCTGATTGTTCCTAAGTTTGGTTGGGGACCCATTTTATGTTCTCAGGGTCTCTGTTGTGGACTAAATGTTTGTCTCCCTCTGCCCTCCACTCAAACAATTCATATCATGAAACTCTAACTCCCAATGTGATGGCATTTGGAGGTGGGGCTTTTGAGAGATAATTGGGTTTACCTGAGGTTACAATCCCATCCCTCCTGATGGGATTAGCACCCCTATAAGAAGTGACCAGAGAGCTTGCTCTCTTTCTCTCCACCACGTGAAGACATAGCAAGAAGGAAGCTGTCTGCAAACCAGGAAGAGGGCCCTCATATATACTGTGATTTAGTCTGTTTTAAAAAACGTTTAAAGTTTTGTGTGCTTAAAAGGAAATTGTTTATTGGAAGCAGAAACTAACACTTTGGTCTATATCACCCATAAGGGATGGAAAAAATGAATAAAGAACAAACAAAACTATGTCTTTTATAATTGCATGATTTGAGGAATTTTAGCCTTTAAATTAGGAAATAAGCACCCTTCCCTCCAGATTCTCAATTCTAAGACAGTGTTGGCTCCCTGATCTTGGACTTGTCAGCCTCCAGAACAGTGAGAAATAAATGTCACTTGTTTAAGCCACTCAATCTATGTATTTTGTTATAATAGCCTGAGCTAACTAAGACAGCCTGTCTGTACTGGCTAACTGGACACTAATTCTGGAATATGCTCAGAGTTAGCATTTGTTCTCTCTCACTATGAGAGTCTGTATTAGTTATCTGCTGCCATAATAACAAATTACCCCAAAACTCAGTGGCTTAAAATAATGACCATTCACTTACCCACGAGTCTGCAGGTCAGAGACTGCTTGTCTAGGAAGTTCTGCTGATCTTAGTTGTTTTCACTCCCATGTCAGCTGACTGAAGGACCTGGGCCACCAGGTTTTCATGTTCCAGCAGGCTAACTCAGGCATGTTCTCATGGCAGTAGCTGAAGCAGAGTAGCAAGAGTACTTTTTCAACCTTCTGCATATATCATTATCTGCTAATGTTCCATTAGCTAAAGCAAGTCACATGGCTGAACCTTGAGAAATGCAGAGTCAGCTGGCAAAGTAGCATTGATTCATGGAAGGTGAAGAACTGGGGCCATCAGTACAATTAATACACTTAACTCCTCTCAGTCACCATCACATGCCTCACACTGAAGAAAAACATTGGGCAGAACCTTGGTGGGACTCCATTGTGGAGGAATGGGGTTCATTTTCTGTGGTTCTCTCAGAAATCCTGTGCAATGTGGTAGGAAGAACAGGAGACTGAAACCAGAAGACTTGGAATGGAATCCAGACTTTCCTATATATTTGTGACTTTGGTCAACTTATTTCACCTCCATAAATCCTTCTGTAAAGGAGGGTTGATAACACTTATGATGATTAATTTTATGTGTCAACTTGACTGTGCCACAGGGTGCCCAGATTAAACATTATTTCTGGTGTGTCTGTGAGGGTGTTTCCTGATGAGATTAGCATTTGAGTCAGTGGACTCAGTAAAGTACATTGTCCTCCCCAATGTGGGTGGGCACCATCCAATCTGTTCAGGGCCTGAATAAGAACAAAAAAAGGCGGAGGAAGGAGGAATTTGTCCCTTTTGTCTCCTGCCTGCTTGCTTGAGCAGGGACACTGGTCTTCTGCTCTTAGACTGGAATTTACACTATCATGTCCCCTGGTTCTTAGGTTTTCAGACTCAGACTGAAATTATACCACCAGCTTTCCTGGGTCTCCAGCTTGCAGATGGCAAATCACAGGACTTGTCAGCCTTTATAATTATGTGAGCCAATTTTTCTTTCTTTCTTTTTTCTTTTCTTTCTTTCTTTATTTTTTATTTTATTTATTTTTTGAGACGGAGTCTCACTCTGTCACCCGGGCTGGAGTGCAGCGGCATGATCTCAGCTCACTGCATCCTCTACCTCCTGGGTTCAAGCAGTTCTCCTGCCTCAACCTTCCAAGCAACTGGGACTACAGGCAGGTGCCACCTCACCTGGCTAAGTTTTGTGTTTTTAGTGGAGATGGGGTTTCACCATGTTGGCCAGGCTAGTCTCGAACTCTTGGCCTCAAGTGATCCATCCATCTCGGCCTCCTAAAGTGCTGGGATTAAAGGTGTGAGTCACTGCACCCAGCGAGCCAACAGTTCATAATAAATCCCTTTCTCTCTCTCTCTCTTTCTCTCTCTCGGTGTGTGTGTGTGTATATGTGTGTGTGTGTGTGTGTGTGTACGCTGTCTCTTTCTCTGGAGAATCCTGACTAATATAGATTTTGGCACCAAGAGTGATTCTAGAGGAACAGAATGTTAAAGATGAGTTTTCTGATTTGATTCTGAGTTTTCTTCAATTGGCTTTCTAATCTAATTAGACTTAAAGATTCTAATGATGCTATTTCCAGTATAAAGGGAGCACTGATAGTCTGTGGCATTTATAGAGATGTGCAAAATATGTCTTGGACATATTAAGTACTAACCAAGTACTTAAAAGAAGCAAGGAGCTAGGTGACTCTATATGATCCTTTCAAACATTTTTGGAAAACTAAGGAATATAGTGCTGTTGGTTGGTTGTTCCTAATGTTCTTAGACAAAGAGGTGAAAGAAAAGAATGAGTTCCGGGGTTCAGATTCCTTCACTGATACATTATCTGTCCCACAGCATTTTGAGGATCTATTTTGATGATTAAAATAGGTATAGTGCTCAATAAGTACCAGCTCAATAAGTGTTTACTTTATGCCAAAGATAGGCTATTCTTTTATGTATACAGGCTGTAGAACTTCTCTTTTGTGTTTGCCTTTTACTGGGAAGAAGAAAATACTTCTCACTTATCAAATGGATGGCACAGCCATGGATAATTTTGAGGCATATACCATATTCATATTGTGTGTGAAGGATGGCTCAGAAACAGTAATAAGTTCATATCATAGAGCACCCAGTATTATTAGAATTATACCAACCATCAAAGAAACACAATGTTTATGAAAGTTTTTTCCAATTTAATAATTTAAAATTCCTTTCCTTATTTATACTATCTCAGTGTAATTCACTCCAGCTGAGTTGTTGTCTGGTGATTCTTATTTATATTTTAAGGTCTGTATTAGGGACACAGATGGCAAAGTCTTTTCATTTCATAGGCAGGGCCTAAGACTAATCATTAGAAAAATTTAAACCTTATTAATTGCCCCAAAACGTAAGAGGCTCATTAAGAATAAGTGTGTTACATAATAAGTAAACATATTTTCCCCAATAATTTGCTTCAAATCCATTTAGAAAAAATAATCATGGATAGCTTTTTGAAGTTTTATTTTAGTGAAAGTGTGGTGGGACCATTGAAAACATTTGGTTATAGAGCTTAAAGATGAACATATTTTATCAGCCTCTTATAACAAGTTCTTTAATATAGTCTTGTCTGTATAATTTTGAAGCTAAAAGCAATGTCTAAATTTAAGTTGGTTTTTACTAGCATTGCAAACTCCATCTGTGACTAGTCTCAACAGCTGCCTTTCCTGTTCCTTCACTGGCATAAGACCATTTATCAGGTGGTAGGAGAAAATGGGAGGGCTGTGTGTTATTGTTGATTGTATTTTGCAGCAAAACATGAGTTTAATGTTATAGAGAACATAAATTTATAATTGTTTCCTGTTAAAAGAGTCTGAGAATAAGAAATGAGTTCTTTCCATTGTTCCCTTAATCCCACTTAAAGATTTCTTGATCCCCTCATATTTCTCTGAGATGTTAAGTAGAAATTGGCTTGTGTTGTTGTCTGATCTAGTCTTTATTTAAAATTGAGATATCTTGTTTATTATAAGTTTCTCATTAATTTTTGCATTACTGTCACCATATTCAAAAATTAACTCAAGATGGATTAAAGACTTAAATATAAGATGCCAAACTATAAAAATCCTAGAATAAAACATAGAAAATACTCTTCTGGACATTGGCGTAGGCAAAGAATTTTTGACTAAGTACTCAAAAGCAAATGCAACAAAAACAAAAATTGACAATTGAGACCTAAGTAAACTAAAGAGCTGCTGCATAGCAAAAGAAATTATCAACAGAGTGAACAGAAAACCCATAGAATGGGAGAAAATATTTGCAAACTATGTATCTGACAAAGGACTAATATCCAGAATCTATAATGAACCTAAACAAATCACCAAGAAAAAACATAACTCCATTAAAAAGTGGGCAAAAGATATGAACAGGCACTTCTCAAAAGAAGACATACAAGAGGCCAACAAACATATGAAAAAATGCTCATCATCACTAATTATCAGAGAGATACAAATCAAAACCACAATGAGATACCATCTCACACCAGTCAGAATGGGTTATTAAAAAGTCAAAAAATGATGGATGTTAGCGAGGTTGCTGAAAAAAGGGAGTGCTTGTACACCATTGGTAGGAATGTAAATCAGTTCATTACATCCAAAGGAAAAGAAATATTTCTACCTAAAAGACACCTACACTTTTATGTTTATTGCAGTACTGTTCACAATAGCAAAGACATGGAATCAACCTAGGTGCCCATCAATAGTGGATTGGATAAAGAAAGTGTGGTACATATACACCATGGAATACTATGCAGCCATAGAAAGAACAGAATCATGTCCTTTGCAACAACATTGATGCAGCTGGAGGCCTTTTAACAGAGCAATTTTAAGCAAATTAACAGAGAGACAGGAAAACAAATACTGCATATTCTCACTGATAACTGGAAGCTAAACATTGGATACACATAGACATAAAGATGGCAATAATAGACACTGGGGGCTACTAGAGGTGGGTGGAAAGGAGGGGGGCAAATGTTGAAAAACTATCTGTTGGGTACCATGTTCACTATTTGGGTGATGGGATCAATAGAAGCCCAAACCTCAGCATCACACAATTTACCTATGTAACAAACCTGCACATGTACTCCCCTGAATCTAAAATAATTGTTTTTGAGATGAAGTCTCCCTCTATTGCCCAGGCTGGAGTGCAGTGGTGTGATCTCAGCTCACTGCAACCTCTGCCTCCTGTGTTCAAGCGATTCTTGTACCTCAGCCTCCTGAGTAGCTGGGATTACAGTCATGCAGCACCACGCCCTGCTAATTTTTGTATTTTTAGTAGAGATGGGGTTTCACCATCTTGGACAGGCTGGTCTCAAACTCCTGGCCTCAAGTGATCTTCCTGCCTCCACTTCCCAAGGTGCTGTGATGATAGGCTTGAGCCATCACACCCAGCCTAAAATAAAATAAAAAAAGTTATTAAAAAAAGTTGCAATAAAATGCTATTTATCTTGATTATTGAGTTTTTAGGTATTCCCTTAAATTTTTCCCTTAAGGCAGATGCCTCACTCACCTCACAGTAGTCTTGGTCCTGGACAGTTTTACAAATCACAATAATATACTGTTAAATTCCATACCCACTACCATTATAGCTTTTCAAAGAGACTTGCGATATAGGAATTGATGTTGAGAAAGGAAATTGTAGTAGTTAGCTATTGTTCCATTACAAGACACTCCAAAACTCACTAGCTTAAAAAAATTATTTAGCTCATTATTCTGTGGATTGGCAATGTAGATTGTGTTCAGCTGTTTGTTATCCTGGTCTCAGCTGGGCTCCCTCATCTTTCTTTGTGGTTTGCTGTGAGTCAGGTGGGCAGCTTTGTAATCTTGGCTAGCAGGGTTAGGACTAAGGTGAAATAAGGAATTGGACTTTATCTTATAGGCAATAGGACTCTGAAAAGTTTAGCAGGGTGAAATAATAATGTTACTATTAGATTTGTCCAGGTTGGTCTTGAACTCCTGGGCTCAGGTGATCCTCTGGCCGCAGCCTCCCAAAGGGCTGGAATTATAGGCATGAGCCACCATGCCTGGCCCCTTTTCACTATTAATTGTTTCCTTTTCTGTGGAGAAGGCTTTTAGTTTGATGTGGTCCCACTTACCTAATTTTGCTTCTGTTGTCTGTGGTTTTGGTGTCATATCCATAAAATCATTTCTAAGTCTAATGTCATGAAGCTTCCCCCTAGGTTTTCTTGTAGGAATTTTGTTGTTTCAGATCATATGTTTAAGTCTTTAATCAATTTTGAATTGATTTTTGTGTATACTGTAAGATAAGGGTCTGATTTAATTTTTTTTTTTTTGCATGTAGACATCCAGTTTTTCCAACGCCATTTGTTAAAGGAACTATTTTCCCCTCCTCATGTGTTCTTTGGCTCTCTTTATAGAAAATCAATTGACCACATATGCCTGGATTTAATTCTAGGCTCTTGGTTCTATTCTATTCACCAGTATGTCTGTCTTTAAGCCAGTACCATACTGTTTTAATTATTGTAGCTTTATCCATGAAATCAAGGTATGTGTTGCCTCCAGCTTTGTTCTTCTTTTTCGAGATTGTTTTGATTGCTCAGGATCTTCTGTGGGTCTCTATACATTTTATAATGTTTTTCTATCTCTGTAAGAAGTATTATTTTGATTTTGATAGGAATTTCTTTAAATCTACAGATGGCTTTGGGTAGTATGATAGACATCTTACAAATATCGAGTCTTCCAACCCCTGAACACAAAATTTGTTTACATTTGTTTGTGTCTTCTCTAATTTCTTTTATCAATAATTTGTAGTTTTCAGTATGTAAGTCTTTCACTTCCTTATTTAAATTTATAATTAAGTATTGTATTCTTTGTGATACTGTTGTAAATGGCACTTTTTTCCTTAATCTTTGGGGATATTTTGTTATAGTATAGAAGTACAACCAATTTTTGTTTGTTGATTTTGTATCTTGCAACTTACTAAATTCAATTATTAGTTGTAATAGTTTTGTGGAGTCTAGCATTTTCTGTACATAAGATCATATCATCTGCAAATAGGGATGCTACATTTTGAATATGTCCCCCAAAGTTTATATGCTGGAAACTTGATCCCCAACACAACAGTGTTGGGAGGTGGAGCCTAATGGAAAGTGTTTAGTTCATTAGGGCTCCCCGCTCATGAATAGACTAATGCCTGCTGTAAAAGGGCTTGAAACTGCAAGTTTGACCTCTGAGTATCCTTCGCCTCTTTTTCTTCCTTTCTTCCTTTCTTCCTTTCTTCCTTTCTTCTTTTCTTTTCTTTTCTTTTCTTTTCTTTTCTTTTCTTTTCTTTCTTTCCATTTATTTATTTATTTATTTGAGACAGGATCTCACTCTCATCTCCCAGGCTGGAGTACAGTGCCATGACCATGGCTCCCTGCAGTCTCAACTAACCATGCCCAGGTGATTCTCCCACCTCAGCCTCCTGAGTAGCTAGTGCATACCACCATGCCTGGCTAATTTTTTGTATTTTTAGTAGAGATGGGATTTCGCCATGTTACTGAGACTGGTCTCGAACTCCTGGGCTTAAGAGATCCTCCTACTTTGGCCTCCCAAAGTGCTGGGATTACAGGAGTGAGCTACCATGCCCAGCCTCCTCTCACTTTCATTTGTGCTCTCTTCCACCTTCTGTCATGGAATAATGTGGAAAGAAGGCCCTTACCAGATGTGGGCCCCTCAACCTTGGACTTCCCAGCCTTTAGAACTGTAAGAAATAAATCTCTGCTTTTTATTAATTATGCAGTCTCAGGTATTCTGTTATAGTAGCACAAAATGGACTGAGACAAGGAAAAATTTTATTTCTTTTTTTCTGATTTGGATCTTTTACCTTTTTCTTTCCTAGTTGCTCTAGCTAGACATCTAGAACAATGTTAAATAGAAGTGCCAATAGTTCATTTATTTGGTACCCTTTGGGATTCCTTTTTTCCAATCTTAGTGAAAAAGCTTTCATTTTTTTCTCTGTTGAGTGTGGTGTTAGCTGTGGGCTTGTCATACATGGCCTTTATTATGCTGAAGTAATTTCCTTCTATTACTAATTTGTTGAGAGTTTAAACCAGGAAAGGATATCGAGTTTTATCAAATGCTTTTTCTTGCATCTATTGAGATGATCTTATGGGTTCTTTTTTTCATTTTGTTAATGTGGTGTGTCACATTAATTGATTTGTAGATGTTGAGCTATCTTTGCATCCCAGGGATAAATCTCCCTTGGTCATGGTGTGTGATCCTTTCAATGTGCTATTGAATTTGATTTGCTAGTATTTTGTTGAAGATTTTTTACTTATATTCACAGGAATATTTGTGTGTGGTTTTCCTATCTTGTGGTGTCTTTGGCTAGCTTTGGTATCAGGGTAATGCTGGCCTCATAAAATGAGTTTGGATGTATTTTCTTCTCCTCTACAGTTTTTCTTTTTTTAGAAGAATTTGAGAAGGAATGGTGTTATTTCTTTAAATATTTGGTAGAATTCACCAGTAAAGTCATCCAGTGCTGGGCTTTTCTTTGTTTGAAGGTTTCTGATTACTGATTGAATCTCCCTGCTTGTTATAGGTCTGTTCAGACATTCTATTTCTTCATGATTCAGTCTTGGTAGGCTCTTTGTTTCTGGGGATTTATTTATTTCTTTTTAGTTATCCATCTTGTTGACATAATTGTTTATAGCAGACTGTTACGATATTTTTTATTTCTGTGTTTATATAGACTCGTGATCTTCTTTATTTCTGTGGTATCAGTGATACTATCTCCTCTGTAATTTATGATTTTATTTAAGTATTTTTTTAATTAAGCTAAAGATTTATCAATTTTGTTTATCTTTTCAAAAAACCATTAATTTCATTGATTTTTTTCTGTTGTTTACCTATTCTCTATTTTACTTATTTCTGCCCTAAACTTCATTATTTTTTTCCTTCTGCTAACTTTGAGTTTGGTTTGTTCTTATTTTTAGTTCCTTGAGGTATAAGGTTATGCTATTGGAGATCATTCTTCTTTTTTAATGTAGGCATTTATTGCTATGAAATTCCCTCTCATTACTGCTTTTCCTGTATCCTGTAAGTTTTTATGTATTGTGTTGTTTTTATTTGTCTTAAGATGTCTTTTAACTGCTTTTTTACTTTTCTTTGACTCAATGGTTGTTTAAAAGTGTAGTGTTTAATTTCCACCTATTTGTGAATTTTCCAGTTTTTCTTCTGCTACTAATTTCCAGTTTCATTCCATTGTGGTCAGAAAAGTTATTTGGTGTGATTTTGGACTTCTTAAATTTTTTAAGTCTTGTTTTGTGACCTAGCATGTGAACTGTCCTGGAGAATGTTCCATGTGTAATTGAGAAGAATATGTGTTTTGTTGTTTATTGAAAATATATGTCTGTTAGGTCTATTTGGTCTATGTTGTTATTTACTTCTACTGTTTTCTTATTGATTCTCTATCATGTTGACTTATCCATTATTTAAAGTGGGATATTGAAGTCTGTTAGTGTTATTGTTTTGCTGTCTATTTCTTGCTTTGTTTCTATCAACATTTTAAAAATATATTTAGGGGCTCTTTGTTGAGTACCTATATATTTATAATTGTTTTATCTTCCTGATCGATTAACACTTTTATCATTATATAATCTCCTTTGTCTCTTGTGACAGTTTTTTACTTAGGGTTCATTTTGTCTGATATAATGCTAGCCACCCCTGTTCCGTTTGGTTACCATTTATGCAAAATACTTTTTTCCATCCCTTAATTTCCATCCTATGTGTGTCTTTAAATCTAAAGTGAGTCTTTTATAGGCAGTATAAAATTGGATTTAAAAAAACCCCACTTAACCAGTTTATGTCTTCTAATTGGTGAGTTTAATTCACTTGTGTTTGAAGTAATTATTGAGAAGGAAGTATTTACTATTTTCATGTTTTCAACTGTTTTCTGTTTATCTTGTAGTTTTTTTGGTCCTTTTTTGTCTCACTGTCTTCCTCTGTGTTTCCTTTTTTTTGTGTTGTTGTACTTTGATTCTTTTCTTTTCTTTTCTTCTTTGGTGTAACTTTTGTAGGTGTTTTCTTTGTGTTTACCATGGGGCTTCCACAATATATCATATAGTTATCATAGTCTATTTTAAACTGATAACAAGTTAACTTCACTTGCATATAAAACTCTGTAGTTTTATCCCTCCCCTCAACATTATATGTTATTGATGTTACAATTTATATTTATTTATATCATATATTCATTTATGTAAGTTTAACTGTCTTATTTTGTAGTACTTTTGTCTTTTAACTTTTATGTCAGGATTAAAAGTAACTTACTACCATTACAATAATAGAGAATTCTGCATTTGTTTATATGTTTATTTCTACCAATGAGTTTTGTATTAATACTTTCTTATGCCATTGTGTTGCTGTTTAACATTCTTTTATTTCAACTTGAAGAGCTCTTTTAAGCATTTATTGTAGGGCAGGTTTAGTGGTGAGGAATTCCTTCAGCTTGTTTGTCTGGGCAAGCATCTCTTCTTAATTTTTGAAAGACAGTTTTGCTAGACATGGTATTCTTGATCATCAGATTTTTTTGTTGTTTTGTTTTAGCACTTTGAATATATCATCCCACTCCCATCTGACTTGCAAGATTTCTGCTGAAAAATCTACTTATAGCCCTGTGTAAGTTCCTTTGTATATGACAAGACATTTTTACTGTTTTCAAAATTCTCTTTGTCTTTGACTTTTGATGATTTGATTATAATGTGTTTTCAGTGTAGATTTCTTTCATTTATTTGGTATCCTTTGGGATTCCGGGATCTGGTTTCTATTTCCTTCCACAGACCTGGAAAGTTTTCAGCCATTACTGTCATAATGATGTTTTGGTCAATGACAAAGTGTGTATATGACAGTGGTCCCATTAAATTATGATGGAGCTGAAAATTCCTATTATCTAGCGACACTAGCCATTGTGACATCTTCGTCCAACATATTACTCACATGTTTGTGGTAATGCTGGTGTAAACAAATCTACTGCATTGTCAGTTATATAAAAGTATAGGAAATATAATTATGTTATTATGATAATAAATACCATGTTACTGGTTTGTATACTTACTATAGTACACTTTTAATCATTATTTTAGAGTGCACTCCTTCTACTTATTAAAAAAAGTTAACTATAAAACAGCTTCAGGTAGGTCCGGAGGTATTCTAAAGATAAAGAAGGCATTGTTACCATAGATGACAGCCCCATACATGCTATTGCCTCTGAAGACCTTTCAGTGGGACAAGATATGGAAGACAGTGATATTGATGATCCTGACCCTGTGTAGAGATAGGCTAATGTTAGTGTTCATGTCTCAGTATTTAACAAAAATGTTAAAAAGTAAAAAAGTTGTAATTAGAAAAAAAGCTTATAGAGAAAGAAAATACTTTTGTACAGCTGTACAGTTTGTTTGATACTACGTGTTATTAAAGGAGTAATTTTTTTTTTTTTAATTAAAAGTTTGAGCCAGGCATGGTGGCTCACACCTGTAATCCCAGCACTTTGGGAGGCTGAAGCGGGCAGATCACCTGAGGTCAGGAGTTCGAGACCAGCCTGGCCAACACGGTGAAACTCAGTCGCTACTAAAAATCCAAAAAAATTAGTTGGGCGTGGTGGCGGGTGCCTGTAATCCCAGCTACTCTGGGGCTGAGGCAGGAGAATCGCTTGAACCTGGGAGGTGGAGGTTGCAATGAGCTGAGATTGCACCATTGCACTCTCGCCTGAGCAACAAGAGTGAAATTCCGTCTCAAAAAAAAAAAAATTATAAAGTTTGTAAAGTAGAAAATTAACAGTGAGCTAGGGCTAATTTATTATTGAAGAGAGATAATTTTTAAATAAATTTAGAGTAGCTTAAGTATGCAGAGTTGATAAAGTCTACAGTAGTGTATGGTAATGTCCTAGACCTTCATATTCACTCACCACTCACTCATTGACTCACTTGGAAGAACTTCCGGTCCTGAAAGCTCCATTCATGGGAAGTGCACTACACAAGTGCACCATTTTTAATCTCTTATACCGTATTTTATGGTACCTCTTCTATGTTCAGATGTGTTTAGAGATACAAATAGTTACCATTGTGTTACAATTGCCTACAGTATTTAGTACAATAACATATTATAGAGGTTTATAGCGTAGGAGCAATAAGCTATACCATAAAATCTAAGTAAATAGTAGGCTATACCATTATATTATTTAGGTTTGTGTAAATTCATTCTATGATGTTTGCACAGCAAAATCCCCTAACAACACATTTCTCAGAACCTATCCCCATCAGTAAATGACACATGACTGTACAAAAATTGGCACAAAATGTATCATAGTTCTAAATATAACAGCTAAAACTATAAAACCCAAAAAGAGGAAATCTTCATGCTCTTGAATTAGGCAATGATTTCTTACCTATAATACCAACATCACAAGTGGCAAAGAAAATATAGGTAGATGAGACTTTATCACAATTATAAATGTTTGGGCTTCAAAAGGATACCATAAAGAAAATAAAAAGACAACCAACAAAATGGGAATGCTTGCACATATATATCTGGTGAGGAACTTGTATCTAGAATATTTAAGAAATCCTTTCCACCTAATAATAAAAAGAGAAATAACCTAATTAAAAATAGAAAAATAATCTTTTATCCCAAAAAAGACATTAAGGTGGCCAATAATCACATGAAAACTCACTAGTTATTAGGGAAGTACAAATCAAACCACAATGAGATATCACTTCATACTCACTAGAATGGCTAAAATATAAAATATACACAATAGCAAGTTTGTAGAGGATATGGAGAAATTGAGACCCTCAATGAATGCTGGCAGGGCTGTAAAATGGTACATCCACTTTGCCAAACAGTTTGACAGTTTTTCAAAACATTAAACCTAGAGTTATTGTATGACCCAGAAATCCCACTTCTAGATATATACGCAAGATAATTGAAAATATATGTAAACATAAAAACTTATATAGTAGCATAATGGATAAAAAGTGAAAAACAAGCTCAAATACACATTAACTAATGAGTGAAAGGACAAAACGTGTAATGTCTATACAATGAAGTGTTATTTGGCAATAAAAAGCAATAAACTACTGATACATGCTATGACATGGATAAACTTTGAAAACATTTTGCTAACTGAAGGAATCCAGTCACAAAAGGCCATGTTTTGTATAATGTCATTCATGTAAAATGTCCAGAATAAGCAAATTCATAGGTACAACAAGTAGATTAGTGATTAAGACTTGGGGTAGGGGAAAATGGAGTGTCCTTGCTTGGTGATGGGTACAGAGTTTCTTTTGGGATAATAAAAATATTCCTAAATTATATAGTAGTAATGGTTGCACAACTGTGAATATACTAAAAAACACTGAACAGTACACTTCACGATGTTATGGCGTGTGAATTTTATTTTATGTAAATTTATCTCAAAGCTGTTATTAAAAAGAAATTTAGGACAAAAATGATTATCAATAATAGTAATAAAAATAACACTACAATATGTGCTGCAAATACTAAAAAGTAATAAAACAAGATGTGTTAAAACAATTTATGAAAATAAATTAGAAAATTTTGATGAAATGAACAAACTCGTAGGGAAAAATTGTTTACCCAGAGTGGTAGATGAGGAAATCTGAATAGATATATAATGTTTTAGAATTTTTATATTCATAACTTTTATATTCATAATTTATAAAAATTGCATTTTCTAAAACCTAAGTACAGTGTGTATATAATAAATATATTAAAATGTTATATATTTATATGTATAATAATTATATAATATAATTATGTATCTTTTTAGGACAATTATACAATTTTAATATTTATATTTAAAACTTCATTTCCACACTAAAGATAATTTTGTGGCCGGGCGCGGTGGCTTACGCCTGTAATCCCAGCACCTTGGGAGGCCGAGGCAGGTGGATCACGAGATCAGGAGATGGAGACCATCCTGGCTAACATGGTGAAACCCCGCCTCTACTACTAAAAAGACAAAAACTAGCCGGCTAGGTATGGGCTACTGTAGTCCCAGCTGCTACTCGGGAGGCTGGAGGCAGGAGAATGTGGCGTGAACCTCGGGAGGCGAGCTTGCAGTGAGCTGAGATCCGCCACGCATCTGCCTGTGATAGACAGACTGCCTCAAAAAAAAAAAAAATTCTAGCCAGGTGTGGTGGCGGCTTGTAGTCCCAGCTACTCAGGATGCTGAGGCAGGAGAATGAAGTGGAACCCAGGAGGCGGAGCCAGGAGCCAAGATTGCAGCACTGCATCTCCACTGGTGACAGAGCAAGACTCTGTCTCAAAAAATAATAATAATAATAATTTTGCAAATTTAAGTTACTATATAAGAAAAAATGTTGCAAGTTTATGTTTTTTTTTTTCAGAAAATAGAAGAAGAAATATTTTTCAATTCATTTTAGGCCCACTGAACCTTGATATCAAAACTTAATAAAGACATTGTAAAAAAGAAAAATAAGCCAATATTATTAATAAACATAAATGCACAAATTTGAAAACAATATCTTAAGCAATAATATATATAAAATTGATAACTGAGTAGGAATTTTCTGGAATGTAAAGCTTAGTATTTAATGTTGCTAAAGCAACATTTAAAAAATCAATAGTAAAATAAGGAAAATAAAAGTATATAATCAGTAGACGTGAATGAAGCAATGTATCTACTTTAAAAAAACATTAATAGCAAACATACTCTTAGCAAACTGGGAATAAAAGGGAATTTTCTTGTGATAAAATGTATGTAATAAAAAAGCTATAGCAAACATCTTAATGGTGAAATGTCAAATGCTTTCCCTCTGAGATTAGAAACAAAACAATAATGTCTGCTCTCATCACTTCTAATAAACACTGTACTTAGGTTTTAGAAAATTCAAGGAGGCAAAACAAATAAATACAATAAAACGTATAAAGGTAGGACAAGAAAAATAAAACTTATTATTTACAGATAATATGATGTGTGTTTAGAAAACTTGAGTAACTTACAGGTAAATTATTGAATTAATAAATGAGTGTAGCAGAGTTACAAAACACCGGATAACTATAGGAAAAACAAATGTACATATAGCAGTGCAATAGTTGATTTCGTACCCAACTTGACTGGGCCACAGAGTGGCCAGATATTTGGTTAAACGTTATTCTGGATAATGAGGGTTTCTGGATGAGATTAACATTTGAGCCAGCAGATTGAGAAAAGCAGATTGTCCTTCCTAATATGAGTGAGTGTCAACCAACCCATTAAAGACCTGCATAGAACAAAAAGGTTAAGTGAAAGAGAATTCTCTCATTCTGTTTGATTGCCTTTGAGCTGGGACTTTGGTCTTCTTTGCCTCTAGACTTGGACTGAGGCTAAAATTTACAACATTGGCTCTCCTTGGTCTCTAGCCTGCCAACTGCAGATCTTGGGACTTCTCAGCCTTCATAATCATGTGAGCCAATTGCATATAATAAATCTTTCTTATCTCTCTCTCTTTCTCTTTTTCTCTCTTTCCTTCTCCCCTACTGCCCCCCGCCCCTTCACAGAAAGTTGGCAGGGCCCTGCATTTGCTAGTCCTCAGGCTATATAGAACAAAGCAAGTAGTGATTTTGAACAGGTAAGAGGGCACTTCCCATAGCTCCTCCCCGTGGCTCATTCAGGCAATAAAACCTATAAAACCAAGCTTCTAGCTTCTCAGTAGAAAGAGCTCAATCACAGAATTAGCACTCCGACTTTCCTGGCTGATATCCAGGGACTGGCTTCTAACTTGCCTGACTCTGGGAGCTGATAGGGCTTGGTGTCTGTTAGTTCCCTGAAGGCTACAGAGAGCAAAGCAATAGTTTGAAAAAGTGTGTGGTTTGAATACTCATGTGGGAAGTTGCCACAGTGGTTCTCTCACCTCAGTGCAGAGCAAGTGGGCAATAAACTCCAGCTCCCAACTTACCTTGTGGTGCAAAAAAGTGGACCACAGATCTAGCTTCTCAACTTTTTTGACTGCTGGTTGAGGAACTGGCTTCTATTTTGCTTGTCTTGGGTGCTGACTGGAAATGGCATTCTCTAGATTTCTAGGGGCTGCTAAGAACAAAGGACAGCAGTTTGAACCAGCACAAAGGCTTGAGAGGCACCCAAAATCTCTGGCCAAGCTGATTAGTGAGGGTTTTCTGTACAACACCAGTCTTTGAAGTCTAAGGGAGGTGGTTATTTTCTCTAATGTGCAGACCAACACAGTTGTGGAAAATGAATAAATAAGAAAATGTATTCCAAATAAAAGTAAAGATAAATATTCAGAAATTGTTTCCAATGCAATGGAAGTATGTGATTTACTAAACAGAGAATTCAAATAACAGTCATAACAATACTCATTGAGGTCAGGGGGCCATAGCATGAACAAAGTTATAATTTCAACAAAGAAATATAAAATATTTTAAAAGTACTAAATAGGAATTATAGAGCTGAAGAATAAAATAACTTAACTGAAAAATTAAATAGAAGGGTTCAACAGAAGACTAAATCAAGCATAGGAAAGAATCAGGAAACAAAGCCAGGTCATTGGAAATCATCCAGTTAGAGTAGCAAAAATTAAAAAACAAAAAAGAATGAAGATAGCTTAAAGGAGTATGGGACAACAATATGTGCATTATGGGAGTTACAAAAGGAGAAGATAAAGAGAAAAGGACTAAAAGCTTATTCAAAGAAATACAATCATATGCTGCTTAACTAGGGGGATATGTTCTAAGAAATGTGTCATCAGGTGATTTTGTCATTGTGCAAGCATCATAGAGTGAACTTACACAAACCTAGATGGGACAGCCTACTACACACCTAGGTTATATGGTATAGCCCATTGTTCCTAGGCAACAAACCTGTACAGCATGTTACTGTACTGAATACTATAGGCAATTGTAAGAAAATGGTAAGTGTTTGTGTATCTAAACATGTCTAAACAAAGAAAAGATACAGTATAAATAAAATATAAAAGATAAAAAGTGGTACACTGGTATAGGGCACTTACCATGAATGGAACTCGCGAGACTGGAAATTGTTCTGGATGAGTCAGTGAGTGAGTAGTGAGTAAATGTGAGGGCATGGGGCATTACTGTATACTACTGTAGACTGTATAAACTGTACATTTAGGCTATGCTAAATTTATAAAAAATAATTTCCTTTGATAATAAATTAACCTTAGCATACTATAACTTTTGTACTTTTTAAACTTGAATTTTTAAAACTGTTTGACTCTTCTGTAATACCACTTCAAACACAAACACATTGTACAGCTGTACAAAAATATTTTCTTTCTTTATATCATTATTCTATAAGATTTTTCTCTGTTTAATTTTTTTTCTTTTTTACTTTTTAAACTTTTTTGTTAAAAATTAAGATACAAACACACATGTTATCCTAGGCCTACACTGGGTCAGGATCATCAAGATATCACTAGATGATAGGAATTTTTCAGCTCCATTATAATCTTATGTGACCACCATTGCATATATGGTCTGTTGTTGTCTGCACCATTATTCTGTGGCACATGACCGTATGTGATGTGAGGGAGGGATTCAACTTCATACTTTTGCATGTATATATCCAGTTGTCCAGGTGTCATTTCTTGAAAAGAATATTCACTTTCCATTGCATTTTCCTGGCGCTCTGGTAAATCAGTTTACCAGAAACTAAGGGTTTATGGACTCTTAATGCTATTCCATTTATTTATATATCTAGTCTTATACTATTACAAACTGTCTTGGTATTGTAACTTTGTAGTAGGTTTGAAATTGAGAAGGGTATGTTCTCCAACTTTGTCCTTGTTTCTTTTTTTGTTTTTGAGATGGAGTCTTCCTCTGTTGCCCAGGCTGGAGTGCAGTGGAGCGATCTCAGCTCACTGCAAGCTCCGCCTCCTGGGTTTACGCCATTCTCCTGCCTCAGCCTCCTGAGTAGCTGGGACTACAGGTGCCCGCCACCTCGCCCGGCTAGTTTTTTGTGTCTTTTAGTAGAGACGGGGTTTCACCGTGTTAGCCACGATGATCTCGATCTCCTGACCTTCTGATCCATCTGCCTCGGCCTCCCAAAGTGCTGGGATGTCCTTGTTTCTTAAAGATTGTTTGGCTATTCTGGGTTACTTGCATTTCCATATATATTTTAGAATCACCTTTTACGTTTTTGCAAAAAGCCAGCTAGAATTTCAATAGAGATTGTGTTCAATCTATAGATCAGTTTGAGTGGTATTGTCATCTTAATAATATTACATCTTCGAATACATGATCATGGGAGATCTTTCTACTTATTTAGGTCTTTAATTTTTTTCAATAATGTTTCATAGTTTTTAGTGTACAAGTTTTGCATTCCTTGTCAAGCTTATTTCTAAGTGTTTTATTTTTCTTGATGTTGTAAAAGGACGTGTTACTTAATTTAATTTTCAGAGTGTTCATAGGTAGTTTACAGAAATACAGTTGATTTTTGTGTATTAGTCTGTTATCCTGCAACCTTGCTGATCTGGCAAGAATTTTTAGTCAAGTTTATTAGCCTTTTTCTGAAAACAATTTTTTTTTTTGTTTTATTGATTCATTATCGTACCTTCTACAGTTATTTCACTAATTTCTTTGATTAAATATTTTCTTCTTTCTGCTTTTTGGCTTCATTTTTCTAAAATTTGAAACAAATGCTTAGATCACTGATTTTTAGCATTTTCCCTTTCTTGTATACATTTAAAGATACAAATATCCCTGAAATTTTTGACTGAATTTAAAATTTTTAGAAGTATATTTTTATTATTATTCAGTTAAAATATGTACTACTATGATTTTTTTCTTTAACATATAGTGTATTTTTAAATTTCTAAAGATAGTTGACTTTCAGTTATCTTTCTCTTATTGATTTGTAGGTTAATTACATTGTGATCCAGGACATATAATTTTATATAGTTTTAATCTATTGAAATTTGTTGAGATTTCTTTTGTGGCCTAACTTGTAATCAGTTTTCACAAATATACTATACACAGTTGAAAGCAATGTGTATTCTGTAGCTGTTGAGTACAGTGTTCTATATGTGCTCAGTAAATTCGATTTTTTTATCATGTTGTTCAAGTTACATTATTAATATTTTTTTCCCGTTGCTTAACTTGTAAATTAATGAGAAAGTTTGTCATAATCTCCCAATGTGATTGTGGATTTGTCTGTTTCTACTTAGAGTTCTATTACTTTTAGCGTGCGCTCTCTCTCTTTCTTCTCTCTCTCTCTCTCTCTCACTCTCTTGCTCTGTCACCCAGATTGTAGTGCAGTGGCATGATCTCGGCTCACTGCAAACTCTGCCTCCCAGGTTTAAGTGAGTCTCCTGCCTCAGCCTCCTGCATAGCTGGGATTACAGGCATGCACCACCAAGCCTGGCTAAATTTTGTATTTCTAGTAGAGATGGGGTTTTGCCATGTTGGCCAGGTTGGTCTCAAACTCCTGACCTCAAGTGATCTGCCCTCCTCAGCCTCCCAAAGTGCTGGGATTACAGGCGTGAGCCACCGTTCCCACCCATGGCTTCATGTTTTTAAACTGTGTTGGAAAATTGCCACAGCATTTCTTCCAATATTGCTTTTGCCTCATTTACTATGTCCAAAAGGATGTAATTTTCATGAGTAAGTCATATTCCTTGGACATAGTCTTCTTACAGGACCAGAATTATAGAGATCTATTCTACATTGTGGTGGATATTTTTCTTTATTAGTATTTAGAGAATATTCTTTTTCTTTATATATATATGTTGTATAGTATTCAGTTGCACAAATGTTGCCATAATTTGTTTAAAAGGCTCTCTGTTAATGAAATTAAAAATTACTTTCTCAAAAAATGTTAAACTCACTTGTATATATTAATGAAAATTTACAAACAATACTACACCTCAATTTCTTGGAATATATTTCTCCCTTGCATTTGCATTTTCTACTTCTCCTTGATAAGTCATGCCCATCTTTTATGACTAAGCTTAAATACAAAGCCCTAACTCCCTCAAGAAGATTTACTCTCTTTTTCACTGCTTTTACACATCCCTCTTTCAGAAGTTATTACAATTGGTTGTGATCTTTTGTTTGTATGTCCATATTTTTCTTCACAATGTGAATATCTTATGATCAAGGGTCATGCCTGAGTTATTTTTGTCTGCCAATTGCTAGTGAGATTTTTTTTTTTCTCTTCCCTCTTGCAGGATTTCATTTTCTAGCCTTGTGAGATTTTTGGAGCCAGTAAACACTCAGTAAAGGCTGAATAAATAAATAAATAAGTTTTCCCTTAGAGATCTTCTTCATGCCTTCCTAACCTCCATGCAATGTGCATTAATTATATCAATTACCTTAACTGTTCCATTACTGATTGCTGAAACGACTCATAAGACTCAAATCATTTATACTCTTGGGACACTTTTATTACAAGCAAAGGATACAGGACAACAATATCAGGAAAAGAATACATATTTAAAGTTTCAGGAGATTTCTTAACTAAGTTTCTTTGTCCTATTGCTGGGTCGAATAAAACATGCTTTGTCTCCAGGTCACAAACCACCACCACTGTGTGTGCAAAGCATCTCATTATCAGGAACCTCAAAGACTGCTCCAGGTCCAGTTCTGTTATGCTGAGATGGTCACAGAGGCACATTATAGTTAAGTGACTAGATTTAACTGTCAAACCTGCCTAGTTTCACCAAAGCCAAGTATAAGTCATAAATCTAAGATCATTACTAAAAAACCCAGACAGTCTGCTGCATTCTGTTACAAAACAACTCATAGGCAAACAGCTGTAAAACATCATTTGTCTTTAGCTGATATGACATAGTGTGGAACAAAGGTCACCAGTATGTGCCAGGAAGACTTGGAATAAGCATTCCAGAACAACTGAGATTATTTTTAAAAACTGATGAAAAGGATAATGTCAGGACAGTTTTCTTCAGTTCTTAGAGAACCAAAGATTCTTTTAAACTCAAAACATGTGAAATATCAGTCCTTTTTTTTAAACAGAAACCACATATAAATCCCAAATATATTTTTAAAAGCTCTACAAGAATACAGTAGCGATATGGGCAAAGTATATGAAAAGGCAACTTAAAAAGCAAGAAGCCCAAGTGGACAATTGCTAATGAAAATATGTTAAACTTCATCAGTTCCCAAGGAATTGAAAAGTAAAACAGGAAGGTGCCATTTTAAATTATCAGACCAGTAAAATATAATTAATATGAGACATAAGTCTTTAGATGGGCTACACATAACTTCCTTGAAAAGAAATCCAGCCAAACTTTGAAATATATTTTTGGGAAATAACTACTTATTCTTGAAGTCATAGCCACTGTCCATCTTCAGACTGTTGTTTGGTGGCTCAGAGGAGAATAAGTCAGAACCAAGAGGAAGTTAAAATTTAATTTGAACAAATCTCAAATACTATCCAGTTGTGACTTCCTTGTAACTATTACCCTCCCTTAGACCTCACTTAAGGCCTTACCAAATTACAGAATCTTACGAGTGTGAGGGGCCTTAATTTATCTCAGGCTTACTTCCTTTTAATTGTGATATTTATACTCATTTTAATGCTATTACTAGAAAGAAGACCCATCTCATTTCCATTCAAAAAATTTCTCAAAATTTTCACAAAGCCCTCCTATTTCAGTATATTTTAATACTCAGCTATATTCCCCCTTTCATTCTATCATGCATAGTACCTGGCACAGAGTAGGTGTTTAACAAATATTTGCTAAATGAATCAAGGAGTGTGCAAGTAATTGTCATGCCCGATAAAATTCAGCTCTTTTCCACTGTTGAATTTTCGACTTCTTTTTCCAAACTGTTAAACATTGCTAAAGGACATAATCCAACTGAGCTGATATAGCCCTTTCAAAATTTGTGCTATTAAATCCAGCTGTGCCCTCATTGATATTGAACTATCTTTTTAGTCATGTCTTGTTGCCTTTCTAGAACATTCACTGTAATAGTTTATTCCAAGTACTTTAACTCATTGAAACCCTAGTCCCACCCTGAGCTTCCTTACTCTCCCTGGGAGAGGTTGTCAGGGAAAGGAAAGGTTATTGAGAAAGTTGTCACTAGCAGCACTGCTGACTTCCTGCCTTGTCGGGTGGTTACACATGCTTATGAGTGATTAGGTGGTTACGTACATGTCTTATTTTGTCTTCTGATTGTAAACTTCCTGAGGCCAGGATTCATCTTTTACTACCTCTTTCTCAGCCTGCATCATAACCCATTAAATACAGAACAGTGGTTTTCTAATAAGTTGAGGTGCTCTGTTCTGATTATTGCTATATAACAAAGCACCCCTAAGTTAGTGGCATAAAACAGCAACTACTTCATTATCTGTGTGTCAGGAATTTAGGAAGGATACAGTGAGTGTGATTTACCTCTGTTCCATGGTATCTGGGGTCTTAACTGGGATGATGGGGGAGCTGGAATTATTGGAAGACTCATTTACTCACATGTCTGGTGGGTGGGACAAGAGGAACAAAGATACATACTGTAGACTAGAGCACCTGTATATGACTTCTCCATGTGGGTTGTCTTTCTTATAGGATAGCAGACTCAAAGTCTTTGGACTTATTGAGTAGTGATAGTTCAAGCGTGACTGTTCCAGTGAGCAAGGTAGAAGCTGCATTTTCTTTTATATGCTAACCTCTATCCTAGCTTTCATATCTGCTGCACTTTATTGGTTGAAATGGTCACAAATCTCACTCATATTTAAGAGGGAAAGGCCATTGACCCTACCTTTTAAAGAGAGAAATGCCAAAAATCAAATTGCAAGAAGAGCATGTAGGGTGGTAGATATGGTTGCAGCCACCTGAGAAAAATACAATCTGCCATGTTATCTTCCACATTTCTTCTTTGTCATTCCCAAAACTCCCTTTTAGTCCTCTACAAGTCTCAAAGGCAAGGCTAATACCTCCATCTCTATCCTTATCTCTTACCGGCCCTTGTTTCATCAGTGGAACAAGCAATCAATCAAGAAGCAACTCTCAGAGGCAAAGCTATCCCCTTACCTCTACGTTCACCCTCCTGTTGGCTCTTGTTTCCTCAGTGCTGCCTCTTGGGTGCCTTTCTTTTCTTTTTTCACTTGCCCATATTTCCTTTTGTCTGAAACATGCCCATTATCAATGATCATAAAGCTTATCCTCCTTCAATTCTTTCACTGATACTACTTTCCCTTTAAATTACTTTCATGTAATTTTCTTTCTCATCTAAACATTTCCCTGTGTCTTATTGACACATCGTTTACTTGTTCTTTAACCTCCTGTACTCTGGCTTCTTTCCCTTCTACTTCCCCTGAAATTCCTCTGAAACCTATTAATATAATCCTAATTATCATAGAGCTTTTTCAAAGTTCTCATGCTCTGCAAAATCTCTGCATCATTTTGTACTAATGCCATATGTATATCTATATAATTGATCTAATTAATCTGAACTACTCTGAACAGGCTTTATTTTTTCCTGACCCTGCTCTAGTGCTTAAGATATTCTCCTCACCAAAAATTCCCTCCCATAATCTACATTTTTGAAATTTTTCTAATCCTTTAAGGCATGGCTCAAAATGCCTCTTCCTCCGCAAAACCTTTCCTAACTGCCCAGTCTCCCCTTTCTGACTTTTTTTAAAGAATCCATTGCCTCTGATTTATTGAAAAGAACGTTAGGCATATAATGTTAGAATCCTTTTGATTATGTCGTTGTATGACCTTGGACAAGACAGTGTATCTGGGCCTCAACTTCTCTCATTATACAAATCTTAATTTGAATGATTTACAAATAGTATACAAGTTGGTTATAAAAAATAAAAAAGTTTACTCAGGTAAAATATTTTACTCCTCCCCAGTTCCACTTCTGTTAATAATTTGCTTTGGATTCTTAAAGATATTTCTATACTCACATGATGCATACCTACAAACACATAGGCACACACACACATAAACATTCACACAAACATTTTCCCTATAATAAAGAGAATATGTAATACTATACAACAACTTTTGAGACTTTTTATGGGAATCAATATATATTACAGGCTTCTCTCATTTTTATAGTTTTTATTGCTTTAAATGTGCACACATTGAATTTTTTTTGATATGTAGTTTTGAGTTTAAGCACATATATGGATTTGTGTATGTATATATTGTATATGTGCACCAACACATATGCAGAATAAAGAACATTTATATGACTTCAAAAATTCCCTTGTTCTACCCTTTTGTATTAAGAACCTCTCCCTACCTGTAACCTCTGGCTCTTTTCAGTCATATAAATGGAATCATATATTATGTAACATTTGGAAACCAGATTCTTTTACTCAGTATGATTGTGTCTACATAGGAAATCTCAAGCAATCTGCTAAAAGGCTGCATACATGAATTTAACAACACTACAGGATACAAGGTCAACATAAAAATGTCAGTCATACCAGCAATAGGGATTTGGAAAACAAAGTAAAAATACAATTTTTCAATAGTTACATGAAAAATGATCTACTTAGGGGTAAACCTAGCATCTTTGCCAGCTCTTTGGAACTGGGTTGTTTGCTTCTTATTGTTGATTTTCTTTTTTCCTTGCAAATTGTTGAGATTTTTCTCAGTTCTTTTGTCAAGTAATCTGGATTGCATCATTGACGTTTTGATTGTTATAAGACTCTGTGTCTGGTTTGATTCCTATGGAGAATGTTGCTTTTTGCTTGCTTGTTTTGGTAGGCATATTAGTTATCTGCTGCTGCATAACAAATTATGCCAAACCCCAGTAGCTTAACACAGCAAACATTATCTCACATCTTCAGAGGGTCAGAAAGCTAAGAGTGACTTAGCTCAGTGCTTCTGGCTTAGGATATCTCATGATACTGCAATCAAAGTTTGACTGGATTTTGAGGATCCACTTCCAACCTCACTCCTTTGAATGCTGACAGGAGACTTCAGTTCCGCACCACCCACGTGGGCCTCTCTGTAGGGTTGCTCATGACATAACTTCCCCTAGATAGAGTGATCAAGAGAGAGTGAACCCAAGACTGAAGCCACAGTCTTGTAATCTTGAAAGAGACAAGCAGTCACTTCTGCCCTACTCTATTGGCCATGCAGACCAACCTTGGTAGAGTATGCAAAGGAGAGGGTGTGAATACCAGGATGTGGGGTCATTGGGGGCTATCTTGGAGGCTGGCCACCTCATAAGGCATTTAAACTTGTTATGTTTAGGTTGCATGTTCCTACCTGCTTTCTGTGGACTGTGTTTTCAAAGCTTTTGGAAAATTATTCAAATCCGCACTGTGTGTGCCACCCAGTAGGTAATCTGGGACCTAAGTGGCATTCTATCCCACAGTTCAGCTCTCGAGCTAGTATATTGTTTAGGATAATTTCCATGCATGCACACTTCAAAGGTGTGCCCAGAATTTAATCACAGATATATAGGATCCTTTCTTTGAGTGGCATCCTCTATTTAATCTCCCCAACACTCTCTGGCATCCAGGAGTACTTCTTTCTGGTCCTTTGGGGTATGTAAGTATATGTATGTGTGTGTGTGTGTGTGTATGTGTGTGTGTATGTATATGTGTGTGTGTGTGTGTATGTGTGTGTGTATATATATATCTATATATATCTCCATCTTGAATTTTCTTGAATACAAAGGTATGAAGTGGATCTTTTGCCCAAGAGAAGTTCTCCTTCTCAGAGTTTCTTGTGCCTATTGGTCAAAACTGCCATCATCCAGCTGCTCTGCATCCTACCTGCTTTCAGTTGACTTTGTTTTTCTGTGGACTGTACCTTGCTTGGAGTCTTGGTTAGGAAAGAGAAAAAGAAAGAAGGAGAAACAGAGAGAGGGAGAAAAAGAGGGAGGGAGGAGGGAAAGAAGAAAGGGAGGAAAGAAGGAAGGAAGGAATGCAGGGCATTTCTCTCATTTTCTCTGTCCTGTTAATGGGCCCATTTCTCACTCCTCAGATCAGAAAGAGCAGGCTTCTTTTGGAGCACCTGCTCTGTCGTGAGTCCACAGCTCTGGGGTTTAGGTTGCTTTTCAGCCTAGGCTTCAAGATAAGGAAAGAGAAACAAAAGCAAAACGAAAAACTCAGGAAGTTTACCGCTAGATTGTTCATAATTTGAGTTTTTCTTTCTCATTCTATTACCAGTGGCGAATCTGACTGGTCTGCAGCAAACTCAACTCTTGCCTCCTTGGGGGAAAGAATTCAGCTGAGGAGCATAAAGTAGAGTGAGAAACCAAGGCAAGTTTTAGAGCAGGAGTGAAAGTTTATTAAAAAGTTTTAGAGCAAGAATGAAAGGCAGTAAAGTATACGTGGAAGAGGGCCAAGCAGGCAACTTGAGAAATCTAAGTGCCCTGTTTGGCCCTTGACTTTGGGTTTTATACACTGGCATGGTTCTGGGGTTTTCATTTCTCCTTGATTTTTTCTTGAGGTGAGCTGTCTGCATGCTCAGCGGCCTGCCAGCACTTGGGAGGGGCTGCATGCGCTGTGTGTTCACTGAAGTTGTGTGCATGCTCACTTGAGGTGTTTTTCTCTTACCAGTGGAGAGTTCCCAGAGGAAGGTTTCCTGCCATTTTGACTCTTAGTGTGCATGCTTGAGCGCACTTGCCCATCTCCTGAGATCTTATCAAGAAGCTGCTGATCACCAGCGCTAGGTGTTGTCTATCTATTGGGAGACTGTCCTTCTCTGGTGCCAGCTGTGACCAATTATGGTTTTAGAGACAGTTTAACAACCACCTGACTATCATCACCTAGACTGTCCTTCTCTGGTGCCAGCTGTGACCAATTATGATTTTAGCGAGAGAGTTTAACAACCACCTGACCATCATCATCTAGACGGTCCTTCTCTGGTGCCAGATGTGGCCAATTATGATTTTAGAGAGACAGTTTAACAACCACCTGACCATCATCACCTGACATTCCTAGGGGGAGGGGCCCTCTCCTGTCCTGCTCACGAATGCCTAACTATCCAAGAAATCTGCCTGCTACCTTTACTTTTCAGTTTTCAGATAATTTTTCCATGCATTTTGTCTAGTGTTTTAATGGCATTCAGTATAGGGTTGCCAGGTAAAATATAAGACATCCTGCATAATTTTTTAGTATAAGTTTATTTTAAATATTGCACAGGAAATATTTAAAAATTATTGCTTACCTGAAAAATCACATTTAACTAAGCATCCTGCATTTTATTTGACACATCTGGCAATCCTAATTCAATGGAAGATGGAGTGGAGTGTTCTTACTCCATTTTACCCAGAACAAGAACTTTACCTCATTATTTTAACAGTGCCTACCATTCTGTTTTATGGAACTACAAAATGTATGTAGCCACTTTGCTATTGATATTTAGGCAGTTTTCTGTTTCCTCCTCTTTTAAATAATGCCACAGTGACATTCATTTATATTTATCTTTGCACACTTTTAGTCTCAGTTTTTTTTTAAAATCTATGCCAAATAGAGAAGTGCAACTGCCTATCTCAAAGGGTTGTTGTGAGAATCAAATGATATGATGAGTGTGAATATGCTTAGTAAGCTGCTAAAGACTATGGAAAGTATTTCTCAGCACTTGTCTTGTGAGTGATGGACTTATAAGTGTACATGTTTAGTTTCTCTAGTGATTTAAAAAAAATCCCTTGAGTGGATAGATTTTTGTCTTATACAGCTTTGTAATCAATTGTACTGAGTTTTGTAATAGTACTTTGCTTTTAGATGACTCCAAATAAATAACAGTCAAAAAAGAGAATAAACTTGCCTTCATTTGCCCTCATCTTCTAACATTTCCTTATCTTTTAGATATAGCTCATTAATTACGCTTATCTTGGTTCCCTTTCTAAAATCACTTGTTTGTTTTAATTGATTTGTTTTAAAAATCATTGATCTTTAAATTTTTTAAAATGTAACTTTAAGAAGTTCCCAGGTGATTCTGGTGACTCAGCCAGGCCCAGGATCCCTGATCTAATATACTGTCCCAGTAATGCAGGTATTGACATTCCTTCTACTGAATCACTCACTTGGGGAGATCTGACCTTGCCTCAGCACAGCCAGGATTCTTGTGGTTGCAAGTGACAGACAACTCAACTTAAATTAGCTTAAGCCATAAATGTGGGTACACATGGCTGAAAAATCCAGAGGTAGCACTAGCTTGATCTAACATCTCAACTGATGTCACTGAAGTGATGCAGCTGCTCTAGATCTCCCTTCTGGATTGCAAAATTCTACAGCAGTCCTAAAACTTACATCTTCAAATCACACACTCCAGGAAAAGAAAGTCTCTTTAAATGGCTCCTATAGAAGAGAGAAGAATTTTCTCCTTCCCAGAAGTTCTAGCAAACATTTCATTGACTCTGCCTCCTAAACAAATCTCTATGGTCAGGGGAAGGAATAGGCTGATTGGTTTAAATTTGTGAAGGCCACCCCATAGTGTGTGAGAGAGAAGCAGAAAGAGTTAGGGGAGCCAGACAGTGCGAAACGTTCTCTTACAGGAGCCTTCCATGTTTTAGTCTTATTTCAAACATCCACTGAAAGGACCTTTTTTTTTTAAAAAAATTTTTTTTCATCTCCATTACTTTCTCTTTGTCAATACTAAATCCACTCACTAGCAGCCTGATTAATGGTAGATTCTGTTTAATGAAAATGTTTTTCTAAGGGTCAAATAATTTCTTTTCAGACACATGTGAATTATAATTAATCATTTTTAAAAAGAAGCACATCTCTTTAACTATCTCCGTTGAAAATCTCTTGTAGTTACACAACTTTGCATTTAATACAAAATGAAAATACCAACTTCCTTATCCAAAGGCTGGTTTAACATATGGTTGCAGGTGGGTTCTGACTTTTAAATTGATTTTAATTATAGTGATTTGTCTGGGTAACAATTATACTAACTGAATGGAAGAGGATCACACTTTTCGTTAAAATGCAGAATCATTGGGGAACTGAAAGCAGCCACCTTGGATGGGGGCAGACAAAAAAAAAAAAATCAGACTTAAGAAAGTCCATCAGCCAAGAAGATGAAATAAATGTTTTCTTACTCCTTGGATCTCTTACCACTGTCTTTAAAACATAATTAACTGTAAACAAATAAACAAACAAGCAGCAGCAGTAGCAGGGATTTGCAGACCAGGGAGAAGGAAACATGTTCCACTATCTAAGCAGTTCCTCTGGCTCAGCCACAGGGAAAGTGAGCCCCTAATAGGAAAGTTAATGCTGATTAAAAGCAGGGGAGTTTTAAGGCTAACCCCTGACTTTTCCCTTCATCTAATTTTAATTGTTCCTCAGATCCATTAGATCATGTAAGGTGACAGCCCAACACCCTCTGTTTATGAACAGAAAATGACATTTGATCTGACAAAGAGCAGGCAAGTATGGATTAATCAGCTCTTCTTAGGACGCATTCACAGAACCATACTGGACAGTAACTCTTGTTCCCAATAGAAGGTAGGCTAAATAGCTTCCAGGGTATTGCTCTCTGGTTACTGAGCAACCATGAAGTCTTTGCCAGTCCTCTTCCCACAAAATTAAATTTCCTTGCATAATATCCAGTGGTCTGACAGTCTCGTCCCTCCATTCCTCTCTTGTCCATTCCATTTTCTGAAGCCCCTCTCCCACCTGCCGTCTAGTCTCACCAGTGCCCGCCTCTCATGTCTGCTCTCCTCCCCCATCCTCTCATTCTCTCACGTCTTCATCTCACCCCTTCTATCCCTCTGGAACTTTCTGGTTCCCTTCCTGCCCATCTTCTTATGATCACAATCGTGTCTGAACCTTGGCAAAGAGATGCTCTGAAAAACATTAATGATCCTATGGAAACAGCTGGTTCCTCTGAGTTGGAAATGAATATGGCGGTTGTGAATGGCACTTGTTGTGAAAGAAGCAAGTAGAAGGAAAGAGTTCAAATAGAAAATCTTCCATCTTCCTTGGCATCCTCCTGAATTACTGTCTCATTTCTTTGATCTCTCTTGTTTACCAAAAATGGAGCTAAGAGATTTATGATAGGTATGTGCTAAAACTCCCTCTGAAGTGGAAAATTTTCAATGAGTGTTGTTATTAGTCTTTTGGTTTCCACCTTTAATGTGAGGGTTTGAAGGGCTTATTGAAATGAAAATGTAAATTAATACAAACATCAAATTGGTTGGACCTACTTATAGCATTTTTATTGTTTATCAGATAATTAATTAGGTCTACTTCTTAATCTGAAGTTTCTGTCACCTTTCTGTTTTTTTCTTCTCCCCCTGTCAACATTTTATCGATGTATTAATGATGGTTGCAGTAGGAAATAAATGACACCCTCAAATGAGAAAAATGGGAGAAGAGTTTAATGAAGAGACTATTTACAAAGGTGTAGGAAAGTGTTGGGTGGATGGTGCAGGAGCTAGGGGCCTGCAGGTGCAAGAGGAGGGAACAATTATTAGAACTTTTAGGAAGAGAGTCAGATAGAAAGGACATCTTTTTTAGGCAATGTGATTTTTGGTCGAGGGGTGCAGCTTGCTTCTTAGTCTTTTTCTCTCCTGATCTTCCACCCTGTCCCCCCATTGGCTGAAACCCAATACGAATAAGAGAGCCCACTGATGTAGATCATACAAGTCAGTCTCTCCAGGGCAGAGATTAGGTTGGAAAATCAGGGAGCGTGGATCTGGAGGAATCAACAGAAAATATATGAATCCTTCACTGTCTCCATTGAAAATCTCTTAGAGTTACATACGTTTGCATTTAATACAAAGTAAAAATACCGAAGACCTGCAGGCACATCTTTTGTGAGAGGAAGACAAACTGGAAATAAAGAGAATAGTACAGAACATTTATGTAAATTTATCAGGATAACATTTTATGAGTTAGGAGCCAATCTGAGATAGAAATACAAGATTCTTTGGTCTTGGTCTTTGATTTTAATTTTAGGCCTAAATCATTTTTGGACACATTTTCATACCAGTGGGTACCCAAATCTTAAAAATATGTGCCAATATGTTAGGTCCATCTAAAAATACTCATGGCAGGGGGGAGCCTAAATGTACTCATAGTTAAATGTTTTATGTGTCAGCACTGAATAATTTTAATAAATGAATACAAGTACTTCTGTTTTATAAGGAGATGCTGTAGAGAGAACCTCTACTGGTTTTAGGCCTTCCCGCCCACCCCCTCCCCTGCCCGCCATTTTTTTAGAAATAGTTCCTTGAATTTCCATTGGGGACCTTTCCTTTCTAAACCCCTTATGGTTCTGTGGGTGGACATGGGATTCAATTTGGCTGAAAGTGCACTGAATGTCCTTGGCCACAGCGATGTGATGAAGGATGAGTGCATGAAACAAGCCAGGCCAATCAGAGTGGCACCCAGAAGATTCATTCTGCAAACTCCCCCTGAACTCTGGAGAGTGTTAGGACAGGACCTGCTGATGGTCCTATCCGCCATCAGGTGGACACTCATGGTGGAAGCAACATGAAGGAGAACAGAACCCAGGTAGGAAATGAGGACAGATTCTGGTGAAAGTTTGTGTCCTTGAATTCATATGTGCCAGAAGCTAGCTCTAGGCCTGTTGCATCCACTAACGAGTTCCCTTTTAACTCAAGCTAGTTTGAGTCGGATCTTCTGTCACTTAGAACTGAAATTTTCTTAAAATGATACAAAGTATTCCAGGTAGGTTATCAGGATAAGACTTTTCCTTAAAGGCAAAAACTATTGTCTCATTAAATTCCTTTATGAAGTTATGATTTTTTTCCTTCTTAAGAAAAGTATCTCCACAGGCTGTTGGAAATGAGATAAGAAGCACCACATCATAGCACCCTGTGGTCTGTCAGCAAGCATGCTGTGCTTTGCAAAGCTTCTTAGACCTGCCTCCTTCACAGTGGGGATTTTCCCCCTCTGTCCTATGCTTGCAGTTTGATTTGGCTCTCATGTTGATCTGAATATGTTTGAATACAGGTCCACAATAATGTTCACGAATGGAACCCCAACAGTGGGACTTGTATTTACACATTGAACACTAATATTCAGAGTCTCATAAAACGTGGAGAGAATTTGTTCCTTACTGACCCTGTGAGCTCAGCCTTTGGTATAGTTTATGTGAATGAAGGTTGTTTGTGTTCATACACGTATTGAATGAACCTGAATCTGGCCACTTCGTAGCTTAAGGGCAGGAAAAGGAAGGAAGCAGAGACTGAGTTTTGTAGACTGTGGAAGACTCTCTGAGCCATCCTGCTCCATAGGTGATGGCAGAGCTGTGGTTAGAGTGGGCCCTGACTGCCTGTGTCTCAGGGTTCTCATCTGGATAAAGGGATGACAGCAGCTGTGCTGTGAAGCCGGGGCCTGGACTCAGGATGAGAGAGGGACCCTAGTTGTGTAGATCCACAGGGAGGCATTCCAGTTGTGCCGGGAAAGCTGTAGCCGTCATTACCTCTGGCTCACTGGGTCAGCTCTGCTCCCAAGAGCAGCCCTGGGTCCTGTTCTAAGGGATGGATGGGTAGGTCAGCACAGGTATTAGGACATGATTCTTTTTTATAGCAAATGACAGAAAGTAGAAGGGTGAGTTATCACTGTGGGGGCCAAAGGAGAGCTTTCACTTTGGCCCACTGAAGGTTCACTGAAAATCAACTCATGAAAGACAGATTAATTGGAGAAAAGGCATACACATTTATTTAATGTGTATACACAGGAGTCTTCAGAATGAAGACCCAAAGACATAGGGGAAATTGTCCATTTTTATGCTGAGGTTCAACAAAATGTGGGGCAGCCTTCTGTTACAGAAAGATGGTTGAACAAAAAGGGCATGATTGAATGCTGATAGGCACTGGGGAAACCCAGCAAGGCCTGTCTGTCCAGATGCTTTTTGGCCTCTCTGAGCGTGCATTTCTTCCTTCTGGGTGTACAGCAGGACCCTCTCTGGAATGGGGGTCTTATGACCTATCATCAAACAGGTTAGGTCAGATAATTTCTTTATGGCTGGTTTTTACATAGATAAGGTGGAGGGAACGTTAGAGTGATGTTTTTAGGTTTTATGACTGGCTTTGGGAAAAAGGGATTCTGGCTTCTATGTCCCACGCTGGGAAAGAGAAATTCTAGTTTTTATGGCTAGCCTTGGGGGAGAATGGGACTGAGAGAGATGAAGGCAGGAGAAGGTCAGAGAGAAGGTTTTGCTTCTGAAGCTGCTGTTGGGGCCCTCATTTGGGGGCATTATTTTTTGAGCCCCAGAATCTCCTTTCTCCATCTACGCTAGCACAGTGATTTGACTCTAGAGTCAGAAAGACTGGGTTAAAATTCTAGCTCCATCTTTACAAGCTGCATGGCTTCTGTAAGACAGAAACAATAACATCTACCTCACAAGGCTGTGATAATTAAATGAGATCATTCTCACTAGAGTAGTTAACATAGTACCTGGAACATAAGTCTCCAGTAAATGTTAGCCTGAAAGGGAGCCGGGATACACTCTATAAGATATTTTAAAAGTAAAATATGTTTCTGTGATCAACTTTCCTCTACTCTCATTTACCCCCGAGCCTCCCAGCAGCTACTTAGGGTGTCCCCAGATTTCCTTGTCACAGAGTTAAAATGACTGTGGATTACATTGTATTTCAAATAATCCAAGAACAGTGCAGCAAGCTTAGGATCTGAAATTAACTTTGCCTTTATATTGTTCACGCTAGTTGCTCTTCAAGTACAATTATCATCAGAAAGCGGCCACTAAAAATAGTACCGATTCTCATTTTTCTCTCAGTGTTATCTGCTGCCATAGTGTTTCCCAGGCACGTTTATTTACTTGGTTCACAGCAGTGAATCTTTTCTCTTATTAGCCTGCCAGCAACAAGCAGGTCCCACAGCAATGCTCAGTTCAGGTGCAGTCTTTATTCCTTGGGAAGCACGGGAGGGCCGAGTCGCCATTTCTCCTTGAGAAGCTCAGTGGAAGTGTCAGTCATGGCAGGAGTTGTGTGGACAATTTTGATGTGAAAGAAAGAGAAGACCAAAGTAGAACCTTTGCTTTGACAGTTTCAGAACTTTTCTCCCTCTGGGGAGAATGACAATTTAGCCTTCAGATTTTCTCTTGTTCCCTTTTCACTGCTCATATGTGCTTTGTGTGCAAGTGTGAATTTAATGGTAGTCAGAGAAGCTGATTGACAGCTCCCTGCATGTCTCACCCTGCTCTGATGACTCTTGTTCACAATTTGGCAGTAAACTGTCTGAGTAATATGAGAGCTCTGTTTCTATCTTTCTCATTATTAGATGCTAAGATGTTGGCCAGTGATATGGTTAGGCTTTGTGTCCCCACCCAAATCTCATCTTGAATTGTAATTCCTATAATCCCCATAATATCCATGTGTCAAGGGAGTGACCAGGTGGAGGTAATTGAATCATGGGGTTGGCTTCCCCCATGCTGTTCTCCTGATAATAAGTGAGTTATCACAAGATCTGATGGTTTTATAAGGGGCTCTTTCTCCTTTGCTCGGCACTTCTCCTTCCTGCCGCTTTGTGAAGAAAGTGCCTTGCTCCCCCTTTGCCTTCCATTATGATTGTAAGTTTCCTGAGGCCTTCCCAGTCATGCAGAACTATAAGGCAATTAAACCTCTTTCCTTTACAAGTTACCTAATCTCCTGTATGTCCTTATAGCAGTGAGAACAGACTAATATAGCCAGTAAGGTAGAACAAAACACCATAACACTGAAAGCATTTTATCCTGAAGTATTCCCTCCTACCCCCCTGCCAAATGTCTCTGATGTGTCCATCACAAACCTAAGGAGTTAGCATTAGATAATTTGGGGCCTTCTTGGGGTAAAAATAAATTGCTGTTAATTCTAGAATTATTCAGTTATTTTCCTCTCCCTCTCTAACATTTCTCCTCCATTAAAAAAAAAAAGAAAGAAAGCAATTCATCCATCCAACCCTGAGAAAAAGCAACAGGCAGTCTGAGGACACAGCTCTGTAATCTGTGAGCTCCAAGTGTTGGCTGTGAGTCTAGGAGATTGCAGCCAAGGCTGCCAGTGAAGTAGCATCTGAAGCAAGCTTAGGAGAGACAGTGTGTGGGGGGAGGGAGGGGGTGGCCTAGGAAGGTGGGAAGGAAGGAATAGAAAGTGAGCAAATTGAAACAGGAATGGAAGCAAAAAAAAAAAAAAAAAAAAAAGAGCCAACCTAACCAAGCGATTTTATATTACAACTCCTTCAGTCTTGGGAAATAACCATGTGATGTGACTGGCCCTACAGCTAGAGGAAATGTGAGAGACTAAAAGGTTCTAGCCCTGGCTCTGACAATCACTAACTGTGAGATCCCCAGCAAAGCTTAGGGCTTTTGTTACCACCTGTGTTGAATGGAGGATACGTAAGCTGCCCAAGCCATCTAGGGGTGATAGAGGCTGAGGTCATATAACACTTTATGAAACCACTTTGAAAACTCAAAAGTCTAGTTCCAAATGTAATGTATTATCAGTTCTTTTCCAGAGAACATGTATCCAACATGCCTCAAGCTTCTCTGTGTCTTCCCTTCCTCAGAAAAAACAGTGTTTACTTTAGGCCATCTTAGGCTCTGTCCAGAATCTTCCATTGTCAAGTCATACGCCATTTTTTTTCTTAGCAAAGAAGTGAAGGCATGGACCCTGCTCTGCTGTTAATTCCCAAAGATAAGGATGGTGTCAGATATTTTGTATTGTCTTTCTACTGGGCAGACTTTTCCATTAATAAGATGAGCAAATGGAGATCACTGTCCAGTTGGCCAACTTCCAATATTGCATGCAGGGTGGTCATCCTTTTCTACCATGCATGGGGAGGGGATATCAGTTTGCAAGGATGTGGCTAGCATGCTGGGAGCTCTGTGGTCCCTAGAGGCCTCCAAGTGGCTTAGATTGGAGCTATAATTAAAGCCATTCCTTGCAGTTTGAGGAAAGAGTAGGAATCCTCATCCTCTGTAATCACTGAGTCATAACCAGACTGTGTTGCTGTCAAATGTTTGGGAAGTCCATTGTTTTTATCTTGGAGCTTGCTAAGACCCTGGGGCTAAAGTTTCACATAGATCTTATTCAGACTGAGGATCAGGGGGCAGGGATTTTTTTTTTATTTTTTTTTATTTTTATTTTTTAACAGAGTCTTGCTCTGTCGCCCAGGCTGGAGTACAGTGGCGCGATCTCAGCTCACTGCAGGTTCCGCCTCCCAGGTTCACACCATTCTCCTGCCTCAGCCTCCCAAGTAGCTGGGACTACAGGCACCTGCCACCACGCCCAGCTAATTTTTTTTTTGTATTTTTTTAGTAGAGACGGGGTTTCACCATGTTAGCCAGGATGGTCTTGATCTCCTGACCTCTTGATCCACCCACCTTGGCCTCCCAAAATGCTGGGTTTACAGGCATGAGCCACCACACCCAGCCCAGGGCAGGGATTTTTTAATAATCCTTTTTGGTCTGAATACTTGGGCAGGATTTGGGGAAGTCCTGTAACGTCCTGGGAGGCTCTCCTCTCTATGACACGCTGGGAAAGAGATACAACACCTCATACAGCAACCTTTTCACCAATCATGGCAGGAGAATGTTTTCTGCATCAAAATCACTTAAATAGTGATAGACTTCCCTCTAAACTCTTCATTTGCTCATGTAACGTTAATTTATTGAGTGTGTATTGTGTGAGTGGCACCACAAAACCTGCAAATATTCATTAAGAATCTATGAGGGGCTGGACGTGGTGGCTTACACCTTTAATCCCAGCATTTTGGGAGGCCAAGGCAGGCAAACCATTTGAAGTCAGGAGTTTGAGACCAGCCTGGGCAACATGGTGAAACCCTGTCTCTACTTACAAAACAAAACAAAACAAAAATTAGCCTGGCGTGGTGGCTTGCGCCTGTAGTCCCAGCTACTTGTGAGGCTGATGTGGGAGAATTGCTTGAGCACGGGAGGTGGAGGTTGCAGTGAGCCACTGCACTCCAGCCTGGGTGACAGAGTGAGACTCTGCCTCTAAATGCTCTTAAGAGATTTTCATTGTTGTACCTGAGACATATGAGATATTTATGTAAAAACTATGGTATAGAACATCTCTCAGTGCCAAATGAGTGGTAGAAAAGATAGCATGAAGACTAGAGTGGTCTAGAAAGAGTTCACAGAGGAGAGAGGACTTAAATTGGGCTTTGAATGAATGTAAGTGGGATTTAGAAGGCATGGAGAAGGTAAAGGACAGGTGCATGGGATGCCCAGCAGGAGCAAAGGTTGCACAGAGGCAAAGCTTGCAGAGTTAAGACTGAATCAAGAGGAGAATTCTGGGTCTGTGAGTGGTTAAGAATATGCATTTTGGTGTCAGTCTGCTACCTACTCTCTGTGTGACCTTGGGAAAGTCATTGATCACCTCTTGGCTTCATTTTTCTCATTTATAAAATGAAGGTGACAGTTCTTGCCTTGAGAGGCAGTCATGAGAAATAAATGAAATAATGCATAAAGTGTTTAGCACAGTGCCTGGCACATAGTAAGCAATTGTTAGCAATATTGATAATACTAGTTGAAATATGGAGTTCATATTTTCCCTGGGGAAGTGGGGAGCTACTGTGAAGACTTTTGTGCAGGAATGTGACAAAATCAGAGCAATCTTTTTATAAGATGAATGATGTAATGGTATAAAGAAGCTGTGGAGAGAGAAGACGCTAGATGTAGAAATTCCAATTGGAAAACCATTTTAATCATTCAGCTGCGAAGATAATGACCTTGATCATGATGGAGGCAAGGAAGAGATGGAAAGAAAAGACATTTACGTCAATTTTCATGATCGGATGTAGGGAGTAAGAGAGTGGAAAGTTCCTATGATCAGAGTGTAAGCTTCTGAGGATGGAAGCTGTATTTTAATTCTCTTCATCCCCAGTGCTTAGCACATTGCCTGGTACTGTATACGGTAGCCATCAGTAAATGTTTTTGAGTGAAAGTGTAAGTAAAGGAGTGAGTGAATAAACGAAAGAAAAATGATTCACAGGTCATGAGCATAGGTTGTTGAAAGAATGGTAGTTTCCACTGACCAAATTCAACTCTTTTTTGGAATATTTTTGGTATCTATGTAGTCTTTATCCATCATATTGTGCACAAAAATGTACATACTACACAGTATACACAGGGTTCTATTATCAGTATGTAATTGCTCATTTTAAAAGAAATGGTTTTAACTTTAATGAAAGTGCTGAAGGGATAGTTTTTGTCTAGAAATTTTTGTTTGATTTTTTAAAACTTGAATAGAGATGTTACATATGAAATGTGGTCTCTTTGGGATTACTAAAACTAAAAATGATACATGTTTTAGTTCAATTTTAGAAAACTTCTTTTAAACTTCAAGATTTGTAGAATGGGATTAAAAATATTTCCACTTCTGTATTTGTATAATTATTTCCCTTTTTTCCCTTTTTCCATTTTACAAGGAATTGGAGTAAATTGATGGTTTCTTTAAATCATAACTTTTTCAGAAAACTCAACATTTTGGTTTCTGAAAATGGAGGAAAAAGTTCTAATATGATCAGAATCAGGGACTTTGCTCTTATCCAAAGGTGAATATTTGCTATCAATCTGTGGGTCACAGCCTGAAACTGTTTACTAAAAGACTCCAACTTCCTTAATATTTAAATTTACTCAAATGCTTTGTTTATATTTTTTAAAGAACCAAAAAGTGACCCAAGCACATTAACATCTGGCAATAAGGCACTTAATGTTATTCTAACTCATCCTTTGCAAATATTACCATGACATTGTAAAGTTGTCTAATTCTCATTTGCTGGACATTTACTAAGATAATTTTTCTTTTTTAGTAACAAAACCAAATCAATTCCCAGACTCCTCCTGAATGAAATAGGTGGAATTTAGCTGTGGACTGTGTGAGCTCTTACTGAAAACAAGATGCCCCCAGGAGCTGTTTCACAGCATTCACCTTTCCCTGTACAAATAGAATAGAAAATGACTTTGTTACCTGCAGTCTTTTTGCTGGGTCCTGAATTGTGGTAATTATGTAAGATTACTGCTTTTAAAAGTAAGCTTTCTTATACAAAATTAGGATATTACAGTTATACATAGAGGAGTATAGATTTTTGATGTCACAGAAAACAAGGTTGTATAATGGCCACACCTCCCTTGGTAGGCAGTGGGGAAAAGACCTTGTACACAGTGCCACAGACCACCATGTGCCCCATTTCCTGAGAGATCAACTATAGGAATCATCATTTACCCGCGACGCCACCAACAGGTGGATGTGAAGAGCACAGAGTTCTGATAGCCCTCTTTCTGTTATTACTTGACTCTGTCCCAGTGGCCATAGCTACTTAGTCCAAGAATAAACACCTAGTACAAGTTGGGCAATCAATTTTTCTCTATGGTAAATACAGATATTGACTGGAGACCCAGCAACTGAAATCTTTGAGAAGTGAGTCTGTCTTATGGTAGTGTTTCGGAAGGAAATCTATCACCACCCTAAGGTCCTAGAGCTGTGCTGGTCCCTGCCCTTTCTGAGGAGTAGGTGTTTGACTCCTCATTAGGCTCTGTCACGTATTCTAATATTCTTCCAATAAATCCCACTTCTATGTGTCTATATGATAAGAGTGTGGAGCAGCAGGGACAGGAAGAGCTTTTATCAGTTAAATCATTACTGACAGAGATTTACTTTTATTTCATGTTGGCACTGATTTGGGCAGCAGATGAAACAATGAAGAACCATGAGATGCCAACTTTTTTGATCTAATCATAAAATGAGTTTTTCTCCCTGGACAGCTGCTCCCTTCTGACTCCTGAACAGGAGAAGAGCAAGGGCCACTGTCCTCTGAGGAGTCCTTAGGGGTCAGCCATGGGCTTCCATTCAGCCAAAGGTAGGAATGGGATCTGCATTAATTTAGATTTTTTTTTTTAGCAGTCAGAAACAAAAATCAACTCAAGGTGACTTACACAGGAAAGGGGATTTATTGGAAGAATATCAGAATATGTGACACAGTCTAATGAGGAATCGAACACCCACTCTTCAGGAAGGGCAGGGACCAGTGGAGCTCTGGAACCTCAGCGTAGTGATAGATTTCCTTCCAGAACACTCCCAGTCAGCAGACTCAGTTCTCAAAGATTTTAGTTTCTAGGTCTCCAGTCAATATTTCATATTTACCTTAGAGAGATGTTGATTGCCCAACTTGTAGTAGGTGTCTATTCTTGGACTAAGTAGCTATGGCCACTGGGACAGAGACAAGTAAAGACGGCTCCCAGAAATCACCTCTATGGAGAGATTGAGCCATTCTGTGAAACAGTAATATAATAGGTTTATGTTACTAGGTCACTATTGCTCTGCAAAAAGCCTGGGGAACTGCAATAAAATTCCTCAAAATTGGAGGAAAACTCATTAATCTAAGAGGCATTGAAGATGGCTTCAGATCTTTGGGGATCTCTATATCCACAAAATGGACTATGGAATTTCTCCTCACTAGTGTATCAGTTATGTATTGCTGCTTAACAAATACCCCCAAAACTTGGTAGCTTAAAACAACTGTTGTTAATTGCTGCTGTTGCTATTTACTCATCATTCTGTGGGATGAGCTTAGCTGGACAGTTCTTCTACCGGTGTGATCTAGATTCGCTCATGTGGCTCAGTCACCTAGAGCCTTAATTGCAGCAGAATAGTCCAAGGTGGCTTCACTCATTTACCTGGCATTTGGTGCTGCCTATTGGCTGGGACCCTTTCCATAGGTCCTCCATCCTCAACCAAAAGAGCCCAGGCTTCCTCACATGGCATTAATGAGGCCTTGGTGTTCACATGGAACATCAAGAGACATCTTGAGGCCTAGGCTTGGAAGGGCCACTGCATTCCACTGTTCAGAACAAGTCACAAGGCCAGCCCAGATTCAGGGAAAGGAAAAATAGACCCTGTCTATGGGAGGAATGGCAAAATGATGAGCATATGGGGACAAAACAGAGTATCATAGCCATCTCTGCAAACAATCTAACCCACTTGGGACTTACCTAAAAAATGACCAAAGAAAAACAACAAAAATTCAAGCATTTATAGCAAATATCCAGCCATGGGGAGAGTTGAATAGCATGATATAATATAGTACCTGTCAGAAGTAAGTAGTTAAAAAATGACTTAAAATTTCTACAGTTCACACAGCAGTTGTGAGTAAGGCACACCAGAAAGCATACTGGAGTACTATAAAGGGGGGTTGGATTATAGATCCAGTCTTGTTGCCACCTTTCTCTGTAAAAGTTATAAAGTTGCTCACCTCCAAGCCTCAGTTTCCTTGTAGGCCAAATAAGAAAATGTATGAATCACAAGACTATTATGAGAAAGAGCTCTGTGAACTGTAAAAATGCTATATAAATGAAATCATTCAAAAGAATTTGAATTGTGAAACCATGTTTTCCTCCTCTTTTCTAGTTATGTGGTTTAAAACAAGGAACAATCTCAGGCTTATGTAGCTACAAAAGACATGTTTTTACTAAAATTTTCTTTCATCTAAATGCCTTTTGATGATTTTCCAGTGAATGTAGTGCAATCTATGGTTTTTCTAAGTGTACAAAAATGTGTGAAATTAAAATACCCAAGAGGAGAGTAATTGAATGTATCCATTTGGAGAAAAAAGAAAAGCACGTGGAAAAGGAAATGAGCTTAAAAGCATGGGAGACAGTGTGTCTTTTAGACTGTGAAAGAATAATTAGGTGAGATCTTCTGTGTGGACAATTTTAAGAGAAAATGATTTGAAACAGTAAAATGTATGCCAAGCTAGGTATGAGAGCTGAAGACAGCAAACTTTGAAGAAGTAAAAGAAAAAACTTTAAAATGCAATAACTAATTTCCTTTATTATTATTAATTTTATCAATTAATTAATTAATTAATTAATTTATTTACTTTTGCCTGCCCTGGAAGAGCAATAACTAATTTCGTTAGAGAATGGATTGTGACAACAAATATAAAATAACCAGATTTTAGTATTTCCAGAGAAAAGAAGATTGCCTAGGGCAGTCCTCAACAAATGGCATAGCAATTGGTAGAAAAAGGAAAAAGACCCAGTCTCCATGTGGTCTACTGCAAGAGCTGGCCAACTTCAGCCTGTGTGCTATTCAGCCCACCTGTTTTTATAAAGTTTTATTGAAACACAGTCATGCCCATTCATTTACATGTCATCATGGCAACTTGCTTATTACAATGGCAGAGTTGAATAGTAGCAACAGAGATTGCATGGTTTGCAAAGTGAAAAGTATTTACTATCTGGCTCTTTACAGAAAATGTTTGCCAACCTCTACTCTAGTGGGACGATTCTGAGGCACATTCTGCATGGTTCCTCAGAGTGTCCTCAGCAAGACTGAGACCCAGATGTTCACAGCGGTAACCAGCACTTTAATGCGCACTTTATTGGCGCTTTGCCCTTTCCTATCTTTCTTTCCCTACTCCCTCACTTCTGTTTCCTACGACCATTTTTGAAATAAACTACCTACATCTGAGACCTTGTCTGCTTTGGAGGAAATACAAATTAATATAGAACTCAATCCCCTTTGGTAGTTCTTTTTCACGTTACACTTATGAGATCTTGCTCCATTATTTACTTGGTGATTCATCACACATACTGTGCTAGTATGTGTGTGCTGCTAGAAAGGAATACCTGAGACTGGGTACTTTATAAAGAAAAGAGGTTTCTTTGGCTCATGGTTCTGCAGGCTGTACAGGAAGCATTTGCTTCTGGGTGAGAGACTCAGGATACTTATAATTATTGTAGAAGGCGAAGGGGAGCCAGCATATTACATGGTGAGAGACGGATCAAGAGAGAGGCAGCAAGAGAAAGAGAACATGAAAGAAGGAACAAGAGAGAGAGGAGCGATGTTGCAGACTCTTTTAAACAACCAGCTCTCATGTGAACTCATTATTGCCAAGAGGGTACCAAGTCATTCTTGAGAGGTCTGTCTCCATGACCCAAACACTTCCCAAGAGGCCCCACCTCCAACACTGGGGATCACACTGCAACATGAGATTTGGAGAGAACAAATATACATGCCATATCACATACCATGCATAAAACAGAAACACTCACATACCATGCATAAAACAGAAACATTCACACACCATGCATAAAACAGAAACACTCACACACCATGCATAAAACAGAAACACTCACATACCATGCATAAAACGGAAACACACACATAGAATCTGTCACTGAAACAAATGCTTTATGACGTAATATTTACCCTTGCTTGTATTTTCTATTCTGTTTTTCTCTCTTATATTTTATTTTATAAAACTGTCTGGTCATGACTAATTAAGCTGATTTCCACACAGCTCTAGAGAACTTTTTACCAGTTGTTGAACCCATACGTCTGTGAGTGGCTACAAGTCAAAATTGCATAGGCTTGGAGTCCACAGCCCTCGATCATATTGCCTGGTCAAAGAAATACAGAGTACGGATTTGGAAGTCTTGATCAGGAACTCTCATTTGTAATGGCAGAAATGCATTGACATCACCCTGAAAAGAGCACAAGGATAAAATGAGGGCATAAACAAAAAAACCATGTTTAGGATGAAAGAGGAAGATGGAAGTAGAGATGAAACCCAGTGAAGAGGTGAAGCTGCAAAGAGCTGCAGAATATCTCTTCATTTCTACATTGCGTAAAACAGTCCTCTGTGTGTGAAAGTAACAAATAACATTTGAATGAATATAAATAGTCAGAGTCCTTCCTACATTTTAAAGTTGATGTCCTCCATCAATTATAATGTATACCATCATCATCTCTTTACCCGTGATTTCAGATAATCTCCTTCTTCTTAGCACTGTACTGTCTGGATGCTTCCACCTCTCTGCTACTCCTTCTTAGTCTCTTTTACTGGATTCTCTTTGGTATTTGTTTTTAACTGTTGATGTTTTCCAGGGCTCATTTCTTAATTTTCTGTTTTTATCACACTACACACTTCCTTTAATCAATTTAACCCACTCTCGTGATTGACTATTTCTATGTTCCTGGTCCTCAAAATAAATACTTTCAGCCTAAATCCTCTACCCTCAGATTATTTTAGCTACCTGCCTGCTGAATATCTAGACCTGAAACTTAGCTTTTTTTTGTTTTTGTTTTTGTTTTTTTTGAGACCAGGTCTCACTCTGTCACCCAGGCTGGAGTGCAGTGGTGTGATTTTCGCTCACTGGAACCTCTGCCTTCTGGGCTCAAGCAATCCTCTCACTTCAGCCTCCCAAGTAGCTTGGACTACAGGTGCATGCCACCACGCTTGGCTAATTTTAAAATATTTTTATAGAGACAGGGTCTCATCAGGTTTCCTAGGCTGGTTTTGAACTCCTGGGTTCAAACCTCTCTTAGCCTCCCAAAGGACTGGGATTCCAGGAGTGAGCCACCGCACCCAGTAAAACTTAACATCTTAAATTGAACTCATCCTCTGTAATGCCTGCCAAATCTCCTTGTCCCACTTTCCCTGTTTTTACTTTGTATTTCCCACCATCAGTGCAATCATCCAGACCAGAAGTCCAAGAGACTCCTAAATGTCTCTTATTTTGCCCCTCCATCCGTAGGTCATAGGTCCTAAATACTTGTTTAATTCATCTTCCTCCTTTATTTCTATTGGCATTGTCAAAATTCATTATTGAATTTTGAGCTTCATCATCTCTCCTTTGTATTATTGAGATAATCTGTGTATTGAATCTCCCTGTGTTCTCCCTATTCAATGCTCTCTTCCCAAAGCCACCAGGGTCATCTAAAATGCTCCAGTTTGGATCGCGGAAAGAGAAACCACGTGAAGTATTTTAAGCAGGAATGAATTTAAAACTGCTAACTGGTGCTTACAAAACCCTGGAAAGGCTATGGGACTGTAGGTCAGAAAAGGTTGCCAGTGCCTCTGAAGTTTGCCAGTTGCTCTATAATGTGATAGCAGCATTCTGGGGATAAAGGAAGAGGCTATTGTTGCCCAAGTTAAGGACTTTAGAAAAGCACTGGTGGTGTTCACAGTTCCCTGTAGCACAAAAATGAGTGCTTCACACACAGCAGAATGAGAAAAACCTAAGGTCTGCTGGAGCTCACACATCTACCTGCCACTGTTGGAGGAATAATAGTGACCCTGGATTTCTTTCTTTCTGAATCTAGCAGGATTCCAAATTAGTGGCCTTTAAACTGGAATACAGCTGACGTGGGATCTAGAAAATGGATTCCCAGATTTCCAACTCATGCTATACAGGAGAGAGAGCATGGAAGGAGCGGAAATGACTCTGAAGACCACAGATGATCTGGCACACATCACCCCCATCACTTGTGGGATAAAATCCAAACTTCTCAACAAATAAAAACCATAGCCTTCACAAGCTGGTGCCTTCCTCTGTAATCATCTCTCTTCCTTTCTTCCTTGGCACTGACCTTATTGAATTACTGGCTTTTGCAGTTGCACGACTGCACTCTATGCATAGTTTCATGCCTCCATGCCTTTGCATATGCTGTTCCCCAGGGGTGGAATTCATTCTACCACCCTGTACCCCCACTAGTGGCCTGGACAAACTTCTATTTGTTCTTATGACACCAGTGCAAAGACTCTCTGTTCTGTTTTCTTGAACCTCTCTTCTCCCATAATTGTTCCTTGCACTCACGTCTTTAGTTAGTGAATCCAGTATTCATTTATGTGCCTGCTTCCTGTGCTATACTGTAAGCTCCTTAGTTGTTTCTTCTTTACCTTTATCCCCCAAGTGCCCTGCCTAATGTTTGGCTTATAATAGACACCCAGTTCATCTCTCATGGAATAAATGAGTAGATGAAAGCTCCTATAAGGCACTGTACCTTGAGGTGAAAGCATCAGTGAAATTGCTTACAGGAGATACAAGCAGCCAGATCTCTTGTAATGGAGACACCATTTGCTAAATCCTGCCCTATGGAAAATAGCATTATATAGCATTATATTCCAGCTGTCTTTCTATTCATAGCCTGTATTCCTTGTCATATCCAAGTAATTATTCAGCAGCTGCCTTTCTACATTCTAATATCTTTTCAAATGGATTCTGAATCTGGACATGGCATTGGACCCTAGCTGGATACTATTTGGCTTAAAGAAAACCCACTCTCCTAAAATGCCTGCTTGCTTTCTTAGACTGTGAGATTTCTGAAGAAGGAAATGGGGATGGGGTTGGGGATGGGAAAAGGGAAAGCTGGCCATCTTTTTGAACAGAAAATGAGGAGGAGTGAATTGGTTTCCTAGGAGATAAGGCTCTTCTTTATTTAAAGTTTTCCCACAGAAAGGTTTCTGTACTGGTGTCTTCTTCTTAGTCATAAGGAGTGCACCACCAAAGATGCAGCTCAGAATTGCTTTCTATCAGCCATCATCAAAAGTGAGCCTAATCTTCTGGTCTTTGGTCCTTACTTTTTCCACTAGTGTCTAATAAAGATAACTAATAACACCTTTATTAGTCCAACTGCAATGACTGTTTTAGTTATTTAATCACCTGATCATGAGGACAGGAATCTTTAACAATAGATTCACTGATAGAACATAAGCTGATCTCCCCTTCACACAGTCTCTAAGACAGTTGCCCCCCTACTGCTTTCTGAGCCCTTTTCTCCCACCAGATTGTCTAGAGTCCCTAAAAAGAAGGGAGCACACAACAACCTCTCAGTTCAAGGACTTTAGTATCAGGAATGTCTCCCTTCCAAGGGACCTCTTGGCTTCAGAGGAATGAGAAGTAGCACCTTATTAAAAAGAGATTGCGATTCTGTCTCCCTGTGTGCATGTGATCAGGCAGAGCCAAATTGCTTTGCACACAGCTATTATTTGTCTTGGTCAGTTGGAGGTAATTGAGACCATCTTAGGTAAAACCATGCAGAAGCTAGAGATTACCTCAGCCCCTATTTCAGCGTTTTCCTCACCTCCAGTGAAAATCATTCTTGCCCAATGTTAAAGAAACTCCATACTTACAGTATTAAGTATTGCGCTTCTGTAAACACGTTTCCAAGTGTCTGTTCAGCTCACATTTCACGTCTCCGAGGACTGTCACCCTCATTGCCCTGCCATGTGCTCCCACCTCACCCTCCCCCCATTATTCACCTTTGTTCTTGAGTACTTGATATCCTGTTCTATGAGTATCTTCCAGTAGCGCCTGATTCCACCAATGTTTGATTCTAACTCAAACTGGGCCATTTAATTCTCCCTCTCTGTGAGTTTAGGTTGAGACCAAGAAATGCTGGTTTCTAGCTAAACTGGCTCTGTGGATGGAGAACATGTCAAGCCAAGACCTGTGCAGTAGCCATGCGGTGGGCTGAGGGCGAGGGGTGTAGAAGTGCAGAGACGTGCAGTGCTGGGATGCTGAAGGAGCGCCCTGCCTGGGTTCCTGGTTTCTTGTGGTTCTATTCCCTTCCTCAGAAGAACTGAGTCACCTGGCTTCTTACCTTAAGTCAGGTTCAAGTTGCAATTTGTCATTTATAACCTAGTTTGAGAAAGCCATGCACATAGAAAAGATGATCAAGTATTTAGGAACTTGTCTTTTATATCAAAGCATTTAGGTAAGGAGGGCAATTGAGGAGAGTTTCAGAAAAGCATGATGTGACCATCAAGTCTGGGATTCAGAGAAGCAGCATGAACTTTGATGGCAGAAACAGCTGTGGGGCGTGTGTGTGTGTGTGTGTGTGTGTGTGTGTGAGATTGTGAAAGAGGGATATACACGTACACACACATGGCACAGCGGGGGCGGGGGTTGGCATTTAGTGCAGTTTATACAAATCCCTCAGTGAGTGTGGTTTGTTGTGGTTGTCCTGGTATTTCTTTTAAGAGTCACACTGAAAACAGTGAAGATAGAGGGTCCTTGCAAAAAATGGAACTGTGAGCTCTCTTTATTTTTTTTGAACTTGGAAGAATAAAGCAGAACTTGACATCTTCCACCTGAGAAAAAGCATAGCTTGAGCATGATGATAATGTCTTGACCCCCTGTTTAGAAAATTTGGTGAGAAAGCTGCAGCATTTATTTGCCCTCCAACTCCTACCTTACCTGGAAAGCATGTAAATCTGCCTGCTTTCTCTGGGGCAGGCAGAGAAAGGGCCAGACCGGATTGGACTTGAGATACATAGAGCACAACACTTGCCACGGAAATGACCATTTCCTTCAAGTATAGCAGGATTTCTGCAGTTTTCCGAGCCATGGAGAACCATGAGCTTTCTTTTTCCTGGGCTTTCCAGACTTCCCTCTCACCCTATCCTCTGTCTACTTTCAGGTGCCTGTTGGCCCTCCTCTTCCCCTAGTCTTCCAATAGATCAAAGGCTGCAGTGGTGTTAGCTATTTTTGTCCTTCAGTGTGAAAGCTGTCTCCGAATGAGAGCACTAGAAGCTCGTGGCCAAGGACTGCTCAGCCGGGCACATGTGCCCAGAGGCCACTATTCCTGCCAGGTGGGCCACAGGACCAGGATCCCAATCTGCAAGAGTGCAGATCCTCTCATCAAGTGTTGCACTTTTTCTTTTACTTCATTCCATTCCCCTGTGGCCCCAAACTACCATCTGTCCTTTACCCAGAGTCCATCTTCAACACATCCTCTGCACACTCTAAAGGGCTGCCCTTGCCCGGCACCTAACTTTCTCCCCACTTCTTCTCTTTGATGTGTGGTGATCAGGTAGAGCTGTTCATTCACAATTTGCCCCAGAGTTTTTGCCACTGGCCCCTCCTGGACAGAAACTTCAAGAGGGAGCAGTGATAATGGCTTAGCTCAGCGACATATGAAGGATGGGACAGAGTGCCAGAACTTGGCAGTATGGCAAGGAACACCTCAGCCTGGGGCTGTATCAGGTAGGGGAAGAACACTGAGCTAGAACATGCAGCAATGTTTTGGAGACAAGATTCTGGTCTCTTAATGACGCTGGGGATGAGTGGTGTACGAACCTTTACAAAGAATTCAAGGAAGCTGGGAATGTTTGTGTAATTAGTTAATACCAGAGAACAAATGATATAAAAGTTCTGCTGAGTTTGGTAATTTATTAGAATGACTTACCCCTTATAACAAATTACTGCATGCACCATAGCTCTTATGGACATCACTAATAGGTGATAGGTTACTTTTATCACAGGTTTTATTTGTTCACAATACATGCTAAACTCCACAGATGCATGCTCAGGTTTTTTTTTTTTTTCTTTTTTCTTTTTTTTGTCTGGCACTGGCTTCTGCTCACAACTTTGAATAATTAGGAGAAGCACTATTTGAGACTGAATTAGGACAGGGAACTTCATCTGCTCTTAACAAAATCACAAGAACATGGTAAAACCATTACTTTTTATTTAACAATGATTTTATATTTGAAAATGATATGAATGCAATTACTATGTTTTTCACATTTCATGAAAAAGATCAGGCTTGCCCTCTGTTCCATTCCTGTAGAACTGCTCCGTCTACTAGCCACCTATGGCTATTTAGATTTAATTAATTTAAATAATAAAATTAATTGTTTAGGCATACTAGTCACAATTCAAGGGCTCAGTAGCCACATTGGCTAGAGGCTACCTATTATACAGTGCACAGAACATTTCCATTGTTGCAGAAAGTTCTGTTGGACGGTGTGGCCAGAGTCCAGTTAGTGGTGAAAGTTAGTTCTATCTATCATGGGACAAGTAGGTCAGCTGGATCTGAGTTTTCTGCATAGATGCTGGGATCCTCAGGGCTCCTATGTGGGGTAGATGACAGTGAGTGTAGCAGTGCCTGAGAGGCAATGCCGATGACATGAGAAAGCTACAGTAGCATGTTAGGGAGACCAGGCAGAAAGTGGGGAGGAGCCATTGCTGGTGGTGTGGATCCCATCACTATTCATGGAAGTGGGTTGCTACTCTTTACTGTTACCTTGTTCAGTGGGTACAGAGAAGTCATATCCAAATCAGCTCAATTTATTGATCTTTCAGTAGCTGGCTGAGTGTTGTTCAATAACAATTTGTAGAGTGAATGAATGCATGAGATAGTCCACTACACAGCAGATTTTTATAATGTGGACAGCTTTCATGCATACAACAACTTTAGAGTTTAGATACTACTTTAGGCCCCGTGTGGGGGCTCACGCCTATAATCCCAGCACTTTGGGAGGCCAAGGAGGGTGGATCGCCTGATGTCAGGAGTTTGAGACCAACATGGCCAACATGGCGAAACCCCATCTCTACCAAAAATACAAAAATTAGCTGGGCATGATGGTGCATGCCTGTAATTCCAGTTACTCCGGAGGCTGAGGCAGGAGAACACTTGAGCCCGGAAGGCAGAGGTTGCAGTAAGCCAAAATCATATCAGTGCCCTCCAGCCTGGGTGACAGCGAGACTTTGTCTCAAAAACAAAACAAAACAAAACAAAACCTTTTTTCATTTGATCCTCATAAGCCATGTAAAGTGGGTACAGAACCTATATTCTACTCTTGCTGATGAGAAAGTCAGGGCTCAGGGCTCAGACAGCTGGAGATGTTTTCTGAGTCACTGAGCTACAAGTAGCAGCGTTGTGACTCAAATTTAGGGCTTAGAATTCCAAATGACATGTCCCAAGGCACTGCATAGCCTCTTAGGTGCCTTTCCAGTAAGAGTATTTCCAGCAGCAGACTGCTGATGTGATAGGATTCAAAGATGCCTTTGACACTTAGGGTTTTCCAGGGACCAGTTGGTTCAACTTCGATGAGTTTTTCAAGTTCTTGGCATGATACACGGTTTTTATTTTTCACATTTGCCTGAGTTTCTGCTTTGAGGCTTTCACAGACAGACTGTCTGGCATTCCGAAGCAGTGGCTTTCACACTGTGTCCCACCCGTCCCTGTAGCTCCACGGAGGGGCTGCAGAGGCTGCTGTGGGGGTGGGGCACAGTGGGGTGGCCGTGTGTTTGGGATCTGGGCTGTTCAGGGCTGATAGGCTTTCAACTATTTTTATATATTGACGTTCCTCAAAAAAAAAATTTCACTCGAAGAAAGGTTCTTTTGCTAACCATTACAAAAAGAATCACTGTTCTAAAGGATTTTTATGGCAGCTTGCTTCCTGTGACAAGAAAGTGGGGCAAGCTAAACTCTCTGCCCAGGCATTCTCCAGGAATGGCATTCATCTGCAGACCAACTCATTCTTTCTAGTTAGAAACAGCCCCTAGAAGTCTGGGGGCCTCCTATACCTGGGGAGCCACCCCTAAGCCAGTTCAGAGGGCCAAGGTCCTCTGTGCTGGGGTCAGAGGGCCATGGTTATTTGGTGGTGCTGCCCCGTTGTCTTACTCTGCCCCTTTGCTCTTGCCTTCATCTCAGGCAGGGGTCCTCTCATTACCTGAGCCCCTCCATCTGCTGGGTTCTCTTCTGTGGCTCAATACTTAGTATTAAGGGTTTGTTGGCCTGAGCCAGAAGCACCTGCCAGGCTTCTGCAACTCAGAGACTATCGCACCTGACTGCATCTGGCCTGCTGTATTCTGTCGTTGCTCACCTGTTCAACGCAAGGCAAGGAATATTTAAGAATGTCAGATTCATTGACATCAGCTTTTGTATTCCTTGTTGCTCTCTTGAATGTGAATACACTAAATTTGATTGAATAAGCCTGGATTTTTACATTATAATTCTGCCTCTGCCTAAAGTTTACTGTGTATTTCATCTTAAAGCTCTTAATTTTTCATTGATAAGCATGATGCTGTTGTCAGCATAAAAAGGGGAAAATGAAGTGTGCCACATGGGAACTGGAAAATAATGTTAACCTGTGGCAGTAAAACTAAAAAAAAAAAAAAAAGATCCACACATAATGAATGATAACATTTATACACCTGGAGGAATAATTGAGAAATCGATGCCCAGAGGACAAGATCTGTGTGATAACATGGTATTCTATATAGCAAGATGACCGAGGTATAGTCTTAAGAAGACAAAATGGTACTGTGACGTTTTTCATATTTTAAAATTTGAATTGTCATAAAATATACGTAAAATAAAATTTACCCTCTTAACTATTTTTAAATGTAGAGTTCAGTATTGTTAAGTATATTTTTCATAGTTATGCAACCAACCTCCAGGACTCTTTTCATCTTGCAAAACTGAAAGTCTGTACCCATTCAAAAACTCCCCATGCCTCTTCCCCTGCATCCACGCAGCCACCCTTCTACTCTCTGTCTCCTCTAGGTGCCTTGTGTAAATAGTATCAAAGAGTATTTGTCTTTTTGTCTTATCTCACTTAGCATAATGTCTTCAAGGTTCATCCATGTTGTAGCATATGTTAGAATTGTTTTCCTTTTTAAGGCTGAGTATATTCCATTGTTTGTGTTGACCGTATTTTGTTTATCCTTTCATTCATCATTGATGTACTTTTGGATTGCTCCTACCTTTTGACTATTGTGAATAATGCTGCTATGAACATGAGTGTGCAAGTACTTCTTGAACTGAAAGAGACCCTTCTTTCAGTTCCTTTGGAAATATACCCAGAAATGGAATTGCTGGATCATGTAGCATTTCTATGTTTAATTTTTTGAGGAACCACCATACTGTTTTCCATAACAGCTGTACCATTTTACATTTCCACCAACAGAGCACAAGGATTCTAATTTCCCCACATCTTTGCCAACACGTATCCTTTTCTTTTTTTATTGTTTTGTTTTATAGTAGCCATCCTAATGGGTATGAGGTATTATCTCATTGTGGTTTTGATTTGCATTTTCTTTTTTTTAACTATATATTAAGTTCTGATATACGTGTGCAGAACGTGCAGGTTTGTTACATACGTATACACGTGCCATGGTGGTTTGCTGCACGCATCAACCCGTCACCTACATTAGGTATTTCTCCTAATGTGATCCTTCTCCCATCCTCCAACCCCCCGACAGGCCCCAGTGTGTGATGTTCCCCTCCCTGTGCCCATGTGTTCTCGTTGTTCAACTCCCACTTATGAGTGAGAATATGTGGTGTTTGGTTTTCTGTTCCTGTGTTAGTTTGCTGAGAATGATGGTTTCCAGCTTCAGCCACGTCCCTGCAAAGTACATGAACACATCCTTTTTTATGACTGCATAGTAGTCCATGGTGTATATGTGCCACATTTTCTTTATCCAGTCTATAATTGAGGGGCATTTGGGTTGGTTCCAAGTCTTTGCTATTGTGAACAGTGTTGCAATAAACATATGTGTGCATGTGCCTTTACAGCAGAATGATTTATAATCCTTTGGGTATATACCCAGTTATGGGATTGCTGGGTCAAATGGTATTTCTGGTTCTAGATCCTTGAGGAATCACCACACTGTCTTCTACAATGGTTGAACTAATGTACACTCCCACCAACAATGTAAAAGCCTTCCTATTTCTCCAAATCCTCTCCAGCATCTGTTGTTTCCTGACTTTTTAATGATTACCATTCTAACTGGCATGAGATGGTATCTCATTGGGTTTTGATTTACATTTCTCTAATGACCAGTGCCGATGAGCTTTTTTTTTCCTCCCATATGTTTGTTGGCTGCATAACTGTCTTCTTTTGAGAAGTGTCTGTTCATATCCTTTGCCCACTTTTTGATGGGGTTGTTTTTTTCTTGTACATTTGTTTAAGTTCCATGTAGATTCTGGATATTAGCCCTTTGTCAGATGGATAGATTGCAAAATTTTTCTCCCATTCTGTAGGTTGCCTGTTCACTCTGATGATAATTTCTTTTGCTGTGCAGAAGCTCTTTAGTTTAATTAGATCCCATTTGTGACTTTTGGCTTTTGTTGCCATTGCTTTTGGTGTTTTAGTCCTGAAGTCTTTGCCCATGCCTATGTCCTGAATGGTATTGCCTGGGTTTTCTTCTAGGGTTTTTATGGTTTTAGGTCTTACATTTAAGTCTTTAATCCATCTTGAGTTAATTTTTGTATAAGGTGTAAGGAAGGGGTCCGGTTTCAGTTTTCTGCATATGGCTAGCCAGTTTTCCCAATGCCATTGATTTAATAGGGAATCTTTTCCCCATTGCTTGTTTTTGTCAGGTTTGTCAAAGATCAGATGGTTGTAGATGTGTGGTGTTATTTCTAAGGCCTCTGTTCTGTTCTATTGGTCCATATATCTGTTTTGGTAGCAGCACCATGCTGTTTTAGTTACTATAGCCTTGTAGTATAGTTTGAAGTCAGGTAGTGTGATGCCTCCAGCTTTGTTCTTTTTGCTTAGGATTGTCTTGGCAATGCGGGCTCTTTTTTGTTTCCATATGAAAGTTAAAGTAGTCTTTTCTAATTCTGTGAAGAAAGTAAATGGTAGCTTGATAGGGATAGCATTGAATCTATAAATTACTTTGGGCAGTATGGCCATTTTCATGATATTGACTTTTCCTATCCATGAGCATGGACTGTTTTTCCATTTATTTGTGTCCTCTCTTATTTCCTTGAGCAGTGGTTTGTAGTTCTCCTTAAAGAGGTCCTTCACCTCCTTTGTAAATTGTATTCCTAGGTATCTTATTCTCTTTGTAGCAACTGTGAATGGGAGTTCACTCATGATTTGGCTCTCTGTTAGTCTGTTATTGGTGTATAAGAACGCTTGTGATTTTTGCACATTTATTTTGTATCCCGAGACTTTGCTGAAGTTGTTTATCAGCTTAAGGAGATTTTGGGCTGAGACAATGGGGTTTTCTAAATATACAATCATGTCATCTGCAAACAGAGACAATTGGACTTCCTCTCTTCCTATTTGAATACCCTTTATTTCTTTCGCTTGCCTGATTGCCGTGGCCAAAACTTCTAACACTATGTTGAACAGGAGTGGTGAGAGAGGGCATTCTTGTCTTGTGCCTTCAGGGAATGCTTGCAGTTTTTGCGCATTCACTATGATATTGGCTGTGGGTTTGTCATAAATACCTCTTATTATTTTCAGATACATTCCATCAATACCTAGTTTATTGAGAGTTTTTAGCATGAAGGGCTGTTGAATTTTATCGAAGGCCTTTTCTGCATCTATTGAGATAATCATGTGTTTTTTGCCATTGGTTCTGTTTATTTGATGCATTATGTTTATTGATTTGCATATATTGAACCAGTCTTGCATCCCAGGGATGAAGCCGACTTGATCACAGTTGATGAGCTTTTTGATGTGCTGCTGGATTCAGTTTGCCAGTATTTTACTGAGTATTTTCACATCGATGTTCACCAGGGATATTGGCCTGGAATTTTCTTTTTTCGTTGTGTCTCTGTCCGGTTTTGGTATCAGGATGATGCTGGCCTCATAAAATGAGTTAGGGAGGAGTCCCTCTTTTGTGTTGTTTGGAATAGTTTCAGAAGGAATGGTACCAGCTCCTCTTTGTACCTCTGGTAGAATTCAGCTGTGAATCCGTCTGGTCCTGGGCTTTTTTTGGTTGGTAGGCTATCAATTACTGCCTCAATTTCAGAACTTGTTATTTGTCTATTCAGGGATTTGACTTCTTCCTGGTTTAGTCTGGGGGTGGGGGGTGTATGTGTCCAAGAATTTATCTATTTCTTCTAGATTTTCTAGTTTATTTACGTAGAGGGATTTATAGTATTCTCTGATGGTAGTTTGTATTTTTGTGGGATCAATGGTGATAGCCAGTTTATTAATTTTTATTGTATCTATTTAGTTCTTCTCTCTTTTCTTCTTTATTTGTCTTGCTGGCAGTCTACCTATTTTTTAATCTTTAAGGTTAATATTGTTATGTGTGAATTTGATCCTGTTGTTATGATACTAGTTGGTTATTTTGCCCATTAGTTGATGTAGTTTCATCATGGTGTCGATGGTCTTTACAATTTGGTATGTTTTTGCAGTGGCTGGTACCGGTTTTTCCTTTCCATATTTAGTGCTTCCTTCCGGAGCTCTTGTAAGGCAGACCTGGTGGTGACAAAATCTCTCAGCATTTGCTTGTCTGTAAGGGATTTTATTTCTCCTTCACTTATGAAGCTTACTTTGGCAGGATATGAAATTCTGGGTTGAAAATTCTTTTCTTTAAGAATGTTGAATATTGGCCCCCACTTTCTTCTGGCTTGTAGGGTTTCTGCAGAGAGATCTGCTGTTAGTCTGATGGGTTTCCCCTTGTGGGTAACCTGACCTTTCTCTCTGGCTGCCCTTAACTTTTTTTTCTTCATTTCAACCTTGGTGAATCTGACGATTATGGGTCTTGGGGTTGCACTTCTCAAGGAGTATCTTTGAGGTATTCTCTGTATTTTCTGAATTTGAATGTTGGCCTGTCTTGCTAGGTTAGGGAAGTTCTCCTGGATAATATCCTAAAGAGTGTTTTCCAACTTTGTTCCATTCTCCCAATCACTTTCAGGTACACCAATCAAACGTAGGTTTGGTCTTTTCACATAGTCCCATATTTCTTGGAGGTTTTGTTCGTTCCTTTTCATTCTTTTTTCTCTAATCTTGTCTTCATGCTTTATTTCATTAAGTTGTTCTTCAGTCTCTGGTATCCTTTCTTCCGCTTGATCGATTTGGCTGTTGATACTGGTATATGCTTCACAAGTTCTCGTGCTGTGTTTTTCAGTTCCATCAGGTCGTTTATGTTCTTCTCTAAACTGGTTACTCTAGTTAGCAATTTGTCTAACGTTTTTTCAAGGTTCTTAGCTTCCTTGCATTGGGTTAGAACATGCTCCTTTAACTCGGAGGAGTACGTCATTACCCACCTTCTGAAGCCTACTTTTGTCAATTTGTCAAATTCATTCTCCGTCGAGGTTTATTCCCTTGCTGGTGAGGAGTTGTGATCCTTTGGAGGAGAAGCAGCGTTCTGGTTTTTGGAATTTTCAGCCTTTTGGGGCTGTTTTTTCCTCATCTTCATGGATTTATCTACCTTTGGTCTTTGATGTTGGTGACCTTCAGATGGGGTTTTTGTGTGGACATCCTTTTTGTTCATGTTGATGCCATTCCTTTCTGTTTGTTAGTTTTACTTCTAAGAGGCCCCTCTGCTGCAGGTCTGCTGGAGTTTGTGGGAGGTCCACTCCTGACCCTGTTTGCATGGTTATCACCAGCGGAGGCTGCAGAACAGCAAAGATTGCTGCCTGTTTCTTCCTCTGGAAGCTTCATACCAGAGGGGCACTTGCCAGATGCCATCCGGAGCTCTCCTGTATGATGTTCCTGTTGACTCCTGCTGGGAGGTGTCTCCCAGTCAGGAAGCACGGGTGTCAGGGACCCACTTGAGGAGGCAGTCTGTCCCTTAGCAGAGCTTGAGCACTGTGCTGGGAGATCCACTCTCTCTTTAGAGCTGGCAGGAAGGAACATTTAAGTCTGCTGAAGCTGCGCCTATAGCTACCTCTTCCCCCAGGTGCTCTGTCCCAGGGATATGGGAGTTTTATGTATAAGCCCCTGACTGGGCTGCTGACTTTCTTTCAGAGATGCCCTGCCCAGAGAGGAGGAATCTAGAAAGGCAGTCTGGCTATGGTGGCTTTGTAGGGCTGCGGTGGGCTCCACCCAGTTCGAACTTCTCAGCGGCTTTGTTTACCCTGTGAGGGGAAAACCACCTACTTAAGCCTCAGTAATGGCAGGCACTCCTCCTCCTACAAAGCTTGAGTGTCCCACGTCGACTTCAGACTGCTGTGCTGGGAGTGAGAATTTCAAGCCAGTGGATCTTAGCTTGCTGGGCTCTGTGGGGGTAGGATCCACTGAGCTAGACCACTTGACTCCCTGGCTTCAACTTCCTTTCCAGGGGATTGAAGGGTTCTGTCTCGCTGGCATTCCAGGTGCCACTGGGGTATGAAAAAAAAATCCTGCAGCAGCTAGCAGCTAGCAGCTAGTCTGCCCAAATGGCCGCCCAGTTTTGTGCTCGAAACCCAGGGCCCTGGTGGTGTAGGCACCCGAGGGAATCTCCTGGTCTGCGGGTTGCAAAGATTGTGGGAAAAGTGTAGTATCTGGGCTGGAGTGCACCATTCCTCACGGCAAAGTCCCTCACAGCTTGCCTTGGCTAGGGGAGGGAGTTCCCCCGACCCCTTGTGCTTCCCCCGTGAGGCGATGCCCCATCCTGTTTTGGCTCGCCCTCTGTCGGCTGCAGCCACTGTCTAACCAGTTCCAATGAGATGAGCGGGGTACCTCAGTTGGAAATGCAGAAATCACCCGCCTTCTGCATTGATCTCGCTGGGAGCTACAGACCGGAGCTGTTTCTATTCAGCCATCTTGCCAGCCACTCTATCCATTTGCATTTTCTTGATTGGTGATGGTGAGCATCTCTTCAGGTACTCGCTAGCCATTTGTATATTTTCTTTGGAGAAATGTTTACTTAAATCCTTGTTCCCTTTTAATTTTTTAAAATTTTTATTTCTTTTCTTATTCAGATACATTTTATTTTATTTTATTTTGTTTTCGAGATGGAGTTTCGCTCCGTTGCCCAGGATGGAGTGTAGTGGCATGATCTCAGCTCACTGCAATCTCTGTCTCCTGGGTTCAAGCTATTCTCATGCCTCAGCCTCCTGAGTAGCTGGGATTACAGGCATGTGCCACCATGCTCAGCTACTTTTTGTATTTTTAGTAGAGATGGGGTTTCACCATGTTGGCCAGTCTTGTCTCAAACTCCTGACCGCAGGTGATCTTCCTGCCTCAGCCTCCCAATGTGCTGGAATTACAGGCATGAGCCACTGTGCCCGGCCTATTTTTTTTTTTTTTTTTTGAAAAATAATAATTTCAACTTCTATTTTAGATTCAGGTGGTACGTGTGCAGGTTTGTTACTTGAGTACATTATGTGACATGAGGTTTGGGGTATGATTGATTGATCCCATCACCCAGATGCTGAGTGTAGTACCCAATACTTTTTCAACTCTTGCCCCCTACTTCCTCCCTCCCCCTCTAGTAGTCCTCAGTGGCTATTATTGCTTGGCCTATTTTAAACTGGGTTGTTTTGTTGTTATTGTTGAGTGATAGGAATAGTTTGTATACTCTGAATGTTAACACCCTACCAGATATATGATTTGCAAATATTTTCTCCCATTCCATTTATTTCCTCTTCACTCTTTTGACTGTGTCCTTTGATGCATGGAAGTTTTAAATTTTGATGTAGCCCAATTTATCTATTTTTACTTGTATTGTGGTACCACAATATTTGCAAGTGTAACCCAAGCCATTCCAGGAAACAGATGAAAACACCGAATCATATTTTACAGTAATAACAGGGTCAGAGCATTGACCTGACCAATTGCCTGTTGCCTGTTTGGGCATATATATCTTGTATGTTGTAATTATTCTATGGCATTGAGGGGGGAATCCAAAAAACCATAGAAAGTCTCTGCACCTCCAGCATTGTCCAAAAGATCTAGGGTACAGACAGTGGAAACACACTGGTTAGTGGGAGAATCTCTTGTGGGATAGCATCTTAGGGTTTTCCAGAGAAACGGAATCCATAGGATGTATCCAGATATAAAAGAGGAGACTTATTAAGGGAATTGGATCACATGATTCTGGAGGCTGAGAAATCCCATGATCTGCCAGATATACCATCTGCAAGCTGGAGAACCAAGAAAGCCTGTGGTGTAATTCAGCTCGAGTCTGCAGTCCTGAGACCCAGGGAAGCCAATAGCGTAACTCCCAGTTTAAGGCAGAAAGCCTGAAAACTGGTGGGGTTGTTGGTGTAAGTCCCAGAGTACAAAGGCCCTAGAACCAGGAGCTCCAATGTCTGTGTGCAGGAGAAGATGGATGTCCCAGGTCCAGAAGGAGAAAGAGAATTTGCCCTTTCTCTGCCTTTTTGTTCTTGGGTCCTCAAGGGTTGGATAATGCCCACCCACATTGGTGAGCGCAGATCTTTACTTAGTCTAATAATTTAATTGCAAATCTTCTCCCAAAACATTCTCACAGACACACCCAGAAATCATGTTTTACTGGCTATCTTGACTAGGCATTCCTTAGACCATCAAATTGACATAAAATTAACCATCACATGTAGTGAAATTGTGAAATTTTATATGGCTTTCCTAGAGCCCAGGTAAATGTGTTCAAGTTTTTGGCTGCAAAATGTGGAGGAGACTTTCACAATTTACTCCAACTAGAGGGATTTGTTGTAAAGATACATAGGGAAATAGGAAGGAAGGGAAACAAAATCTACAATCATTTCACAGGAAGGTCTCATGGAGAACTAGCAGGTTGTTGCACTCAGGACAGCAGCATGGCTGTCACTGGAAAGGCCTCTGACTCCACTAGTCTGCCAGGTGCATGATTTAGCACTTATGTATTTGCTTCTTTCTCTACCTGCACTTGCTCTACACTGTAAATCCAACTAATCTCTGTTTATTTTCCTGTATAATTGCTTCTGATAAAAGATTGCTTCTACTGTGTTAAGGCTTTTACTTATTCTCCCTCTCCTCTCTGTATGTTTCATATTTAAAATCTAAAGAAGAAATGATCTTACTGAGTTGTCACTCACTATTCAGTATAGGGACTCCTCCTAGACCTCTAGATAGTGGCCCATCTCTGTGGGATCAAGTGAAACAAAGAATAAAAATGTATTGATAGAGATAGATTTAAAAGGCAAAAATTTAGAGACTTCTGTAAGACTAATATAATTGGAAGGTTCTGACCAGTACAGTAGGATTATTCCCATAAGTATCCCACTACCTTTGTTCTGATTCACACTCATCAAGTAGCTTTAGGATTATTAATTAAATCCATCAAATGATCTGATACTAAGAGGGTTTCCTGGCTTGTGAGCATAGATACTTTAATTACTGGAAAGAAATGTCCCAAATTTAAATTAATAAGTTGACATTTTGGTTTATATCAAGTCTCTTGTGAATTAGTTTAGCATAGGACAGTTCTCTGGAGTTGATTCTATTCCAGGGGCTCTGAAAACTCACATTTCTCAATTAGCTAACATCTTCAGTTAATATCTTTCCTCTTTTAACTGACTATATTGACCTTTTTCTGAGAAATTCAGTGGTTTATTTAATGTATTTCAAAAGTACTTAAGATTCTTAAAGTTTCCATAGCACTGTAAAGTGAGATTCATATGATTCTCCAAATCAGTTCTAAAGGATAGATAGATACTGGCTCAGCAGGCGTGGTGGCTCACGCCTGTAATCCCAACACTTTGGGAGGCCGAGGCGGGTGGATCACCTGAGGTCAGGAGTTCGAAATCAGCCTGACCAACATGAAGAAACCCCATCTCTACTAAAAAGTACAAAAATTAGTTGGGCGTGGTGGCGCATGCCTGTAATCCCAGCTACTCTGGAGGCTGAGGCAGGAGAATTGCTTGAACCCGGGAGGCGGAGGTTGTGGTGAGCCAAGGTCATGCCATTGCACTCCAGGCTGGGCAACAAGAGTAAAACTCAGTCTCAAAAAAAAAAAAAAAAAAAAAAAAAAAAGAAAAGAAAAGAAAAAGATACTGGCTCAGAGTGTTTAGTCAGGGTAGATCTCAGAGGGTCATCTATTGGATATGCATGACAAAAGACCAAGTGGAGAGGGGATAAGTATCTCTAAAAGTGTTAGCTACTGTATTTATTTCCTATTATTCTTTAACAAATTGCCACTGAGCTAGTGGCTTAAAACAATAAAAAAATTATTATTTTCCAGTTTTGAAGGTCGAAGGTCTGAAATGTGTTTCTTAGGTCTAAAATCAAGGTGTTAGCAGGGCTGAATTCTTCTGAAGGCACTAGGGGAGAATCCTTTCCCTTGACTTTTCCAGTCTAGAGGCCGCCCATATTCCTTGGCTCATGGCCCCCTTCCAGCTAACAATTAATTGCATCACTTTGACCTCTGCTCCCATCATCACGTCTCCTCTGAGTCTGACTCTCCTGCCTTTCTCTTTCATTTACCAGAACCTTTGTGATTATGCTGGGCACACTCAGATAATCCAGGACAATCTTTCCAACTCAAGATCCTTGACTTAGTTATACCTGCAAGGTCCCTTTTGCTATAAAAGGATCCACAGATTCTGGAGATTAGGATGTAGATTTTTTGGGGGAGGGCATTTTTCTGCCTACCTACCACAGTTACATTATTTTCTGGTTCTGTGCTTTTTTTTTTTTTGAGACAGAGTTTCACTCTTGTTGCCCAGGCTGGAGTGCAATGGCATGATCTTGGCTCACTGCAACCTCTGCCTCCCAGGTTCAAGCGATTCTCCTGCCTCAGCCTCCCAAGCATCTGGGATTACAGGTGCCCCCAACCACACCTGGCTAATTTTTTGTATTTTTGTAGAGATGGAGTTTCACCATGTTGGCCAGGCTGGTCTCAAACTCCTGACCTCAGGCGATCCACCTGCCTCGGCCTCCCAAAGTGCTGGGATTACAGGTGTGAGCCACCACGCCCTGCCTGGTTATGTACTTTTAATAAGCATCTAGGTGTTACAGTGTGGCAGGACTCTAACATTGAAAATAAAGAAAATAGAGTAATTTAGAGTCACATTTAAAAATCAACACCTAATTTACAATAAAGGTATGCAAAATCATCTGAAGAAGATATTATTTGTAGGCAAGCAAGCCCATACTGTAACCTCTTCAGTGTCTTAATCACTAGTAAAATTAAATCAAATTAAAGCAGAAGGAGAATGACATAGGTTCATAGTGGTAGTGCTCACCCAAGCTCTAAAATGGAAAGGGAGACTCAAAACAGAGACTGATTATTTCAGATCTCATGGACAGTATGTCCCTAGAATGAATAATTCAGAGATTTATCCTTGCATTTGAAATATGCCAGGCCCATTGGCAAGATTATCTTTATGGTAGAATTATATATCAGACCAAGAATTCGTTCAGTCTGAAACTATATCTGTAGAAGAGTATTGTTTCGTGAGCTATTGATAAGTATTCTATATAGACATGAGTCAAATACACTCCAGAAAAGCTGACTATCTGAGCCCTTTGAGATTCACAATGTATATCTGCAGTCCAAAGGAAAGAATGCAGTTATGAAATCTGAGTTTAATCCAGCATTTCTCAAATTTATTTTATTAGTGAACTTTTTGTCATTGTTGGAAGATGTATTAAAACATCTCACAGAACAGAACACATTTTGGGAAAAGTGAATTAAAGATTTGATTTATCTACATCCTGATGTTTTGAGTCTATGCTCAAAAAACCATCTTTTGATATCTATGTGATTGGGCCACAAGTAAAAGAAAATGTTTTGATCAGGCCAATGTGATATTTCTTGTACGTGCGGTGTTATATTTCTCACTGTAAATTAATGCAACAGCCTTTTGATGTTTACTTTCATCTCATGTGCCTCTTAGTTAGCGTGAGTCAATTTGTCGGCCACCTTCCATTTACTTTCAGATGCCTGTCTACTTACCTATACCTACAAAAGGAAGGGTAGCCAGAACTTTTTGTACCACTGGAAAATAATAATGAGTTCTGGACTCTGAAAACTCATCCTGCTGACATGACATCATTGGAATTGCCTAGACTACTTTGAATAGCTGGATTTTGTGTCTAAATATCAACATGAAGGTTTAAGATTACCATATTTCTTTGCCTAAGGCAATGATTTCAGCTTTTTTTTTTTTTTTTTGCTATCAACTAACTGATGCATAACAGCATCAATCTATTGTATGTGGTTACTATGAAGTGTATTCATTCATACTGCTGATCCATAAAAGGGTCTTCCAAAGCTGAGACAGAATACAAGGTCAACGAGGGGCAAAAATAGGTCAGGACGAGCATGCAATTTTGTTTTAAAAAGTCAAAGATCTGTAACACAAAGATCTTTCATATGAGCGAGTTAAAATCTGAACCATTGGCTTTTCATCTTACGTACTCAGCTGACTCTAACATGTATCATGGCTTGTACTAAAATCCTCAACAACTCAGAAGAGGAAGAAAGCTTAGAGAAAGTTCAGATGAGAGTAATTGAGTATTGGAATATGAGAGCCATAGAGAAAGATGAAAAGATACAGGATGATTTAGCCTTGAGAAAATAAAATTATCATAGAAATATATAATAAGCTTCCATACTTTGTTAAGATTAGTATATTAAACAAACTAAATATGTGGTAAGTAAAACTTTGTAATAGCCTTGCAGGTTTCATGCTTGCCATCCTTCCTTCTTTGAGTCCCTATTTACTCAGGCAGCGAGTTTCCCTCCCCAAAGTACTGTGTCTTGCAATCTGCCTTCTAAACCCCGTCTGTCTTCCAGTGGTTCTTAATTACCACCCCTTGGGTTAATATCTCAGACTTGTTCTCTACCTGCATCATTTAAGAGTTATTCTTCTCACTAGTCCACACTGTCATAAACTTACAATTCCTTTTTGTTTAATGCTTTGCTAAACTGTGTTCTAGCTCTCATTCAATTAGAGAAAAAAGGATCACCTCCTCCCTTTTGACATAGGATAGGAAGTTGAACAGGGAATTCCACAAGCCACAATTCTCAGTAAGACCAGGACTTGTAGAAAATAATGTAATGGCACAAGATCTGAATTAGATCAAGAGAAAGCATATTTCTCTAAGAACTATTTTTTTAAAATTATACTATAAGTTCTAGGGTACATGTGCACAATGTGCAGGTTTGTTACATGTGTATACATGTGCCATGTTGGTGTGCTGCGCCCATTAACTTGTCATTTACATTAGGTATATCTCCTAATGCTATCCCTCCACCCGCCCCCTCCCCACAATAAGACCTGGTGTGTGATGTTCCCCTTCCTGTGTCCAAGTGATCTCATTGTTCAATTCCCACCTATGAGTGAGAACGTGCGGTATTTGGTTTTCTGTTCTTGCGATAGTTTGCTGAGAATGATGGTTTCCAGCTGCATCCATGTCCCTACAAAGGACACGAACTCATCCTTTTTATGGCTGCATAGTATTCCATGGTGTATATGTGCCACCTTTTCTTAATCCAGTCTGTCACTGATGGACATTTGGGTTGATTCCAAGTCTTTGCTATTGTGAATAGTGCCACAATAAACATACATGTGCATGTGTCTTTATAGCTGCGTGACTTACAATCCTTTGGGTATATCCCCAGTAATGGGATGGCTGGGTCAAATGGTATTTCTAGTTCTAGATCCTTGAGGAATCGCCACACTGTCTTCCACAATGGTTGAACTAGTTGACAGTCCTACCAACAGTGTAAAAGTGTTCCTATTTCTCCACATCCTCTGCAGCACCTGTTGTTTCCTGATTTTTTAATGATTGCCATACTAACTGAAGTGAGATGGTATCTCATTGTGGTTTTGATTTGCATTTCTCTGATGGCGAGTGATGATGAGCATTTTTTCATGTGTCTTTTGGCTGTATGGATGTCTTCTTTTGAGAAGTGTCTGTTCATATCCTTTGCCCACTTTTTGATGGGGTTGTTTGTTTTTTTCTTGTAAATTTGATTGAGTTCTTTATAGGTTCTGGATATTACCTACTCACCTTTGTCAGATGAGTAGATTGCAAAAATTTTCTCCCATTCTGTAGGTTGCCTGTTCACTCTGATGGTAGTTTCTTTTGCTGTGCAGAAACTCTTTAGTTTAATTAGATCCCATTTGTCCATTTTGGCTTTTGTTGCTGTTGCTTTTGGTGTTTTAGACATGAAGTCCTTACCCATGCCTATGTCCTGAATGGTATCACCTAGATTTTCTTCTAGGGTTTTTATGGTTTTAGGTCTAACATTTAAGTCTCTAATACATCTCGAATTAATTTTCATATAAGGAGTAAGGAAAGGATCCAGTTTCAGCTTTCTACTTATGGCTAGCCAATTTTCCCAGCACTGTTTATTAAATAAATAGGGAATCCTTTCCCCATTTCTTGTTTTTGTCAGGTTTGTCAAAGATCAGATGGCTGTAGATGTGTGGTATTATATCTGAGGACTCTGTTCTGTTCCATTGGTCTATATCTCTGTTTTGGTGCCAGTACCATGCTGTTTTGGTTACTGTAGCCTAGTAGTATAGTTTGAAGTCAGGTAGCGTGATGCCTCCAGCTTTGTTCTTTTGGCTTAGGATTGTCTTGGCAATGCGGGGTCTTTTTTGGTTCCATATGAACTTTAAAGCAGTTTTTTCCAATTCTGTGAAGGAAGTCATTGATAGCTTAATGGGGATGGCATTGAATCTATAAATTGCCTTGGGCAGTATGGCCATTTTCACGGTATTGATTCTTCCTATCCATGAGCATGGTATGTTCTTCCATTTGTTTGTGTCCTCTTTTATTTCACTGAGCAGTGGTTTGTAGTTCTCCTTGAAGAGGTCCTTTACTTCTCTTGTAAGTTGGATTCCTAGGTATTTTATTCTCTTTGAAGCTATTGTGAATGGGAGTTCATTCATGATTTGGTTCTCTGTTTGTCTGTTACTGGTGTATAAGAATGCTTGTGATTTTTGCACATTGATTTCGTATCCTGAGACTTAGCTGAAGTTACTTATCAGCTTAAGGAGATTTTGGGCTGAGATGATGGGGTTTTCTAAATATACAATCATGTCATCTGCAAACAGGGACAATTTGACTTCCTCTTTTCCTAACTGAATACCCTTGATTTCTTTCTCTTGCCTGATTGCCCTAGCCAGAACTTCCAACACTATGTTGAATAGGAGTGGTGAGAGAGGGCATTCCTGTCTTGTGCCAGTTTTCAAAGGGAATGCTTCCAGTTTTTGCCCATTTAGTATGATATTGGCTGTGGGTTTGTCATAAATAGCTCTTATTATTTTGAGATACGTTCCATCAATACCGAATTTATTGAGAGTTTTTAGCATGAAGGGCTGTTGAATTTTGTCAAAGGTCTTTTCTGCATCTATTGAGATAACCATGTGGTTTTTGTCTCTGGTTCTGTTTATATGCTGGATTACGTTTATTGATTTGCATATGTTGAACCAGCCTTGCATCCCAGGGATGAAGCCCACTTGATCATGGTGGATAAGCTTTTTGATGTGCTGCTGGATTTGGTTTGCCAGTATTTTATTGAGGATTTTCACATCGATGTTCATCAGGGATATTGGTCTAAAATTCTCTTTTTTTGTTGTATCTCTGTTAGGCTTTGGTATCAGGATGATGTTGGCCTCATAAAATGAGTTAGGGAGGATTCCCCCTTTTTCTATTGATTGGAATAGTTTCAGAAGGAATGGTACCAACTCCTCCTTGTACCTCTGGTAGAATTTGGCTGTGAATCCATCTGGTTCTGGACTTTTTTTGGTTGGTAGGCTATTAAATACTGCCTCAATTTCAGAGCCTGCTATTGGTCTATTCAGGGATTCAACTTCTTCCTGGTTTAGTCTTGGGAGAGTGTAAGTGTCCAGGAAATTATCCATTTCTTCTAGGTTTTCTAGTTTATTTGTGTAGAGGTGTTTATAGTATTCTCTGATGGTAGTTTGCATTTCTGTGGGGTCAGTGGTGATATCCCCTTTATCATTTTTTATTGCGTCAATTTGATTCTTCTCTCTTTTCTTCTTTATTAGTCTTACTAGCGGTCTATCAATTTTGTTGATCTTTTCAAAAAACCAGCTCCTGGATTCATTGATTTTTTGGAGGGTTTTTTGTGTCTCTTTGTCCTTCAGTTCTACTCTGATCTTAGTTATTTCTTGCATTCTGCTAGCTTTTGAATGTGTTTGCTGTTGCTTCTCTAGTTCTTTTAATTGTGATGTTAGGGCATCAATTTTAGATCTTTCCTGCTTTCTCTTGTGGGCATTTAGTGCTATAAATTTCCCTCTACACACTGCTTTAAATGTGTCCCAGAGATTCTGGTATGTAGTATCTTTGTTCTCATTGGTTTCAAATAACATCTTTATTTCTACCTTCATTTCGTTATGCACCCAGTAATCATTCAGGAGCAGGTTGTTCGATTTCCATGTAGTTGAGCAGTTTTGATTGAGTTTCTTAGTCCTGAGTTCTAGTTTGATTGCACTGTGGTCTGAGAGACAGTTTGTTGTAATTTCTCTTCTTTTACATTTGCTGAGGAGTGCTTTACTTCCAACTATGTGGTCAATTTTGGAATAAGTGTGATGTGGTGCTGAGAAGAACATATATTCTGTTGATTTGGGTTGGAGAATTCTGTAGATGTCTATTAGGTCTGCTTGGTGCAGAGTTGAGTTCAATTCCTGGATATTCTTGTCAACTTTCTGTCTCATTGATCTGTCTAATGTTGACAGTGGGGTGTTAAAGTCTCCCATTATTATTGTACGGGAGTCTAAGTCTCTTTGTAAGTCTCTAAGGACTTGCTTTATGAATCTGGGTGCTCCTGTGTTCGGTGCATACATATTTAGGATAATTAGCTCTTCGTGATGAATTGATCCCTTTACCATTATGTAATGGCCTTCTTTGTCTCTTTTGATCTTTGATGGTTTAAAGTCTGTTTTATCAGAGACTAGGATTGCAACCTCTGCTTTTTTCTGTTTTCCATGTGCTTGGTAGATCTTCCTGCATCCCTTTATTTTGAGCCTATGTGTGTCTCCGCATGTGAGATGGGTCTCCTGAATACAGCAAACTGATGGATCTTGACTCTACCCAGTTTGCCAGTCTGTGTCTTTTAATTGGACCATTTAGTCCATTTACATTTAAGGTTAATATTGTTATGTGTGAACTTGATCCTGTCATTATGATATTAGCTGGTTATTTTGCTTGCTAGTTGATGCAGTTTCTTCCTAGCATCGATGGACTTTACATTTTGACATGTTTTTGCAATGGCTGGTACCTGTTCTTCCTTTCCATGTTTAGTGCTTCCTTCAGGATGTCTTGTAGGGCAGGCCTGGTGGTGACAAAATCTCTAAGCATTTGCTTGTCTGTAAAGGATTTTATTTCTCCTTCACTTATGAAACTTAGTTTGGCTGGATATGAAATTCTGGGTTGAAAATTCTTTTCTTTAAGAATGTTGAATATTGGCCCCAACTCTCTTCTGGCTTGGAGAGTTTCTTGTGAGAGATCTGCTGTTAGTCTGATGGGATTCCCCTTGTGAGTAACCTGACCTTTCTCTCTGGCTGCCCTTAACATTTTTTCCTTCACTTCTACTTTGGTGAATCTGACAATTATGTGTCTTGGAGTTGCTCTTCTCGAGGAATATCTTTGTGGCCTTCTCTATATTTCCTGAATTTGAATGTTGGCCTGCCTTACTAGGTTGGGGAAGTTCTCCTGGATGATATCCTGCAGAGTGTTTTCCAACTTGGTTCCATTTTCCCCGTCACTTTCAGGCACTCCAATCAGACGTAGATTTGGTCTTTTCACATAATCCCATATTTCTTGGAGGCTTTGTTCATTTATTTTTACTGTTTTTTCTCTACACTTCTCTTCTTGCTTCATTTCATTCATTTGATCTTCAAACCCTGATACTCTTTCTTCCAGTTGATCGAGTTGATTACTGAAGCTTGTGCATTTGTCACGTAGTTCTTGTGTTATGGTTTTCATCTCTATCAGTTCTTTTAAGGACTTCTCTACATTGGTTATTCTAGTTAGCTGTTCGTCAAATCTTTTTTCAAGGTTTGTAGTTTCTTTGCGCTGGTTATGTAGTTCCTCCTTTAGCTCTGAGAAATCTGATCAACTGAAGCCTTCTTCTCTCGACTCCTCAAAGTCATTCTCCATCCAGCTTTGTTCTGTTGCTGGTGATGAGCTGCGTTCCTTTGGAGGGGGAGATGTGCTCTGATTTTTTAAATTTCCAGCTTTTCTGCACTGCTTTTTCCCCATCTTTGTGGTTTTATCTGCCTTTGGTCTTTGATGATGGTGACGTACTGATGGGGTTTTGGTGTGGGTGTCCTTTCTGTTTGTTAGTTTTCCTTCTAACAGTCAGGACCTTCAGCTGTAGGTCTGTTGGAGTTTGCTTGAGGTCCACTCCAGACCCTGTTTGCCTGGGTATCAGCAGTGGAGGCCTCAGAAGATAGAATATTGCTGAACAGCGAGGGTTGCTGTCTGATTCTCGCTCTGGAAGCTTCGTCTCAGGGGTGTACCCCACCGTGTGAGGTGTGAGGTGTTTGTTTGCCCCTAGTGGGGGATGTCTCCCAGTTAGGCTACTCAGGGGTCAGGGACCCACTTGAGCAGGCAGTCTGTCTGTTCTCAGATCTCAACCTTCATGCTGAGAGATCCACTGCTCTCTTCAAAGCTGTCAGACAGGGGCATTTACCTCCGCTGAGGTCTCACTGCTCTCTGTTTAGCTATGCCCTGTCCCCAGAGGAGGAGTCTGCAGAGGCAGGCCGGCCTCCTTGAGCTGTGGTGGCCTCCACCCAATTCGAGCTTCCAGGCAGTTTTGTTTACCTGCTTAAGCCTGAGCAATGGTGGGTGCCCCTCCCCCAGCCTTGCTGCCGTCTTGCAGTTAGATCTCAGACTGCTGTGCTAGCAATGAGGGAGGCTCTGTGGGCGTGGGACCCACTGGGCCAGGTGTGGGATATAATCTCCTGGTGTGCCCTTTGCTAAGACCCTTGGTAAAGTGCAGTATTAGGGTGGGAGTTGCCCGATTTTCCAGGTGTTGTGTGTCTGTTTGCTTTGGCTAGGAAAAGGAATTCCCTGCACTTCCCAGGTGAGGGGATGCCTCGCCCTGCTTCAGCTCTCGCTGGTTGGGTTGCACCTGTGGACCAGCACCAGCTGTCTGACATGACACGCCCCAGTGAGATGAACCCGTACCTCAGTTGAAAATGCAGAAATCACCCGTCTTCTGTGTCACTCACGCTGAGAGCCGGAGGCTGGAGCTGTTCCTATTCCGCCATCTTGGGCGCACGCCACAGAACTATTTTCTTTATATTTTCTCTTTTGTACATAAAAAGTCTAATTTTAATGTTGCATTAATAAGTTTTAAATTTATTTCTATTTTAGAAAAGTTATAAGTAAAGCAAATCTACATATGACTTTAGTCTCATAGCTCTAAGTAATAACACAATTACTAAATATTAATAGCAAGTTTTCACAAAAATTTCAGAATCATATAAACAAATTACCCTAAATCAATAGATATTTGACACAAAAAAACGAAAAAAAGAAAACCTGTACTTTTAACTATTTTTAGTAGATTTATTTAAAAGGCTCTGTGATCCAGAAATAGATTAAAACTTAAATCTTCTAAGTTTTAGTTATTTTAGAGTTATGGCTTTGATGACTGAACTTTTCTAAAACCCAGAAGTTACTAAATAAATGATATTAAGTGCTTGCAATTCTCCGTTCTCCTCTCCAGTTATGAAAGGACTGCTGTATCAAAGGCTATACTTAATTTCTGAATGCTGAAGAAAAATTTTACAGAGAGTTTCTTTATAACTCTAAAATTTTAAGAATTTAGCACTCTGCTCCCCCTCCCCAGGAATTAGTACTAATCTGTTTTGCCTTGCTTACAGAGTTTATGGGGGAACTCAGAAAACATATGTGGCTTGATGTCTGCATTTCTTCTAGTGGTTCAGAATACCGGATTGGAATTTGGGATTGTATATTACATTAATTTCAGTTCTTCAGGAAAGCTTCATTGATTGACAGCTGCACTGTCTAATATGTTTTTATATTTTCCAAATGCACTTAAACATTAAAATGTTCACTGTTTAAATTAGTTTTTGGAAAGTCTCCTTACGTGTACTCTACTTCCACATCTTTTTCTTTTTGGTTTTTTTTTGGGACAGGGTCTGGCTCTGTTACCCAGGCTGGAGGGCAGTGACACCATTGTGGCTCACTGCAACCTCTGCCTCCTCGGCTCAAACGATCCTCCCACCTCAGCTTCCCAGGTAGCTGGGACTACAGACACTCACCACCACGCCTGGCTAATTTTTGTATTTTTTTGTAGCGATCCAGTTTCACCATGTTGCCAGGCTGGTCTCGAACTCCTGAGCTTAAGTGATCCACCCGCCTCGGTCTTCCAAAGTGCTGGGATTATAGGCGTGAGCCACCGTGCCTCACTACTTCTATATCTTCTTAATCAGAGAAAGCAACTTAATATAACATTTTCTTGATAGGCCAGTGTCATCATTATGAAGCACTATTTTTTTATGTTGTGTTTTATTAATACCTTTTGAGTTAGTGAGTCTCATAGGACCATTACTCTCATATAATATGCCCCCTGGTTGATGTGTGATTATGTTCGATAATTTGACTGTGTTTTTCACAATGTTTGTAATTGTTTCCTAAGTATACTTCTATGCCTTTTCCAATGCAACTTGGATGCCCCTTAGAAATTCAGAAAACCTGATCGTTTTCTAGAGAAAGCAGATAGTTTTTGAAGCCTGTAAGCTTTTACAAAAAGGTAAGTCTTGAAACCCATGGCAGGCTGTTTCTTCTGTAGATAAACTTCATAAGCTTTATTATAGCTGATTTCCTTGTAGGGCAGAGATCTTTCTGGCTTCTGAATTAGTGGTTATGGATGAGATATCTGTGGCTGCCGGAATTCTTCCTACTAATCTATTACCTGTAGTATGTGGCATTTTCAAATGAGATTAGAATTTATACATATAATTGTTGAGAAAATAATATAAAAATAAATAAAGGATTAATAGGCTATAGGTAGAATTATTCTGTTGGCTTCTGTTTTTTAAGCTGATGCTGTGGGATCAAGCCACAATTGCTATGTTCAAGTTCAAGTGTGGCTAAGTAGGCAACTGTAGAATAAACTATGCACATAAGAAATATGATCCTGGGTTAGCAGAGGTAGCCCATTATTGTTTAGCTTCTCAACTGAAGGCTTTCTTCACATTCATTATCATGGCAGCTAGGGCTGATTGTGTACTGCTGCTATTTCCCAGCAGTCCAAAGCTCTGTGGCATTGCTTGAAGCTGTGCTTGGATATGTTCTTATAGCGTTTATCCTGCTCTGCTTGCTTGTGATTTTTTTTGACATCGGCTTTCTTACACAATAGCTCCTTGAGTGTCCTGCTGTCTTCCATTCTCTACATACACACATTCCAGTGGTACATCAATATGAGGACTATCTCAATGCCAAGGCTGACAATATTCCTTATGATGCTGGTAAGAAATCTGATTTTTAAGTTAACATTCCTAGATCTGTGAGGTGGTATCTTTCCCCAAAACACACACATCTATTTTGAGCCATATGACATTGTGTGATAAACAATTATCTATTGGTAAGTTCTATCATTTGAATGAGATATGTTTGGATGTGTTCTGCTGCCCCATAATATAGATATTCTGTTTTAGATGCTGCAGAATTGAACAAACCTGATAAAATTGCTCAAGAAGCTCTGTGTGGTATGGGCAAAAGATACAGGGCTTGCAACAAAACAGAAGTTTAGAATGCATTTTGGCTTATAGGCCTTCAGTTTATAATGCTAGCATGATAGAGTAGTGGTGAGTTAGATATAAACCTGATCTATCAGCCTCAAAAAAGAAAACTGAATTTTTCATATACTTCTCCACTTCTTTGTTAATAATACTCAGAAGAAAATGGTTTTTTAAGGCTTATACCACTCCATTGCCCTCTCTATAGAGAATTTCATGATAAATCCATGGCAATTGTTTTGTTACCTTTCTATGGCATTTGATGATACTTGTATCCTAGACATTACACTTCAGCCTGGATTCATTGAATAGGTTGTAGGAAACAGAGCATGGTACTACTTTGTTTTATTGCTTATATGTACTAGGTTAGATAGGACACCATTATTAGGTGGCTGCATAAGTTAATATTGCTATATAACAATGCTAAAAATCTCAGTTTTTTTTTTTTTTTTTTTTTTTGAGACAGAGTTTCACTCTTGTCGCCCAGGCTGGAGTACAATGGTGCGATCTCAGCTCACTGCAACCTCCCCCTCCTGGGTTCAAGCCATTCTCCTGCCTCAGCCTCCCAAAGTAGCTGGGATTACAGGCACCCACCACCATGCCCAGCTAATTTTTTTTTTTTTTTGGTATTTTTAGTTGAGACAGGGTTTCACCATGTTGGCCAGGCTGGTCTTGAAACTCCTGACCTCAGGTAATCACCCGCCTTGGCCTCCCAAAGTGCTGTGATTACAGGTGTGAGCCACCGCGCCTGGCTTTTTTTTTTTTTTTTTGGACAGAGTCTCACTCTGTTGCCCAGGCTAGAGTGCAGTGGCTGCTATCTGGGCTCACTGCAACTTCTGCCTCCCAGGTTCAAGCAATTTTCCCCCCACCGCCTCCAGAATAGCTGGGATTACAGGCCCGCACCACCATGCCCAGCTAATTTTTTGTATTTTATTTTATTTATTTTTTTGAGATCGAGTCTCGCTCTGTCGCCCAGGCTGGAGTGCACTGGCGTGATCTCGGCTCACTGCAAGCTCCGCCTCCCGGGTTCACGCCATTCTCCTGCCTCAGCCTCCCGAGTAGCTGGGACTACAGGCGCCCGCCACCACGCCTGGCTAATTTTTTGTATTTTTAGTAGAGACGGGGTTTCACTGTGTTAGCCAGGATGGTCTCGGTCTCCTGATCTCGTGATCTGCCCGCATCGGCCTCCCAAAGTGTTGGGATTACAGGCGTAAGCCACCATGGCCGGCCATTTTTTCTATTTTTAATGGAGACGGAGTTTTGCCACGTTGGTGAGGATGGTATCAAACCCCTGACGTCAAGTGATCCGACTGCCTCGGCCTCCCAAAGTGCTGGGATTACAGGCATGAGCCACCAGACCCAGTCTCAGTTTTTTATAATAATAAATATTTGTTTTCTTATTCTTACATCTGTAGGTCAGTAGAGTTTCAGCTGGGGTTTGGCTGAACTTGGCTGAGCTCAGCTGGGCTTGGCTCCAGGTTAAAAATTGGAATAGATCTGCTTTATGTTTCTTTATTTTACTACCAATGACTATACAAGGTAGGCTCCTCTGATGGTGGATTACAGGAGCCCAAGAGCCACGCCAAATCATGAGATTACATTTAAAGCCTCTGCTAATATATCATTAACATATGGCCAAGTTCAATGTCAATGGAACAAAGAGATATATTCTTGCTAACCTATGAAGAGGTACTATAAAGCAATATGACAGAGGTGTTTCCAGCTATGATACTGTGAAGATGTTAGTGAATCCTCTCTCTGAAAAAAAGTCAGATATAAAAGCGGAAAAATTTTGTTCAGTAACAACTATTTCAAGGATATGGGAATTGGCAAAAGGCAGATAATAATTGAGATGTGTTTATTCTTAAAAAAAAAAGAACTGCAAGAATTTAGGGTAAGAATTGTGGAAATATGTGGCTTTTTTTTTTTGCTTGGGGGAAACTCCCATACCTCCTCTCACCCAAGAAAATTGGTGAAAGCTATAGTTTCACCAAGGTAACACTGGCCACGAACACCAGTAGGGTTGCTTCCTGAGTAGGCAGACTCAACTCAGGGCAAAACCCCATGACCAAGGCAAATAGGAAACCTACAGGAAACAAATAGGAAACCTACAGCTTTGCTAGCCCAAGGCTCTGGTTTTATTTGAGGGAAAATAGTAGACCAACTAGTAATTTAATGGGGAAATCCTAGAAACAGAAGATCCATAGAAGAGATCAATAGGTGTTCCACACATTTCTGGATAACTGAGAATCTACAGACTATGCATGTGCACAGAGGAGGCCAAAAATAATAATAGAAAGTGAATGCCAAGCCATACTTTAGAATAGGCTCAGCTTTGAATTTATTTCCCAATGTAGGCACATATTGATTATCGGGGGTAGAAGTGCTTTTGGGCCTGAGGTATTTAAGTAAACCTCTACCTAGATCATTAGCTGACCATCAAGGCATTAGTGATACATAGGTTGAGCCCTAATATGGTAGGTTAAAAGTAATTTTAAAAACACAGTTTAAAACCTGAAGAGAAACATCATCAGCTATACCCAATGTGGGAGACAAATTCTGCAGTTAAATTCATTTAAGTTATTATTTTTAAAATAAATAAATCAATAAAGCAATCTCTAAATTGCTATAATATAGTATCTAAAACGTCCACTTTTTAACAAAAATATAAGACCTACAAATAGACAGGAAAGTAAAATTCATACTCAGAAAAACAAGTAGTCAATAGAAGCTGTGTCTTCATGGGTCAAGGTTTTGAGTTCAGCAGACAAAGACACCAAAGCAGCTAACATAAAGATGTTTGAAGAATTGAAGGAAATCTTATTCAAAGACGTCAAGGAAAATATGGTGAAAATGACTCAACAAATAGAAAATCTAAATAGAGAATAGAAACTCGAAAAAAGAGCCAAATAGAAATTCTACATTTGGAAAATACAATAACTAAAATAAAACTATAAAAAAGAGCCAAATCAAAATTCTACATTTGGAAAATACAGTAACTGAAATGAAAAGTTTGCTAAATAGGCTCAACAGATTTGAAAAGGCAAGAGAGAAAATCAGTGTACTTTAAGATAGATCAATAGAAATTATTCATTCTAAAGAACAAAAAAGAAAACAAGGTTGAAGAAAAATGAAGAGACTCAAAGACTTATAGAGCCATTCAACATATTGGAATGAAAGTTCATAAGGAGTGGAGAGAGTGAAGGGCAAAATTTTTTCGAAGAATTAATGGCCATAAACTCAAATCTAGTGAAAACCTTAATCTGTATGTTGAAGAAACTCATTAAGCATCAACTAGGATAAAAGCAAAGTTATTTACACCTATACCCATGATAATAAAAAATCTTTTAAAAGCCTAGACAAAAGCAAAGTTTTAGAATACTGAGAGAAAAATGACTCATTGTGAATGAAGAACAATACATGATGGCTAGTGGCTTGCTTTTCATACATACAGAGTGTAGAAGGCAGTGAAAGTAATAGCCAAAGTGCTCATAGGAAAAAAAAAAGCCTATCAACCAAGAATATTCTTTCTAGCAAGACAGTCTTTGAAAATGAAGTCAGGCTGGGTGAGGTGGCTCACACCTGTAATCCCAGCACTTTGAGAGGCTGAGATGGGAGGATTGTTTGAAGCCAGGAATTTGAGATAAGCCTGGGGAACATAATGAGACCCCATCTCTACAAAAACAAAACAAAACAAAACAAGACAAAAGCCAGGCATAGTGGTGTGTACCCATACTTCCATACTTCCACTTACTCAGGAGGCTTAGGACCCCTTGACCCCAGGAGTTTGAGGCTGCAGTGAACTATGATTGCATTACTGCATTCCATCCTGGGTGACACAGTGAGACCATATCTCAAAAAAATAAAAAATAAAAAATAAAAAATGAATGCAGAATAAAGACCTTTCCAGATAAACAAAAATAAAAATAGACCTTCTCTACAAGAAATCTGAAGGCAGTCCTTTGGACTGAAAGGAAATGATAGCAGATGATTACTCAATTACATAGGAAGGAAGGACCAATGAAAATGTTAAGTATATGGACAACTATAAAAGACTGTCCAGTGTTTTCTCTTTTCTTAATTTCTTTAAAAACAAAAAGTACTTGAAGCAATAATTATAATGCTATATTTTTGGGGATATCTTACATATAGAGTTGTAGTATGTATGACAATACTAGCACTAAAGTGAGAAGAGATAGTGGAAATAATAAATTGGAGCAAAGTTCCTGCATAGTATTACTATTATTATTAACCCGAAACAGATCATGATAAATTAAAGATATATGTTGTAGTCCTTAGAAGAATTACTAAGAAAATAATTTAAAAATATAATTAAAACTGTAACAGAGGAAAGAGCAAGGTCCAACTATATGTTATCTATAAGAGACATTATATTGAAAAATACCAACAGGTTGAAAGTTAAAAGGAGAGAAAAAGCAAACAATGACTAATAAAGAACTGAAGTGGCTTTATTACATACAAAACCATAGACTTGAAGACAAGTACTATTATGAGAGACAAAGAGAAAAATTTTATAATAATAAAATTTTCAGTATATCAGGAAGAAGTAGCAGTTATAAATGTATAAACATCTGACACCAGAGTCCCAAAATGTAGCAAAGACTGACAGATTTAAAGGACAGACAATATAATATTGTAGTAGTTGGAAAATTTCAATATTCTTCTTTTAGTAATTGACAGAACTAGACAGAATATCAGTAAGGATATTCACGACTTGAACACTATTAGCCGACTTGATATAAATAATATATAGAGCGCTGTATCCAACAACTGCAGGGTACACATTTTTTTCAAGTGTACATGGAACATTTTCTATGATAATTAATAATACTATAGACTGTCAAACACATCTCAGAATCTGATTTTTGACTACAAAAAATTAAGTAAACCAACAATGGGAAAGTATTTAGGACTTCACAAATATTTGGAATTTCAACAAGATAGTTTTAGAAAAACAGTGAGTCAAAGATGAAATCACCAGGTAAGTTAGAAAATATGCTTAACTGAATAATGATTAAAACCTAATCTATCAAAATTTATGAGAGGTAGCTAAAGCAGTGCTTAGAGACAAACTTAATGTTAAGTGCTTATATTAGAAAGAAAATAGATCTAATAGCGATTACCCAAGCTTCCATCTCAAGAAGCTAGACAAAGAATGGTAAGTTAAACCTCAAGTAAGCATAGGGAAAAATATAATAAAGACCAAAAAGAAATAAATGGAATACATATCAGAAAAACAATAGAGAAAATCCACAAAATCAAAAGTTGATTTATTTAAGATCAGTAAAACTGATAAACATTTAGTTACACTAACAAAAAAGGAGATAAAAGACAAATTAACAAAATCAAGAATGAAAGAACATCACCACAGATCTTGCATAAATTAAAAGAATTAGAAGGGAATATTATGCCAATTAATCAGACAATGTAGATGAAATAGTTAATACTCTGGAAAGATACAGGTTACCAAAACTGTCATAAGAAGAAATAGAAATCTGAATAAACCTGAAATTCATAGAGATTGAATTAGTAATTTACAATCTTCCTACAAAGAAAAGCTCAGACCTGGATGGCATCACTAATAAATTTTGTCAAACATTTAGAGAAAAAATAATACCAATCCTACACAAACATTTTCAGAAAAAAGGAGGAGGAAACCCTTCCTAACTTGTCAGTATTGGTATGATACCAAAGCAAGACAAAGTTATCACGAGAAAAGAAAACTATAAAATTATTTCTAATGGACATACATGCAGAAATTCTTAACAAAATATTAGCTTATTGAAACAAGCAACATAAACAGAGGATTATATACCATTACCAAGTAGAATTTATTCCTGAAATGCAAAAAATGACTTTACATCTGCAAATCAATTAATAAATATATTAATAGAATGAAGGACTAAAGCTATACAATTTTCTCAGTAGACACAGAAAACAACTTTTGACAAAATATAGTATTCACTGATGTTTAAAAACTCTGAACAGATTAGGACTAGAAATGAACTTCCTGTACCTCAGAAAGAGTATGTATGAAAAACCTTCAGCTAATATTATACTTAATTGAGAATGATAGTTGTAAAAGTTTTCCACTTCGATTGGGAATAGGCCAAGTACATACACCCTCAGTACTTCTATTCAACATTTTACGGAATGTTCCAGTCAATGTAACAAAGCTAGGAAATAAATTAAAGGCCTTCATGATTTTTGTATGTAGAAAATCCCAAGATTACATGTAATTAAGTACCTGTTAAAACTAAGGTGAGTTTAGCAAGGCTACAGGCTATGAAGTAAATCTGCAGCAACCAATTTTATTTCTTTATACCAGCAATTAACCATTTGAAAATAAATTTAAGAAAGTAATTCCATTCACAAAAGCATGAACAAAAGAAAATTCTTAGGAATAGGTATAACAAGAGAAATGTAGGACCCATACAACAAAATATTATAAAACATTGCTAAGAGAAATCACACAAGATCTAAATTAATGGAAAGAGATACCATATTCTTGGATTGTAAGACTCAATAATGTTAAGATGGCAATTCTTTTCAAAATGATCTATAGATTTAACACAATTCCTATCAAAATCCCAGCAGGCTGTTTCTTGTAGAATTTGGCAAGTTGATTCTAAAGTTTATATGGAAATGTAAAGAGCTAAAACAATTTTGAAAAAGAAAAATGAAGTTGTCAGATTTATACTAGCTTATTTCAAAATTACAGCATGGCTCTGGTCATCAGGCAGTGTGGTATTTATTGATATAAGGATAAACATTGGTCAGTGGAACAGAATGGAGAGCCTAGAAATAGTCTCTAATATTTATAATGAATGGGTTTTCAAAAAAGGTGCAAATACAATTCATTTGGGGAAAAAATAGTCTTCTCAACAAATTATGCTGAGACAATTTAATACCCATGTGCAAAAGTACTTACTCTTACATTACCCTGCACACACACACACACATACACGCAAAATTAATTCAAAATGGATTAGAGAGTCAAATGTAAGAGCAAGAATTGCAACCTTTCTAGAAGAAAACATTAGATCACAAATAAGATTTCTTCAATCTAACAAAAATGACAAAATTTGTAAATTAGACTTTATCAAAGTTAAAATATTTTACTCTTTAAAAGGCACTATTAATAAAATTAAGCCACAGACTAGAAGAAAATACTTTTAAGTTATATAACTGATAAAAGACATACTCGGAATCATAAATAGCTATTACAATTCAATAATGAAAAGACAAAGAATCTGATTAAAAAATGGGCAGATTTGAATAGGTGTTTCACCAAAGAAGACATGCAAATGACTAATAAGCACATAAAAAGATGAAAACATTTAGGAATGGTGAATTAAAAGCACAATGAAATACCACTAGAGACCCGCCAGAATGGCTGTTATCAAAGTCTTACAATATTGTGTTAAACAAACTGAAATCCTTCTACAATGCTCATGAGAATGTAAAATGTTACATTCACTTTAGAAAAACAGTACAGTAGTTTCTTGGCAAGTTATACATTTACTGTGCTTACCATACTACCCAGCATTTGCACTCCTTAGTATCTACTCAGGAGAACCAAAGACACAAATACTTGCCGTGAACAGTCATAGCCAAAATCTGGAAACAATCCAAACATTAATCAGCTGAGAAATGGATAAGCAGAAGGTGGTATATCCATACAATTAAATACTAGTCAGCAATAAAAGGGAATAAAACGTGCTATAGGCAACAACATGAACAAATCTCAAAACCATAACTAACCATTATGAAAGAGGTAAAAGATGATATATTGTATGATTCCATTTGTATAAAATTTCTAAGAAAAGAAAAATGATAGAGATATGGTTGCTTGGGGCTGGAGGTTGGAGAAAGGATTGATTAGAGACAGCATAAGGGAACTTTTTGGGATAAGAGAAGTGCTCTAAAACTGCACCGTGATGTTGTTCCGTTATATAAATTCCATTATATAAATGTATCCAAAATCATGGAACTAAAGACTTACAATTATTACATTTTATGGTATATAAATTATATTTTAAACTTGTTTTTAAAAGTAACATGAAAAAGGCTATCTAATGTATAATTATAATAATGTATAATAAATAAAAATATTGGAGCAATAATTTAGTCTGTCAAGGTAACCAGATACACTTTTTTTTTTTGGAGTAAATGTAATATGTTGGTGAATTTCTTGGGGCAAACTGAACCACTAACTTCTACAGCTCACATTTGACATTGGCTTCAACCTGACTCTTCCAGTCACATCTTTGTGATTCACCACTGTATCCTAGAAATTTATAGGACATATAGTAGGTGTTTAATAAATATTTTTGAATGACACGAATTACAAATGTCTTGAAGGTCTGTATTTGGTATCTATAGCAAAACCCATTTCACCATTCCACAGTAACATGCAAAGTCACATCATATTACTTTTTTCTCTTAAACTTTTTTTTTTTTTTTTTCAGTTTTGGTGTAGGACTATTCTTACCAGGAAAAATACACATGTAGTTCACATTATCTTAGCTGTAAACCACTAACCATGCAGGTGTTTAGACCTTTATGCAGTCCTGCCAGCAGTATCTCATCCTCTACCCAGTTCCAGCAGCCCCAGGAATACTTCATGTGTGCTCAAGTGCAGTTTATCCCCCTGATATCTCCCCTGCAATTCTGGGCAGAGTAGTGTCCCTATTTGTGGCTATTTTCACTTTTCCCGGTAGGGCGGATGGTGCTTCTTCTCAACTTGCCCTCTGCCATGCTGTGAGAAGCACTGTACATCTGGCCTGGCAGAGTGGCAGCAGGGAGGTACTGTGTGAGCCTGTGCTATTGCACCCCTGGGTAATGGACATATCAGTTGTACACTGATACGTCCAATATCAGCAAGCTCTGAGCATCACAAAACTTTGAGGTGGCTTACTGTGGAATTGAAGAAGATGCTTTCCGTACTTACAGGGTTGCACTGTGTTAGATGCACCCCAAGGCAGTTCTGCCTGGGGCCCAAACTGTTAGAGAGTTTAGAGAGAGATTTTTTCCATTTTTACTCATAGCTTCTTTCTTCTGAGTCTCCAGACCTGCATCAAGGGAACAATGTTGGGAAGAGATTTTCTCAGTCTCAACCATGCTGTTCTCAGAATCTCTATTCTCATATCACTTCAGAGGTCAGCCTTGTCATGCTTGTCTCCTTCCCTGCCACTAAGTACTTCAGACCCCCCTGAAAACATATTTTGTCAGTCTACTCCATCTATTTGACAAACACATCCAGACGTACCTGAAAACACAGCAACAGATGATGGCTCAGTATTGATTTTTACTACATTGCTATTAAGAAAGCCCTAACACAGTACCTTGGACAATGGACTTTTCTTAAACCCTTGGATCTACTGTTTCTTTTCACCTTGTTAGAATTATCTTTATTTAGATACTAGAATTTTAAAATATAAAATTATCTTATGACATATAAAATGGAAGCTTCTTTACTTTTTTGGATTGTGGCTGCTCAGGCAAAGTGATGAAAAGAATGTAAATTGGTAAGTGTCAACAGTGAGAGGTACATTTCGCACCACCACTGTAACTCTAAGTGTAACCTTCAGAAGCTGACCTATGGTATATGTAGATACTCTGCTGCATCACAGACCACTAATTGCCTCCTCAAATCTATTCTCTTTTTGTTTCTTAGTAACCAAACCCTCAAAATGGGCCCAGCTGAAAACTGCATATTCCAGCTTACCTTGCAGATTGATGTGGCCAATGAAATGTAAGTGCAAGTGTTTTCAAGACTTTCAGGAAAGCTTCTGAAAATGAGGGGAGGATTCTTTCTTCTCTTCCTTCTTCATGGAGATGTGACCACTGGAATAAATCAGCCACATTGGAAATGTGAATAAATTTTGGGAATGGAAGCCATGCTTTAGGAGGTTGGGAAGAAAGATACCTTGAGCCTGGGCCTCTGAAGACTTTGAGGAGCCACCATGGGGGCCCGGGTCTGTCCATATAAGCCTTCTTGTTTAGGTTTAAGGAAGAAATAAAGTTCTGTTGTTTAAGGCATTCTTTTTTTTTCTGCAATACACAGCCAACTCTTATTCCTAAAGAATATACCTGCTAAGCACAAGAGGAAGATGAAATGCCCCAATATCAGAAGAATTCAGTGTGTGATTATTATCTATTGTTTCAGGAATGGTTCTTATTATGGAATGACATTCAGAAGAGCAGCTGTTACAGCATCCAACTTATCTGAAGCATTTCAAATATTAGTTAAAAATAAATGTTTATGTTTATGACTCACAGAATCATAATGGCTCTGAAATGAAGCTCAGCTAAATACCAAACCTTTGAGATTGAAGTCAGAGAGGACAATTCCGTTTCCCATGCTGTGTTAAATACTCTGCTAAATAAGCCGCAATTCTCATCCATGAAGTGGATCCCATATTGCCATATGTTAAGCATAATAATCATCTTAATTCTTTTGCCTCTAAAAGAGGGTGATTAGTTTATTAAAAAGTAACACATTGATATGATAAGAAATTCAATAGTGAGTGCAATGGGATAAGAAGGTATATTGGAAACTACTAAAACCTCTATCTATTTTGTTCTAATAGATTATAACCAAGAGAGGTTTCTGTGTGTATATGCTTAACAGAATGCCTAGTATATTTTATCCTATTTAATTTATTTATATTTTATTCTATTTATTTATAAATAAATATTATTATGAAAATAAGTAGGTACTTTCCAAGTAGATTATTAATTCTCAGAAGACAGAAGCTATGTCTTAAGTTTACAACCCAAACCACTGGCCTACAGTAATCATAAATATAATATGTTAAAGATAAATTAAAATACATTTAGAATTAAGTACGCTTATCGTGATACAACAGGATATTTTGAAATTCAGATATTGCAGGGATTGGAATATTGCTCTGTTTATTAGGGTCTGGGTGCTCTGGCATCTGGAACTAGGTGCACTCTTTCCAGCAGGTCTCTCTTGCATCCACAAATTTACATACAGCGGAGGATTCTCTTAGAAGAAAATCAGCAGGTATCCTGACCACTCCGTCCTCCTACTGAGGTTCAGATATATAAAATAATGTCTGTTCTATGGGATGGCTCCAACTAAAGCTGATTGTAGGAAAGGACAATGGGACACTTGAGGATAAATTTTCCACAATGCGGAGGTAAATCTATGACAGAAAATTGGATCCAGCATAAAATATAAGTTATTAGGGATGAGTGATGATCTGGATAAAGAGTATGAGCTGGCAGTAGAATTCATTCTTGCCAAGGGTATTAGTTTCCCAGGGCTGCCATAACAAATTACCACAAACTTACTGGCTTAAACAATAGAAATTTATTTTTTTACAGTTCTAGAGCGCAGGGGTCTGAAATTCAGGTACAGGCACACTTTGCTTCATTGTGCTTCTCTTTATTCTGCTTCACAGATATTGCAATTTTTACAAATTGTAGGTTTGAGGCAACCCTGCATTGAGCAAGTCTATCAGTGCTGTTTTTCCAACAGTACATGCTCACTTCCTGTCTCTGTGTCACATTTTTATAGCTCTCATGATATTTCAGACTTTTTCATTATTATTATAGCTGTTATAGTGATCTGTGATCACTATATTATATTACTATTGTAATATAATATTACAATGTTACTATTATAATTGTTTTGGGGTGCAACAAACCATACACACAGAACACAGCAAACGTAATCAATAAATGTTATGTGTGTTCTAACTGCTCCACTGTCCGGCTCTTTCCTCACCTCTTTCTCTCCTTGGACTTCCCTATTCCCTGAGATATGACAATATTAAAATCAGGCCAATTATTGGCCCTACAATAGCCTCTAAGTGCTCAAGTGAAAGGGAGAATTGTGCATCTTTCTCTTTATATCAAAAGCTAGCCATAATTAAGTTTGGTGAGGAAGGCATGTCAAAAGCTTAGATAGACCAAAAGCTAGGCTTCTTCTGCCAAACATTTAGCCAGATTGTGAATACAAAGGGAAAGTTCTTGAAGGATATTAAAAGCGCTACTCCATGAACACACTAATAATAAGAAAGTCAAACAACCTTATTGCTGGAGAACGTTTTGGTGGTCTGGATGAAAGATCAAACGAGCCATATTTCCTTAAGCCAAAGCCTAACATAGAGTAAAACCCTACTCCCTTTAATTCTATAAAAGCTGAGAGATGAGGGGGGTGCAGAAAAAAAGTGTGAAGCTAACAGAGGTCGGTTCATGAGGTCTAAAGAAAGAACCCATCTTAGTAAAATAATCCTGCACAGTGAAGTGGCAAATGTTGCTGGAGAAGTTGCAGCAAATTCTCCAGAAAATCTAGCTAAGATAATGAATGAAAATGGCCACACAAGCCTGGGCATGGTGGTTTATTCCTATAATCCCAGCACTTTGGGAGGCTAAGGCAGGTGGATCACTTGAGGTCAGGAGTTCAAGACCAGCCTGGCCAACATGGTGAAACCCATCTCTACAAAAAAATACAAAAATTAGCCAGGTGTGGTGGCACACATCTGTAATCCCAGCTTCTCAGGAGGCTGAGGTAAGAGAATCACTGGAACCTGGGATGGGAGGTGGAGATTGCAGTGAACTGAGATCATGCCAATGCACTCCAGCCTGGTTGACAGAGTGAGACTCCATCTAAAAAAAAAAAAAAAAAAAAAACAGAAAAAAGAAAAGAAAATGGCCACACTAAACAATAGATTTTCAATTAAGATAAATTAGGTTTCCTTTGGAACAAGATGCAATCTAGAACTTTCATAGCTCGAACAGAAAAGTTAATGGCTGACTTCAAAGGACAGGCTGACTCTCTTTTTAGGGGTTCACACAACTGGTGCCTTTAAGTTGGAGCCAGTGCTTTTTGACCATTCTGAAAACCGTAGGCCTCTTAACAACTGTGCTAAATATACTCTGCCAATGCTCTGTAAAAGGAAAAACAAAGCCTGGATGGCAGCACATGCATTTATAGCATGGTCCACTGACTGTTTTAAGTCCACTGTTGAGACCTACTGCTCAGAAAAAAGATTACTTTCAAAATATTGCTCGTTGACAATGCACCAAGTCATCCAAGAACTCTGATGGAGATGTACAAAGAGATTAGTATTGTTATGCAGCCCATGACTCAAGCAGTACTTTTGACTTTCAAGTCTTATTATTTAAGCAATCAATTTTGTAAAACTATAGCTTCCATAAATAGTAATTCCTCTGATGGATCTGGGAAAAGTAAATTGAAAATGTTCTGAAAAGGATTTACCATTCTAGATGCCATTAAGAACATTCATGATTCATGGTGGGAGATAAAAATATTAACATTAACAGGAGTTTGGAAGAAGTGGATCCCACCCTCATGAATGACTTTGAAGAGTTCAAGACTTCAGTAGAGGAAGAAACTGCATTTGGTAGAGATAAATATCGAGAGAACTAGAATTAGAAGTGGAGCCTGAAGATGTGGCTAAATTGCTGCAATCTCATAACAAAACTTTAATGAATGAGGAGTTGCTTCTTATGGATTAACAAAGAAAGTGGTTTCTTGAAGTGGAATCTACTTCTGGTGAAGGTGCTGTGAACGTTGTTAAAATTACAACAAAAGGCCGGGCGCAGTGGCTCAAACCTGTAATCCTAGCACTTTGGGAGGCCGAGACGGTCAGATCATGAGGTCAGGAGATCGAGACCATCCTGGCTAACATGGTGAAACTCCCTCTCTACTAAAAAATACAAAAAACTAGCCAGGGAGGGGGCGGGCGCATGTAGTCCCAGCTACTCTGGAGGCTGAGGCAGGAGAATGGCGTGAACCCGGTAGGCAGAGCTTGCAGTGAGCCGAGATCCGGCCACTGCACTCCAAGCTGGGCGACAGACCGAGACTCCGTCTCAATTAAAAAAAAAAAAAAAAAAAATTACAACAAAAGACTTAGAATATTACATAAACTTTAGTTGATAAAGCAATGGCAGGGTTTGAGAGGATTGACTCCAATTTTGAAAGAAGTTCTACTGTAGGTAAAATGCTATCAAACAGCATCGCACTACAGATAATTCTTTCATGAAAGAAAGGGTCAATCAATGCAGCAAACTTAATTGTCGTCTTATTTTAAGAAATTGTCACAGCCACCTCTACTTTCAACCACAATGCTCAGTCAGCTATCAACATTGAGGCAAAATCTTCCACCAGCAAAAAGATAATCACTCGCTGAAGGCTCAGATGATCATTATCATTTTTAGCATTAAAGTACTTTTTAAACTTAGGTATGTACATTTTTAGACATAATGCTATTGCATACCTAATAGTGTATAGTGTAAACAGAGCTTCTACATGCACTGGGAAAAAAATTTTGTGGGACTTACTTCATTGTAGTTTTCTGGAACTCAATCTGCAGTATCTCTGAGATATGTCTGGTTTGCAGGGCCACACTCCATCTGAAGGCTGTAGGGAATCTTCACTTGCCCCCTGCAGGTTTTGGTGATTCCAGGAATTCCATGGTTCGTGACAGCACAATTCCAAAATCTGCCTCTTCATTCTCATGTTCTTTTTCCTTATATCTCAGTGTCTGTTTCCCCTTCTCTTCTCTTACAAGAAATTTTCACTGGATTTAGAGACTGCCCTAATCCAGGGTGATCTCTTTTCAAGATCCTTTAGTACATCTGCAAAGACCATTCTTCCAAATAAAGTCACATTTACAGGTTCTGACTAGATGTATCTTTTGGGAGGACAGTATTCTAACCATTACAGTCTGTCCTCTGATCCCTCAAAATTCATGTTTATCTCACATGCAAAATTCATTTTCTACATCCCAACATTATCAAAAGTCTCAACCCATTAAGCATCAACTATTATTCCAAAATCTTATGGTCTAAATCAGGTATAGATAATATCCTGGGTCTGATCTATCCTGGGGCAAAATTTCTGTCCACATGGGGACCTGTGAACCTAGAAAACCAGTTGTTTGCCTTCAGAATACAATGGTGGGATGGGTGTAATATAAACAACTCTATTACAAAAGAGAAAAATTGGAAGAAATTAAGGGGTCACCAGTACCAAGCAAATTTGAAATCTGGCAGGGCCAGGTTCCTTAGATTTCAATGCCTGAGAATAATCATCTGTGGCTTGTGGCTCCACACTCTTTGCCTGTGGCTTTGTCATCCTTTGTGGCCTGCAGCAGCTCCACTGTGCTTTGTGCCCTTGGCAGTGGCTCCACTGCCCTTTGCCCCTGGGCCAATGGCACTTTTGCTCTTGGAGTTATTCTTCCTTGTTTTGTTTTGTTTTGTTTTGAATAGCACATGCTTCCAGCAGAATAACTCTATAAGCCCATTTCCTGCCCTGAAGACTTTTAGGAGTCTGACAACCTTTTAAAATTTTGTCCAGTCTCTGTCTCCTTCAGGCCAACCTCATAATATTTCTTCTAGCATAATATTCTCAAACATCTGTGAGCCTCCAGTGTGTGTCACAGGGATCCACACCATCAAGCAAAAGGGTTCTCTTCTTAGATAAACTAATATTTATTATTGGATTCTGCTAACATGGTTGATTGCATCCATGAATCACATACCTAATTTCTTTAGCAAAAGGTTTTCAAATTACACACTTGGCCTTCTTTCTGGAACAGGATTTCTCAATAGTGAATTTTCTAATTTTAGCATTCTTTGTCCTATGAATCAGATCCTCCAGAATTATCAAGTGCTGATTCATTTTTTCTTGACTTTTTGCTTCCTCAATTTATCTCTTTACTTTTGCATTTTACTATAAGAAACAAGAAGAAACCAGGCAGCACTTTCAACACTTTACTTGGAAATGTCCTCAGCTAAATATTAAAGTTCATCTCTTACAAGTTCTGCTTTACTAAAGTGTAATAGAACACAGGTGAGCCAATTTCTTCCCACTTTTAACAAGGTTCACCTTTCCTCCAGTTTCTAATAACATGTTCCTTCTTTTCTCTGGAGACTTCACCAGAAGCATTCTTGTCATCTGTATTTCCACTAATCTCTGCTAGGCCATCTATGATTTTCTGTCAAGTATCTCAGAATTCAGCCTCTACCAGTAACCAATTCCAAAACCACTGCCCACATTTTTGGGTAATTATTACAGCAGCATTCCTCTTCCCAGTTTCAAAATCTGTATTAGTCAGGGTTCTACCAGAGAAAGAGGACCAGTGAGAGATATAAAAATCAATGAATCAATGAATGAATGAATCAATCAATCTCTCTATCTCATCTATTAATATCTTTCTAAATCTATCTATCTATCTATCTATCTATCTATCTATCTATCTATCTATCTATCTCAATGAATTAGCTTACATGATTGTGGGGGCCAGCAAGTCCCAAATCTATTGGGCATGTCAACATGTTGGAAACTCTCTGGCAGAAACTGAAGTTACTGAGGAAGATATTTCTTCTTCCTTAGGAAATCTCAGTTTTGCTCTTTTTTAAAAAACAGTTTAAGATATAATTCACATGCCATACAATTCACCCGCTTATATAATTTTATGCTTTTTGGTATATTCACAGATATCAGCAATTATCATGATAGTCAATTTAGAATATTTTTTTATCATCACAAGAAGAAACTCCATATCCTTTATCTATCACTCCCCATCCCCACCATTCACTCTTCACCTAGCCCTAAAGAACTGCTAATCTACTTTTTGTCTCTACAGGTTTCCCTATTTTGGGTACCATGTCTCAATGCATGGTACCATCAAACACCTGGCCTCTGTATTCAGAACATTCAGAGTCATCCTGGATTCTACCCTCTCACCTAACTTCTCATTCAATTAGTGCTAAGTCCTATAGATTCTTTCCTTTCAATTTCTTTTTGACTAACTACCTTCCTTTCCATTTCCTCCATTACTGCTTTAAATCAGTCTTCAAATAGTCTTTTCTGCCTATGGTCATATTTTCTCTCCAGTAAATCCTCCACACTGTTGCCAGAATGATTTTTCTAAATCTGAATATGATGATCCAACTGTTGTGCTTAAAACCCATTGTTAGCTGCCCATTGCCTAGAGAAGCTCCAAACCTCAGGATGTGATAAACAAGGCCTTCATAGCCTGTATATCTGTAGCCCTATCTATTGATTGGCATCATGTTCCCATCTTCACTGTCTCTCTCCCAAACAAGAAGCAATACTTCAGCCACACCCAATATTTGCATTTCCCTAGACATTTAACATTGTTCCATATTCCTGTATTTTTGCTCTTGCTCTTCCATCTTTTTGAATGATTTCTCCTCCCCACTGGGCTTCTCAACCTCCATGCACATAGGAGCATAACTAGTTATCTTTAAAGGTTAAATATCTAAAGGGAATGGAGGGAAGGAAGAGCCTTCAAAGAAGGTTGAGGAAGTATTATAAGAAGATATAAGAAAAAATACCATATACCAAATAGTTTTAGGAAATGACATGGTTACTGAACAAAGATTAAAATTAAAAGCTTCAAAACAAATATTCCTAGAACTTAAAGTATAATAATAAAGAAAAAACAAAAACAAAAATATTCCCTGGGGACACATAACTAGTCAAACCTTTATTTGCTTTTAGACTTGATTTTTATATTATGATACTCTTCTATACAAAGATATGCAGGTATTTCCTAATGCCCTGCTATAGCTTTTTAAAATTTAATAACGGGTTGTATGTATGACAGAAACTATACACACACACACACACATATATATATTTATATAATTTTTATATATACAAATTCAAGGAAATTTTCTTCTAAAAAGTGATATGAACTTTAACTCCATAGCCAAAGTTGTTTATTATCTTCTTGTCTATGGCAGCCATTTGTGTTATTTGTCACAGGACCTGCAATGAGTATCTATTGTTATAACTACATAATATGGTTGTTATGGAGTCTAATAAATTCACTTCTGAACTTCTGCATAGGTTATTTCTATTGTAAGCCCAAACTAAGTTATTAAACTTTAAGATGCACCAGAGAAAGAAAATAACATACACTAAGGCTCTATGAAGACTGTGTGTATTTATGTGTATGTATATGTGTGTGTCCAATATATGTCTGTGCATGTAATTATGCATACACAATACATCTTTTTCTTGTGCGACTTTAAGTCCATTTTCTTTTACCCTGTCCTGAGTGGAATGAAGTTAAGCTTGTCATCATCTCTCTTAGACTAACCATTTACACCATTGAATACTGTTAAGCCAGTTTTTAGCCTATTCACTGTGAAAGAATTATATAGTTCTTTTCATTTGTCTTCATTCTACTTCCCAAATGTGAAAATCATTCCATCCTGGGAATGCTGTCAAATTCATGACAGGCTTCACAGGTACCAAAATGGGGTTCTCCATTTCAGGAAATAGCACAGAAAGGTAGAATAGAGTAGGAAGATTATTTTTTTCCCCAGGGTTTTCTAGGAGATGCTTGTATTTATCTAAATATTAAAATGATTGCAGCAATAATAATACCATTTTCCATGTCAGATGTCTTTTGAGGAATTTTAAAACACTTAAAATTTTTGAACAATACAATGGGATCTGGTTGCTTTGCAGTTCAGAACTGAAAACCTAAAAACTCTTAAAATGTTGGTATTCTTTTTTGTTGTGGAATGTGGCCTCTCACTTCAACAGTGTATGGAATGTGGCATTCACTGATAAGCAAGTCAGACTGAAGGACCTATTATCCTGGAAGATTACATTCCTGTTGCTGCTCAAGCACATTTTTTATTACACAAATGTACTTGTGTAATTGTATATCTTTGACTAGTTTTAATATTAGGAGTACTTTACCCAAAAGATTTTAGTTTCAGTAGTACTTTCTCCAAAGAAGGGGATTAAGAAGGTCCTGTTACATTTGTGTTGAGATACTACCACAGCTGATGCTCCCTGGAAAGTACCACCTCCTGGCAGGAGGCCAACCAGCACATAAATAGAACATTAAACCACCAAAGCTAAGAACTCTCACAGAGTCCATTTCACCCCCTGCCACCTCCACTCGAACAGGTGCTGGTATCCATGGCTGAGAGACCCATAGACAGTTCACATCACAGGACTCTGTGCAGACAATCCCCAGTACCAGGCTGGAGCCTGGTAGACTTGCTGGATGGCTAGACCCAGAAGACAGATAATCACTGCAGCTTCGTTCTCAGAAAGCCACACCCATAGGAAAAAGGGGAGAGTGCTACATCAAAGGAACACCCAGCTGGACAAAAGAATCTGAACAACAGCCCTGAGCCCTAGACCTTCCCTCTGACAGAGCCTACCCAAATGAGAAGGAACCAGAAAACCAACTCTGGTAATATGACAAAATAAGGCTCTTTAACACCCCCCAAAAAATCACACTAGCCACCAGCAATGGATCCAAACCAATAAGAAATCCCTGCTTTACCTGAAAAAGAATTCAGAAGGTTAGTTATTAAGCTAATCAGGGAGGCACCAGAGAAAGGCAAAGCTTAATATAAGGGAATAAAAAAAATGATACAAGAAGTGAAGAGAGATATGGTCAATGAAATAGATAGCATAAATAAAAAATCAAAACTTCAGGAAACAATGGATGCACTTACAGAAATGCAAAATGGTCTGCAAAGTCTCAGCAGTAGAATTGAACAAGTGGAAAAAAGAATTTCAGAGCTTGAAGACAAGATTTTTAAATTAACCCAATCCAACAAAGACAAAGAAAAATGGGATAAGAAAATATGAACAAAGCCTCCAAGAAGTTGGGGATTATGTTAAATGACCAAACCTAAGAATAATCGGCATTTCTGAGGAAGAAGACAAATCTAGAAGTTTGAAAAATATATTAGGAAGAATAATTGAGGAAAACTTCCCTGGCCTTGCTAGAGACCTAGACATCCAAATATAAGAAGCTCAAAGAACACCCAGGAAATTCATTGCAAAAAGATTATCACCTAGGCACATTGTCATTAGGTTATCTAAATTTAAGAGGAAGGAAAGAATCTTAAGAGCTGTGAGGCAAAAACACCAGGTATAAAGGAAAGCCTATCAGTTTAACAGCAGATTTCTGAGGAGAAACCCTACAAGCTGGAAGGGATTGGGGCCCTATCTTCAGCCTCCTCAAACAAAACAATTAGCCAAGAATTTTGTATCCAGTGAAACTAAGTTTCATAAGTGAAGGAAGGGTATAGTCTTTTTCAGACAAACAAATGCTGAAAGAATTCACCACCACAAAGCCAGCATTACAAGAACTACTAAAAGGAGCTCTAAATCTTGAAACAAATCCTGGAAACACATCAAAACAGAACCTCTTTAAAGCATAAATCATGAAGAACCGATAAAACAAAAACACAAGTTAAAAAAGAATTAAAAAACCAAGGTATACAGGCAACAAAAGCACGATGAATGGAATAGTACCACACATCTCAATACTAACATTGAATGTAAATGGCCTAAATGCTCCACTTAAAAGATACAGAACTGCAGAATAGATAAGAACTCACCAACCAACTATCTGCTGCTTTCAAGAGACTCACCCAACACCTAAGGACTCACATAAACTTAAGGTGAAGGAGTGGAAAAAGACATTCCATGCAAATGGACACCAAAAATGAGGAGGAGTAGCTATTCTTATATCAGACAAAATAAACTTTAAAACAAGAGCAGTTAAGACAAAGAGGGACATTATATAATGATAAACGGACTTGTCCAACAGGAAAATATCACAATCCTAAATATATATGCACCTAACACTGGAGCTCCAAAATTTAAAAGACAATTACTAACAGACCTAAGAAATGAGATAGCAACACAATACTAGTGGGGGACTTCAGTACTCCACTGACAGCACTAGACAAGTCATCAAGACAGAAAGTCAACAAAGAAACCATGGATTTAAACTGTACTCTGGAACAAATGGACTTAACACATATTTACAGAACATCTACCCAACACCTGCAGAATATGAGTTCTATTCAACAGTACATGGAACTTTCTTCAAGACAGACCATATGATAGGCCACAAAATGAGCCTCAATAAATTTAAGAGAGTTGAAATTGTATCAAGCACTATCTCTGACCACTGTGGAAAAAAACTGGAAATAAACTCCAAAAGGAACCTTCAAAACCATGTGAATACATGGAAATTAAATAACTTGCTCCTGATCATTGGATCAAAAATGAAATCAGATGGAAATTTAAAAATTCTTCTAATTGAATGACAATAGTGACAAAACCTATCAAAACTTCTGGGATACAGCAAAGGTGGTGCTAAAAGGGAAGTTCATAGCCCGAAATGCCTATATCAAAAAGTCTGAAAAAGCACAAACAGACAATCTAAGGTCACAACTCAAGGAACTAGAGAAACAAGAACAAACCAAACCAAAACCCACCAGAAGAAAGGAAATAACCAAGATCAGAGCAGAACTAAATAAATTGAAACAAACAAAAAACAAAATAAAAGATAACTGAAACAAAAAGCTGCTTCTTTGAAAAGATAAATAAAATTGATAGACCATTAGCAAGATTAACCAAGAAAAGAAGAGAGAAAATCCAAATAAGCTCAATTAGAAGAGAAATGGGAGATATTACAACTGACACCACACAGATACAAAAGATCATTCAAGGCTACTATGACCACTTTTATGTGTATAAACTAGAAAACCTAGAAGAGATGGACAAATTCCTGGAAAGATACAATCCTTGTAGCTCAAATCAGAAATAATTGGATATTCTGAACAGACCAATAATAAGCAGTGGGATTGAAATGGTAATTTAAAAATTACCAACAAAAAAAGTCCCAGAGCAGATGGATTCACAGCAGAATTATAGTAGACATTCAAAGAAGAATTGGTACCAATCCTATTGACACTATTCCACAAAAATGCAGAAAGAGGGAACCTTCCCAAAATCATTCTATGAAGCTAATATCACCCTAATACCAAAATCAGGAAAGAACATAATCAAAAAAGAAAACTACAGACCAATATCCCTGATGAACATAAAGTTAAAATCTTTAGCAAAATACTAGCTAACCGAATCCAACAACATATCAAAAAGATAATTCACCATGATCAAGTGGGTTTCATACCAGGGGTGCAGGGATGGTTTAATATATGCAAGTCAATTAATGTGATGCATCACATAAACAGAATTAAAAATAAAAATCACACGATCATCTCAATAGACAAAAAGCATCCGACAAAATCCAGCATCCCTTTATGATTAAAACTCTCAGCAAAATCAGCATATAAGGGACATACCTCAATGTAATAAAAGCCATCTATGAATTCAGCAATGTTTCTGGATACAAGATTAATGTACAAAAATCAGCAGCTCTTCTATACACCAACAACGGCCAAGCTGAGAATCAAATCAAGAACTCAACCCCTTTAACAATAGCTGCAAAAAACAAAAACAAAAACAAAACCTTAGGAATATACCAAGGGGGTGAAAGACCTCTACAAGGAAAACTACAAAACACTGCTGAAAAAAATCACAGATGACACAGATAAATGGAAACACATCCCATGCTCATGGATGGGTAGAATCAATCCATGTGAAAATGACCATACTGCTAAAAGCAATCTACAAATCCAAGGAAATTCCCATCAAAATACAAGCCTCATTCTTCACAGAATTAGAAAAAACAATCCAAAAACTCATAAGGAACCCAAAAAGAACCTGCATAGCCAAAGCAAAGCTAAGCACACACACACACAAAAAAACAAAACAAAACCCAAAATCAAAACAACAACAACAACAACAAAAACCCAAAAGCAATAAACAAAAAACAAATCTGGAGGCATCACACTACCTGACTTCAAGCTATACTATAAACCATAGTCACCAAGACAGCATGGTACTGGTATGAAAATAGGTACATAGACCAATGGAACAGAATAGAGAATGCAGAAATAAACCCAAATACTTATAGTCAACTGATCTTTGATGAAGCAAGCAAAAACAAAGTGGGGAAAGGACACCCTTTACAACAAATGGTGCTGGGATAATTGGCAAGCCACATGTAGGAGAATGAGACTGGATCCTCATCTCTCACCTTATATGAAAATCAACTCAAGATGGATCAAGAACTTAAATCTAAGACTTGAAGCTATAAAAATTATAGAAGATGACGTTGAAAAAACCCTTCTAGACATTGGCTTAGGCAAGGAATTCTTGACCAAGGACCCAAAAGCAAATGCAACAAAAACAAAGATAAATAGCTAGGACTTAATTAAACTAAAGAGCTTTTTGCATGCCAAAAGGAATAGATAGCAGAGTAAACAGACAACCCACAGAGTGGGAGAAAATCTTCACAATCTATACATCTGACAAAAGACTAATATCCAGAATCTACAACGAACTCAAACAAATAAGCAAGAAAAAACCAAAGAATCCTATCAAAAAGTAGGCTAAGGACATGAATAGACAATTCTCAAAAGAACATATACAAATGGCCAATAAACATATGAAAAAATGCTCAGTATCACTACTGATCATGGAAATGCAAATCAAAACCACAATGTGATACCACCTTACTCCTGCAAGAATGGCCATAATAATAACTTTAAAAAGATGCTGGTGTGGATATGGTGAACAGGGAACACTTCTATACTGCTGGTGGGTATGTAAACTAGTATAACCTCTATGGAAAGCAGTGTGGAGATTCCTTAAAGAACTGAAAGCAGAACTACCATTTGATCCAGCAATCCCACTACTGGGTATCTACCTAGAGGAAAAGAAGTCATTATATGAAATAGATACTTGTACATACATGTTTATAGCAGCACAATTCACAATTGCAAGAATGTGGAACCAACCCAAATGCCCATCACTCAATGAGTGGATAAAGAAACTGTGGAATATACATATATACACACTATATATATCATATATATGATACCATATATATCATATCAAGATATGGTATATATGACATATGATGTATATATATGATGGAATATATATATGTGTATATATATGATGGGATACTATCCAGCCATAAAAAGGAATTAGTTAATGGCATTCACAGTGACCTGGATGAGATTGGAGACTATTATTCTAAGTGAAGCAACTGAGGAGTGGAAAACCAAACATATGTTCTCACTTATAAGAGGGAACTAAGGTATGAGGATGCAAAGACATTGGAATGATACAATGGACTTTGAGGACTCAGGGGAAAAGGGTGGGAAGGAGGTGAGGGATAAAAGACTACCAACTGGGTGCTGTATATACTGCTTGGGTGATGGGTGCACCAAAATCTCACAAATCACCACTAAAGAAGTTACTCATGTAACCAAACACCACCTGTTCCCCAATAACCTATGGAAATAAAACATTTTTAAAAACTGTGTTGAAATGAACAGACTGCAACTTTGGTTTTGCACAATTACTGCATAACAGAAAGTGGAAAGAAGAATCAAGTATACTGGTATGACATGTCAAGAATTAGTCCATGATTTATACGTTTGAATTTTTCTCTGTGGATGTGCAACAATGGCAAAGTAGCCTAAAAGAGAAAGACTGTTCTATCACATTGGCACATATCCTGGATCCCAGATCCCAACTGGGGAGGTGGAGAAGGCCTTGTCTTCCCTTAACTTATGCCCACTAGGAGACTGAGATGTCTCTGGGCATGGACTGAGGAGCAGAGGAGGAGAAAGAAAGAAAGGAATAATTGTGTGTTGCACACTTCTGGATCAACCCAGCTTCTAGTGACATGGTAGTTGTCCACAATAAGTGACTAATGGCATAGAGACTTCAGTAAAAGGAAGGGCTGTGTATGGAAGAGTCACTGTAAGGACACATTTTTAATAAACAGCTGTAAGTACACCAATGCAATTAATTTCTTCCCCAAAAGAGTTTGTGTATGTCAACTTAAACGTTAGTCAAGGGAAACTCGAGGTCCAAATCTACTTTCCACGACCACCCAATACCCTGTCCTCAAACTCCTTTAGATTAAAGTAGCTGTTACCTTCCTATTCTATTTGAATATTTTGCAAGCTTTTTTCTGGTTCAAAAACGATCATTACAACATACTTAGTAGCATAAAGCAGCTTCCTTTTTGCTGTTATAAAATAAGGTGAATGTGAAAATGACCTCTCTCCCGCCTTCACTTCTGCCCTGCCCACTCTTAAACAGTAGCTTGTTGCTCCTGCTGATGAGTTTCCTTGCAGTGTGCATTTATTTAATGGTTCAGAAATGACTTACACGTACTACAACATGGTAACTGCCCATCTAACTCCCCAATTTTTAAAGTGATGACAGGTTCTTTAACCATGCTACTAAGCAAGAGTAGTGCTCCTCCAGTTTAGAAAGTCTAATTAATATTTCTGTGGAATGTTTGCTTGTAGATCAGAGTTTCATTTATATTCAATTTAATGAAGAAGGGTTTTCTTGTAAATATAATATTTAGGGCAATCAATTATTTCAGGCATCTTGCCTGATTTACCTTATTCTGTATCTCCTTTGTCTTTCCCAAACCTAATGTGACCTGACCATGCAGAGATAGATCAGAGGAGAAGAGAAACCCATCCTGCCTTACAGCTTTCCAAACTAAATACCATTAAACATTTTCGTTTCTTCTGCCAAAGGGGGACATCAGATATTGGGAAAGACTATTTTAGAAAATACAACATTGAGTTTTATGTATTTTTAACCTGGGAGTTCTTCTAAAAATTGTTATTCCACTTTTTGAAGGAACAGGGAGGAAGCAATCCTGAGATACTAAAACTCTGGGCTGGGCGGGGTGGCTCACGCCTGTAATCCCAGCACTTTGGGAGACCGAGGTGGGCGGATCACGAAGTCAGGCGATCGAGACCATCCTGGCTAACACGGTGAAACTCCGTCTCTACTATAAATACAAAAAATTAGCCAGGCGTGGTGGCGGGTGCTTGTAGTCCCAGCTACTCGGGAGGCTGAGGCAGGAGAATGGCGTGAGCCCAGGACGGGGAGCTTGCAGTGATCCCAGATCGTGCCACTGCACTCCAGCCTGGGCGACACAGCAAAACTCTGTCTCAAAACAAACAAACAAACAAACAAAAAAACCAAAAAACTCTGAGCACAGCCAGTTCAATGTACTTAGGGCCCCCAGTTAGAAATGCCAGTAGAGCTAATGGATTAGTAAGACTTCCACCACTGGGCAGGAATTGGAAGCTCCCGGCTCAAAGTTGGAACGGATAACCCCGCAATTGTTTCTGTACTTGCCTCAACTGAGCAAGGAGTACAGCAAGGACCTGTTGTTTCTAGTGAGCAAAATAAACAAACATGAGGCTGTTGAATTCTTTTCTTTCTGATGTTTCCCTTGGAGACTGTATGATTTTCTTCCACCCAGGACTTTTTTGAAGGTAGAAGGAGAAAGTAAAAGTGCATAAGAGGACACAGAAGGATGAATGAACGTGAAGTTAGCTCATGAAGAGAGGAAGACCCTGAAGCTGGTATAAAGAAGGCCGTCTCCTTTGCCTTCTCTGCCTTTTCTGGAGTCTTAACACTGGGGCTCAGAAAATAGCACAAAAGAATAGAGGAAACATTTTCCTGCATTATAGTTTTTTTTAGGAAGAAAGAGCCCCATGTGGCTCTGTCCAGTTCTTCCTTCAAAAACATATTAAAAGTAAGAAAAATGGCTGGGCACGGTGGCTCATGCCTGTAATCCCAGCACTTTGGGAGGCCGAGGCGGGCGGATTACAAGGGCAGGGGATAGAGACCATCTTGGCAAACACGGTGAAACCCCGTTTCTACTAAAAATACAAAAAATTAGCCAGGCGTGGTGGTGGGCACCTGTAGTCCCAGCTACTCGGGAGGCTAAGGCAGGAGAATGGCGTGAGCCCGGGAGGCGGAGCTTGCAGTGAGCTGAGATTGCGCCACTGCACTCCAGCCTGGGCGACAGAGGAAGACTCCGTCTCAAAAAATAATAAATAAATAATAATAAAATAAAAAAGTAAGAAAAATGACTTTTATCAGACCATTAACTAAGACAGTGCCAGAAGCAGATTTTCTGTCAGCTCTTTTGGAATAATTGCATATACTCTCCTATGACTAAAAGTGATATTTTTGCTTGTTATTCAAACCTGGCCTTAAAAATTGAACATAAGTAACACTCCTAATTTGCAGTCTTTTTGAACACTATGCTGAAACCTTGTAATTTAGTTTACAATCTCCGAGTTGTCATTTTTGCTAACTGCTTTGTTTTTGTCACTTGTGTGGTCTTCATTTATTTATTTTTTTAAAATCAAATAGACATTTACTATTAAATGTAGAAATGAAAAAGGAGGCATTATAATGAGTAGATTTATAAAATACATTGTGCAAATGGACATTTTTGATTCAACTGTAAGTTTGGGATGCTGCTAAGGCATGTGGTTTTTATTTCTCTCTATAAACTTTTAGGAATTACTGATGCTAAAATTTACTAGGCATATGTATAGCATACAATGATTGTAGAAGACTTTATAACAGTCTTTATTGGTTATTGCAATATCACATCTATGTAGCGAGTAGGAATTACTAGGAATACAATTTCTTCAGACCCAAAACAATAGTTTTTAAAAGTGACAAAGAGTAATGTTTGGGGCTAAGGAATAGTTCCAGCAGTCTAAGTGCACATTTACATCCTTTTTAATGAAAATATGACCTTCAGCCTCAAAGATAGCTCCAGCTCTAGATATAATTTTTAATTACATCTTTACTTTAAAAACGAGCCCAACTTGGGGCTCATTCGGAGAGTAAAATAAGAGTTGAAGTTTAGAGAAAATATTTTAGTAAATTCTTGCTGCACATTCTTAGACTTCCCAGGAAACTGCACCTCACGAAGGGACACAGGGGATAAGCCCTTTATGGAGGAATGAAGAGGGTTTCTTCTTCAACAGGAACAAGGAAACAATCCTCAGATACAGTAAGGACAGAAGAATCCAGAAGGAGAGAGAGCAGAAACATTACTCTCCTGCTCAGCCACCTCTCCCAGCATTTCCATCTCTTTCAGCTCGTCTGCCATCTGACTTGTTAGAGTAAGCACAAGGAAAAACGGCAAAGTGGCAAGGATAAAGAAAACTCTATGTATTAATACGTTTTCACACTGCTATAAAGAACTGTCTGAGACTGGGTAATTTACAAAGGAAAGAAGTTTAATTAACTCACAGTTCCGCATGGCTGGAGAGGCCTCAGGAAACTTACAATCATGGCGGAAGGCAAAGGAGAAGCCAGTACCTTCTTCACAGGGCAGCGAGAGAGAGAGAGAGAGAGAGAGAAGGGAGAACTGTCAAACACTTTTAAACCATCAGATCTTGTGAGAACTCCCTCACTATCACAAGAACAGCATGGGGGAAACCACTCCCATGATCCAATCGCCTCTCACCAGGTCCCTCCCTTGACATGTGGAGACTACAATTAGAGATGAGATTTGGGTGGGGACACAGAGCCAAACTATATCACTCTATAAAATATAGAATAAGCATCCATTATATGTCTTTCTAAGGCACACATTCAGGAACGAGTCATCTCAAAGATGCCTTTGAATAATTCAAAATTTTAAGCACAAGAAAACGCTTTATCATCTTCTGTTCTCTAAATGAGATGGTTTTTTGCATATGTTTTATTTAAGAAAAGAAATACTAAAATGGAAAATCATCCAAGTGGGAAAGGAAGAGGTTGTCATGGAAGTGATCTTGGAATATAATTTGATGAGAGTAAAAGGAGTTTTGCTGTTCAGTAATTAGAAATATTTTTAAAAAGTTTTTAAATGTGGAACCAGCAAAACATTTTGGAGGACTGATTATTCAAGTACAAAGAAGCCAACAAGACACTCAATTCACCAGTCATTTTAGATATTTTTCCTATTTCTTCTGAGCTTAAACTATGATCTAAAGAGCCGTTGATTTTGCTTTGTTACTGTAGTTAGTGTAATTTTTATGTGATGTGATTCAATACAAATCACCATGAGATACATTTAATTCATTTATTAACATTTATAATATGTTAAATGGTCACAGCATCAAAAGCATTAAAGCCCAATGTGTTGATAAGCACCAATCCACTATTGAGTTAATAAGAATCATTGTAATTTACATAGCATTTTGTAAGCTGCCCTCCAAAAAATATAGAAACTGGATTAGAGAATATAACTATCTACAATCATGCATTACTTAATGAAGGGGATATGTTCTGAGAAATGTGTCCTTAGGCAATTTTGTCATCATGCAAACACCATAGAATGTACTGATGCAAACCTAGTTTATCTTACTATACACCTAGGCTATATGGTATAGCCTATTGTTCCTAAGCTACAAACCTGTACAGCATGTTACTGTATTAAATATTGTGGACAATGGTAACACAATGGTATTTATGTATCTAAACATGTTCAAACATAGAAAAGGTGCAATGAAAATGTCATAATCTTATGGGATCACCTTCATATATGCAGTCCATTGTATATGCGATCCATCATTGACTGAAATGTCATTATGTGGCACATAACTGTATTCCTAAGGAGAAAGTATGGAAAAACTTGAAATGTAGTCATAAACTGCCTTCCTATTTCCACTTAGCCACGTAAGAGCTGTGTTATTAACTGTATGACAACCCATGTGAAGATGTGAATGATACAGTATAATTCACTATTGTAGAATCAACAATCCACATTTTCTTCTGCCCTGTGGTGGGATTCTGTAAATAACAAATATCCTACATAAGTTGGTGCCACGCTAAGCAAGTTAGAATTAAGCCTGTAAGTGATAAGATATAGTTAAAGGATTTTATGGTGGGAGGTGCCATGATCAATGTATGTTCCTAAAAGTGCCCTCTGGTGCATTTTGCTATTTGGGAGGGGGTCATTCAGAAGTTGGAAGAATAATTCAGAGTCTATTGCTATTGTTAATCTCCAAAATATATAAGAAACTTCTGCAACAAAAATGATTTTTTGAAATCATTGTTGTACAGTTGATATTTGAAACCATGGGAGCAGATGAGATCAATTTGGAAATTCCACGGGTGTTATTTCAGTGAACTTTCTAGTGCAATAATCTTTTCTTAAGATGAAACTTCAGAAAGTACAGAGAACTTCTCACAATGTAAGGCTGTTGTTCCTTTAACTTTGAAGTGGTGGATGACCACTGCTGTCAGAGAAAAGAGAGATAGTTAACATTGCTGCAAGAAGAACATGGCCTTTTCCTTAACCGTGCTCAATCATTGCGAGTTTTTGTTTATCTCTATTTCTAGAGAGATTATGGCCAGGATGCTTCTGGAGTAGCTTCTGAAAAGTAATTCCCACTAATGTATTCTTGGAATAATAGTGTGGCTTTAGGCTGCCATGTGCAAGCACAGATTGTATGATCTCTAAGCCATGAAAAGCTACTGAGAAGTGCCTTTCTATGCTGTATTTACCAGCTTTCTAAAAGCATAAATCCTGGTTGTGTACCAGGTTCAACCTTCCTCACATTCATAATACCAGTCTACCTGGGTAATTCATGAAGTCAACGTGTTAAAGCCACATTGCAAAGGAAAAAAAAAATCGTCCAGACTTTCAGTACTAGATTGAGACTAATTTAGGCCAATGCAAATTAAGTTCCTGGGAGTTTATAATATGGTAGTTAGAAATTTCTATATTTCTATAACTATTTAAAAATGTTTTTAATAGAAAAAATAGGTTATACTAGGGGAAACATGCAGAAATAAATATGACAGGTATAATCTGAACATTCAAATGCAAAGAGAATGACTGTAGATACATAAAATTAATTCCTCTTCCACATAATAATTGACCAGAGAAAAGGAGCAAACCATTTGCACACAAGAAAGAATGAACACTAAGTCAGTATGCTTTGTAATAGCTACAGAAAAATACATTAAAGGCCATAGGAGATGCTTCTTCTTCCCTGTTGTATAAACAAATGTAAACATGGTAATAAAATCCAAGTTTGCAGGGCAGTAGAAAAAGAGGTACAAGTAAGATTTTGCAAATTTGTAAAATCTATCTAGAGAACATTGGAAATGAAGGAGATACACATGATAGTACTTGGTGATCAGTAATCCTACTTTGAAGGAATATATTTCAAATTAAATACTTCTAAATAAAAAATATATTTTTTGTGTTCAGATGTTTATAGCAAATTATTCATTATATTAAAAAGCTAGAAATAAAACAAGGGATAGATTAGAAAACTGTAGTCTTTATCTTGATAAATATGTGACCTATGAAGATATCTAGAAAATTATATATAAAAGTAGATTTAAATGAGAAAAGAACATAAGTAACAATCACATAGATTACAACTACATACAATTTACATATTTACATATATACATATAAAGAGTGAAGCAGGTGACATAACCAGCTGTTTCAAAAGTAAGGTGTAGAGGAAAGTGTTCTTTAAATGAAAGAGTAATTTAAAATACTATGGTGACTCATGCCTGTAATCCCAGCACTTTGGGAGGCCGAGGTGGGCGGATCATGAGGTCAGGAGATCAAGACCATCCTGGCTAACACAGTGAAACCCTGTCTCTACTAAAAATACAAAAAAATTAGCCAGGCATGGTGGCAGGCGCCTGTAGTCCCAGATACTGGAGAGGCTGAGGCAGGAGAATAGAGTGAACCCAGGAGGCGGAGCTTGCAGTGAGCCAAGATCACCCCACTGCCCTCCAGCCTGGGCAACAAAGTGAGACTCTGTCTCAAAACAAACAAACAAACAAACAACAACAACAAAAAACAACTAATACAGAAGAAACAGATTTAAAACTCTTTATTAATAGGTATAAATTTAAGTTCTTTTCAAATTAAATGTGACCGTCAATCAATCATTTATAAAGATCTGAGGGCAAGATAAAACTTAAAAGTAGATGTTCTACTTGACCAAATTCTAAGAGACTTGATGTCAAGGGTAAAGGTACACTCTTTAAAATCCCAAGAAAACCTATAGCATGATGGCATATTTCTTTGGAAAGTCTTAATTAAGCCAATCTGTTTTTCCTTCTGCAATCATGTTAGTTAATCGTTTTACCCTCACCTTTTTCTCCCTTAGATACTGATATTATTAGATAGCTGTTAAGTTTTTAGTTCTAACGTTTATCATGCCATCAAATATGATTTCCAAGTACAGGAAAACCTCATTAATTTTGACCTTCCTAAATTGAAATTTACAATAATTTAGGCAAAATGTGTTTCATTTATCTACATACTGCATCATACTGACTAGTTTTACTAGATCAGGCAAACTCTTCCTGACCCCTGGTAAGATTTGTCAGGGTCAACAGAGAGATTCTGAAGCCCATCCTTCCTTACCTCCCTTACCTCCCTTACCTCCCTTTCCTCCTGCCTCTCCACATTAACTGTCCTGGTCAGAAATTTACCTTTGTCAAGTAAGGCTTTGCTATCAATGAACATAAAATGCTCCTCTCAACCAGCGGTCACAGTCTAGATATTGCCGAGAAGTTGTGTTTTGTTTAATCCTCACAGTGTTTAATTGTGCACACATACACACACCCCTGCCCCCACTAGAATTTGAAAGCCTTCAGACTGAGCATATTCTTTCCGGTTCACCACAGCCTTCCGCAGTCTTACATTTGGCTTCTTCACACATTTGAGTTCACCACCTCATTAACTGTTAAGATACTCTCATAAAACCATTTCAAAACATTCCACACTTGGCATTTTTCTTCC